>NC_065426.1:1200000-1527763 GCF_024362695.1 Pectinophora gossypiella
GATAACCCGGGCGAATTAAAAAGGTATCTCGCTGGTATGCAAACCGTTTGACGTGTGCTGTCAACATAATTCTGTCGGGTTATTGGCCAGTGTTAATTTTTTAAATCGTTGTTTTAGATTTGTGCTTAACATTGACGTGTGTTCCATAAATTTTACGCTTGTCGATTACCCGTCCCTTTCCTTTTCGGCGGATAAGAAAATCACGGATATAACTTAAAATAAAATTAGATGGTGTTGTGAACAGCCTCCGTGGTCTAGTGGTAAGAGCGTTAGGCTCACGATCTGGAGGTCCGGGTTCGATTCCCGATGGGGACATTGTCGAAATCACTTTGTGAGACTGTCCTTTGTTTGGTAAGGACTTTTCAGGCTTGAATCACCTGATTGTCCTAAAAAGTAAGTTGATTCCGTGCTTCGGAGGGCACGTTAAGCCGTTGGTCCCGGCTATTAGCCGTAAAAACACCTCCACCAACCCGCAGTGGAGCAGCGTGGTGGAGTATGCTCCATACCCTCTCCGGTTGATTGAGCGGAGGCCTGTGCCCAGCAGTGGGACGTATATAGGCTATTTATGTTATGTATGGTGTTTACAGGAAGTAGCACCATTATCTATCTATGTTTATTATTCCAGCGTATAGAACGCTGCAAGTGAAGCTCCACCTCAATCCTTTTTCTTCGTCTCTTTTTCGTGCAGTTCGTTCCGGTCGACCGCCTCTCACAGATGTATCCAGTCAAACGTTCGCCATCCGGTTGCCTGGTCAATCGAAATAGGAATAAGAATATTAGTGTCTTACTGGTGCTAATTCCTGCAGACGCCATCTAATTTTATTTTAAGTCTTCTTCTATCGGGTTGTGAGGTGAATTACCAACCTCATCAACCCTGGTATCAGGGTTATTACTGAGCCGCCAAAGGCCCCTGACATGGCTCATGTAACGACTACTTACTTACATCAGAAAGTAGTAACCGGGACCAACGGCTTAACATGGCTACCGAAGCACGGATCATCTTACTTTTTGACAACTAGGTGATCAGCATGTAATGTCCTAACCAAACTAGGGATCACAATGTTTTTGTGGTATGTCCCCGCCGGGATTCGAACCTGGGACCTCCGAGCCCAATGCTCAACCACAGGACCACGGAGGCCGTTATGATCATGGTTTTGCTAAACTGTTGTCTACATTTATTATCTTCTGGAATATATCAACGCATTGCCACGTAAGCTATTTCGCCGAATACTGCCAAACTAAGGCAGTTGGCAGTTGACCAGACCTGAATTGACAAGATAAGCCGCGTCTCAGCACCATTCCATTTGTATGGCTCGTCGGCCATATCTATTGTTCCTGTCATGTCGTGAAACGTCGTCAGTAAATCGCAAGTATTTATTTTAGGATCACTATATTTTTTTTTTTATTGAGGACAGAAGAGGCAAGATGATTGGACACCTAATAAGACACGACGAATTCATTAAAAACATCATAGAAGGAAAGCTAGAAGGAAAGAGAGGAAGGGGAAGACCAAGAAGAGCTTACATGGAACAGATTAAAGAAAAGGTTAACGTCGTGTCTTATAGGGAAGTCAAGGAATTGGCCTTTGATAGACTGGAATGGAAAATGCTACACCGACAAGAGCGTGGCTCTTAAATTGATGATGATGATATTTTTAAACGATTTTATACTTTTGTTGACGCGGATTTCTTCGCTATTCTCAGATCTCTCTGTGCTTCCTTTAGGAACAGAATATGTAAGAACTAGAACTCTATTATCTGCAACAATATACGATCCCGACGACCCGATTACTCTAGCCATAGAGGCAGCCAATCAGCACGCGACACCAAACACTTCAGGACCCCGATACCGACCCCGCCGGCGTGGTCGACGGTATCCCTCAATCAGCGCTTATCGCTATCGAACTACTAGGGTCGATTAATTCTTTGAAATATTTTTTCGCTAAGACGACGCCCTGAGGGCCTGTTGTCTTAAATGTTGTAACGGATGAGAGCCTTTAGCGCTCCCCATTTGTCCGGCCAAGTAGTTAATGCCATCTGCGGCAAATCTACATAAAAAAAACAATCATATTGCAGAGGATATAGACAGCATGTTTACAAGACTAGAAGCTGAGTTTGACAATAATAATTTAGGATTTTTTAAATTTACAATTAAGTAATTTAATTTAAAATTTGCAATTTTAATTTTATGTGTACAATTTTAAGTTTAGAATCTTTTTTTTGTTTTGTATGTGTTTGCATTTTAATTGTAATTTTATGGGTCTGACCTTCTAATAAACATATATTTATTTATATTATTTTTATTATACTGTCGCGTAGGTTTATAAAACTAACGAAACAGATTTGCTCGTAAGGTTCAGCGGGAAAATATTCAGATTCTTCTTCTATCGTGTGGATTGTGAGGTGAATTACCAACCCCATCAACTCTGGTGTCAGGTTTATTACTGAGCCGCCATAGGCCCCTGATATGACTCGTGTAACGATTATGTACTTACATCAGTAAGTAGTAACCGGGACGAACGGCTTAACGTGACTTCCGAAGCACGGATCATCTTACTTTTTGGACAATCAGGTGATCAGCCTATCATGTACCTAACCATCACAAAGTGATTTTTGTGCTTTGTCCCCACCGGGATTCGAACCTGGGACCTCCGGATCGTTAGCACAACGCTCAACCACTGGACTACGGAAACCGTTATTCAGGATTCAGTTGCCTGAAACAAATTCCTTGTTCTACCAAGGCCCAAACGATTACGAAAATCGACAGTTATAGTGACAAAAATATGTAATACGTAGGTGTGATGCTTTGTTATAATTATTTAAAACGATTTTTTACTATTTAATTTACCAGGATTATACAAGGATTGAGGAGCTCGGTGGCGCAGCGGTTAACGCGCTCGGTCTGCGATTGTTGAAGTTAAGCAACTTTCGAAAAGGCCGCTCATAGGATGGATGACCATAAAAAAAAGTTGTCATCTCGAGCTCCTCCGTGCTTCGGAAGGTACGTAAAGCTGTTGGTCCCGGCTGCATTAGCAGTCGTTAATAACCATCAATCCGCACTGGGCCCGCGTGATGGTTTAAGGCCCGATCTCCCTATCCATCCATAAGGAAGGCCCGTACCCCAGCAGTGGGGACGTTAATGGGCTGATGATGATGATCATGATGATATGTGATGCTTTGTTATGTTTAAAACGATTTTGGTAATCCTGTAGTCATAAAATTGCAAGGTTTATATTACTTATTTTATTCACCAGGATTATACAAGGATAAACGCAACATAAACATTTTATTTTATACGCTTAACATTTTTCACGCTCATAGCTCACCAATAGGCTATAACATTCCATAGGTTCTTCTAAAAGACCCCTAAATCACGGTTCTATATAGACGGTTAATAAAATGCCTAGTAAATAATCACATGAGGATAGGGTGACCATTGTGTCTTTCTTTTATGGGACTTTTTGTTTCTTGGTACAGGAGATTATTAAAACATAGAACTCGTTTATGTTCTCGTTCTTCTTACCATAAAAAAGGTTGTGACTATATCTCAATTGTGGTAGTCAGAGGGTATGATAAGCTGCAAAAAATTAATCAGTTCCTTGCAAACTAATAAATTAACTGGTTGCATTTAAGACCTCCTGGTTACATGTCCAAAAACACCTACAAAAAAATAATTAACAGCCTCCGTGGTCTAGTGGTTAGAGCGTCAGGGTCACGATCTGGAGGGCCGGGTTCGATTCCCGATGGGGACATGGTCGAAATCACTTTGTGAGACTGTCCTTTGTTTGGTAAGGACTTTTCAGGCTTGAATCACCTGATTGTCTGAAAAAGTTAGATGATTCCGTGCTTCGGAGGGCACGTTAAGCCGTTGGTCCCGGCTATTAGCCGTAAAAACACCATCACCAACCCGCAGTGGAGCAGCGTGGTGGAGTATGCTCCATATCCCCTCCGGTTGATTGTGGGGAGGCCTGTGCCCAGCAGTGGGACGTATATAGGCTGTTTATGTAATGGTTCATAATTTCACCACTGTTTACAAATAATTCCCTCGGCTCAGTGACTAAACTTTTGCTCTTTGTTTGTACAGTCATGAGCAATATCATGTACCCACTTTAGGACTCTGTCGCACTAACATATTTGACATTTAGTGAGACTTACAGTTCAATTTGTCAAAAAAGTTAATGTGACATGGCACCAAAGTGTATACATATTAATGCTCGTGACTGTACATCCATTGCAAGATGAACTAAGTATCCACCTCACCGAGTTTTCTGTAAGACAAACGACATAGCGAGCCGTATCGCCGTCTGTTTTTTTTTTGTTTTGGTTTTCCCCGAAGGGTAAGGCAAAGGGAACTATGCCCATACAGCCATGTCTGAAATATTTTTTTTCTTGATGATTAATGAAATGATGAAAGGTGATGATGATGAAACCTAAGCCCCCACCCTCGGAGTAGACTCCTACTCCGAACCCCAAACGAATTAACTCAAAAGTCCGCATAAACTTTTGAGTTATGAAGCGGCTTCCCGGCACGAAGCGAAAATAGGCAGATACACTTTGTTTATTGAATACTCCAATATAATAACACTCGCGAATGTCTTCCGACTAACTTAATGCGATCATTAACCACAAAACACCACTTCGTATTAATTATTTAGATTACTCAATGAAGAAAGCAACTGTCCCGTTCCCGTTTCCCGCCGAAAAGCCGTATCGCCGTCTGTATAGCTGTGAATGCCCTGTTCGGAGATTTTTATTTTATTTTTGACGTGACTTATTGTAGATTAGGATGGGGCTGGACGAGTTGCATGAACAATTTTATTCGTAATATCGCCGCTTAGTTCTAATCGCTGAAAGAAGTCTTTTACCTTTGGTCGGAAAGTATTAATAGAGATATACAAGCAAGGAGCTCGGTGACGCAGCGGTAAACGCGCTCGGTCTGCGATTGTTGAAGTTAAGCAACTTTCGTAAAGGCCGGTCATAGGATGGGTGACCACAAAAAAAAGTTTACATCTCCAGCTCCTCCGTGCTTCGGAAGGCACGTCAAGCCGTTGGTCCCGGCTTCATTAGCAGTCGTTAATAACCATCAATCCGCACTGGGCCCGTGTGATGGTTTAAGGCCCGATCTCCCTATCCATCCATAGGGAAGGCCCGTGCCCCAGCAGTGGGGACGTTAATGGGCTGATGATGATGACAAGCATGGTCACCCTATACGAACACCTTAAGGTATTTTATTAAAGTTCACAGTAGGGGTGCGGTACAGGTAGTTTGCGACGCAATAACTTTGTGGTGAGGTTTATTGAAAAATAAGAAATTCTTACCCTGTTCTTAGTAGGTTAGCTGGTTCGTCGTTACGTCACGGTTTTGGGCCCGTGCTGGTTTCGAACCTGCATCCTCGTGAGAGTCAAGCGTTCTTCCAACGGAGCTACCACGGCGCTCTCAGCTAAATAATAGATTAAATAAGTTTAAAAACTAAAACCCATCTTTTAAAAGCGAGATTTTAAAGAATGAAACAAAAAAAATAGTATACCGTATACCGTGATAAGCAAACGCTTAGGATATAATGTGCGCGTTTTTCCGTAGTGGGTTTTTAGTTTTTTAAGTTATATTTTTAACTTTATTACTATCGGATTATTTCTTTTTATCCCTCAGTATGTCCTCTAGAAGGCGTCACATGAATTTAGGGTGACGTCGGAACAACCATCGAATAATCAGGATGCTTCTAGTGACACCTTTCGTTAAATTCTGATGAGTAGATGTTACGAGAGAATAGAAGTGCAGTCACGCATACACATACACACGCACGCATGCACGTACGCACGCACGCACATACGCACCCACGCACGCACGCACGTACGCACGCACGTACGCACGCACGCACGCACGCACGCACCCACGCACGCACGTACGCACGCACGCACGCACGCACGCACTTACACACACACACACAGACACACAAATAGCGGTCAAATACATAACCCTCCTTTTTGCCGCAGTCGGGTTAAATAGTTCCACAAACGGTTTAACGGTATTTGCATCGTATAAAATAAACATAGACAAATATGGAAGCGAAGTATGTACAGTCATGAGCAATTATATACCCACTTTAGAACCCTGTCGCACTATCATATTTGATATTTAATGAGACTTACGGTTGAATTTGTAAAACAAGTTAATGTGACATGGTTTCATAATGTATATGTCGTGGCCAGATCTTAGTATTGATCATTTCATGATGTGTTCGACATCTACTTATTAGTACTCGTGACCGTCCGAAAGCTTCTAACTCATCCTTAATATAATAAGTGTAAGTTGCCACAACTACTTATTTACTTAGAGATATTTATTAGAAACGATGCGTTATCTGATTAAATTAGTGTAGTTCGCCCTGAGGTGTTAAATAATAAAATAATCTTTCTTTCTGAATCTGTTTCTTTTGTTATTCTATTATCAATTAATTATTAGTGATTAGATTATCTTTCTTTAGACCACCAGCAGCAGATGACATTGTGAGGTACGCCGGCAAGTAATGGATGAGACTTGCACAGGACCGGAAAGGATGGCGTGAAAGAGAGGGTGGACACAGGCTAAAGATATCTTAGAATATTCATATATTCATATTCATTTATTCCTTGTAACAACTTAACATTACAACTTACCAACTGAACTTTTCAAGGTACCAATAGCTTCTTCTATCGTGTGGGTTGTGAGGTGAATTACCAACCATATCAACCTACCAGGGTTGCTATTGAGCCGGCAAAGGCTCCTGACATGACTCATGTAACGACTACGTAGTTAAATCAGTAAGTAGTAACCGGGACCAACGGCTTAACGTGCCTTTCGAAGCACGGAATCATCTTGCTTTTTCGGACAATCAGGTGATCAGCCTGTAATGTCCTTACCAAACTAGGGATCACAAAGTGTTTTTTGTGATATGTCCCCACCGGGATTTGAACCCGGGACCTCCGGATCGTGAGCCCAATGCTCAACCACTGGACCACGGAGGCCGTTGTTATACGACGTTTATCTACGGAGACATCATTAGCTGCGCATAGCGTAGGATGACGGTAATTATCGCCTCGAGCGCGATAGCCGACCCCGTGCATACAGGATTGCGAATGGACCGTATAAACAAATTAGCGCCGCGTCTGTTCTCGCTAAAGTTTTTATCTATACTTCCATTCTAAGATGGAAGCTATACCATTCCCGATATAAAGACGCGTCTAACAAGGTTGCCACCGCCTCAGCGATACACAACAAGAACAAAGAAGCGACCTATTAGTAAGTACCGACTATTGTTGAGACGCTTCGCTTTATCTCAGTCCTGAAATTAGAACACAATTTCTAGCCATTTCTCACAACTTAAAACCACGCAAAAATACACCTTAGACCTCAGAAACTACCCCCAATACGACAGCAAAACATATTTTTGCGAGTCCCACTATATCTTCGCAACAACTCCCGTAAGATTGAAGGGAGAGTAAAGGAGAATGGGCCTTATATTTTTGGTTGTTGGGTCTTCAAGGGTGAACAGCAGAAGTTTGTTTTCGTTGACAAAGAAAACTTGTGCAGATAATGAATGTTTCACTTTTCCCATCCCAGTCGGTGATAACGTCTTCAAACTAATGACTGTAAGTATGACCTGAGAGTACGACATATAGGTATGTGTTTCCCAGTTATTATGAATTAGGACCCCGATACCGACCCGGCCGGCGTGGTAACGATTTCCTTCAATCAGAGATTATCACTATCGACCCACTAGGATCGATTAATTCTTTCAAATATTTTCCTCTCATACGACGCCTTACGCCGAGGTTCACGCCCAACTGTGCACCCTCAGGCCAGTTGTCTTAAACGTTGTACCGGGTGAGAGCCTTCAGCGCTCCCCATTTGTCCGGCCAAGTAGTTAATGCCATATGTGGCAAATCTACAATAAGTCACGTCAAAAAACACACGTTGATTGACTGACTGACTCACTGCCATAGCTGTTCTCTGTACGTACGTTTTTAATCTTGGTCAAATTGAGTTGCAATTTGATAATAATTATACTTACATAAACTCAAGCCAATAGGCGAGAAATATCTCGCCGGGGTAAGCAGAGACTATAGAATTCCATTTGTTTCGATCCTGACACACTTCTCATGCTTCCTTCACATTCATCAATTGTTTCATACATACGCCTGTTCAGAGTAGATCTAATTGAATCTTAACCTACCTTACTTTACCTTTTTCTTGATAATAATAATTGAAATAAATAACATAACATCACCGCATGACTATATCCCAATTGTACAATACATCTATCACAAGGGGAACTAAGTACCCATAGCTCACCGAGCTTTCTGGTGGCCAACGTGATAGGCGGTCGCGGTATCACCGTCTATAATGGTCGAGCCAACTGTGTTAGTGAAAACTGCACTTAAGATAAATTAATAACGCTCTGCTGCAAGTCCAGTATCGGGATTCAAATAAGTGCAAGTCAAAATACCCAGCAGATCCAGTGGGGTTCACGCAGTACCAGGGTCGTGGTTCACGCCGCGACTTGTACTGAGTGAGGCCACTTATTTTATCTCAAGACGTCCACCACAACCTTACGATCATTTCGACGTACACCCGTTTTGCTTTTTTGTAATTGTTTTGTGAACATTTTAAATTATGTCTTGTTTTTGTGTGTGGCGTCCTTTTATAATAAATGTGATAATACTACTGCTCTCAGGGGAGGTGCTCGTCGTAATCAAACAATTCAGCAATTCTCTTGAATAATGTTATATTTTCATAAACAATGTTAACTCTCCAACTCTTCATAGCAGATTGCCGAAACCTAACAAATTCCCGCCACCGCCTTTCAAAAAGGCGGGCGTTCTCGTTCGAAAAAGAAGAAATCTAAAATAAAAACAAAAGAAATAATATGCCAGTTCCAAAGAAATAATAAAGTCGTGACACAGATTCATGACTTTATTCCGTCTATTATCAAGTTATATAATGTTATAATAATAATTAAATAGTAAAATAAACATTACGAACCGTAACATAAACAATTTCATTTCTTTTCTAAAATTAGTTTATCTCTGGAAAAACATTCCTTATACATACTTTGTAAGAGCACAAAATACACGGACAAGTTGCATTTTATTAACAGCGAGGAAAATTTGTCGCAGCACAAACAATTGTGGAACAATTTTCCAAGCAAATAATGGGGAAGTCCGGAAAATTCTAGCAAATTCTAGAAAGTTCCCCAGAATAACCGACAATAACAAGGGTCGTTTTAGGTAGGTGCTTTTAGTTTGCTGTGCGGTAGAATGCCAGTATGAAAAGTTGCGCTGGATTATGAAAAGACTTCACATGTTAGGGGCCTTTGGCGGCTCAAGAGTAATCCTGACACTAGGGTTGATGAGGTTTGTTATTGATCTCACAACTCATACGAGATAGAAGAAGCTGAGTTTTGATCTATAACCCAATCGGGATAGTCAGAAGTGCATTTCTATCGCAAGATGACCTAAATACCCTCACCAAAACCCACAGGGTTTCTGGACGAAATTTCTGCATGACCAATAAGCCGCCTGTTGTGCCTTTCTGTATCTGTTGTCCTTATTTCTGTATCTTGTGCCCATTGTGGTCATTGAAATATTTGATCTATCTATTATTGCACCAAGCTTTCTAGTAGACCAACGTTATATGTGGCTTTTGATATACATATTTAACAAATCAGAGTAAATTCAAATCACCCCAGCTTAGCCGTGAAAATGAAACAGACAGATAAATAAAGTGTATTTGTATTGTATTGTATTATGCCTAGTCTACTTTTTCTAATGATGAATAGAACATAAATCAGAATCATTTATTCAACGTAATTATCATGGACAAACTTGTTGAAGGTCAATGTAACATTTTTGAATTTACGTCATTTCGCAAGGTGTTATGGCTGAGGAGAAGTAATGACAAGAAACTGCTACAGCAACACATCTTTGAAATCAATGAGGGTATACATTACAAGTTGTTTCATAACTAGAGAAACACATTCAATACCAGACATTTTTACATTTTTTTAAGTTTACGCGGTTATTATCATAATTAAAGCACATAATAACAGGTTCTTACCGCGTTTAAATGGGGATATGAGACTCCCGATATTTCGACACTGTTGCAAGTGCCATGATCACGGGATGACTGACGAGATTGGAGTGGAGTAGGTAGATCCATAATTTTCTACGGGCAGACATATCTGTCTACCCTCTCCAGACATTTTTATCATTTAGGTAATCATTATTCTTACAACTTACATAAAGTAAGCTTCACGTGAGCTTTAAATTTATTTTCTGACAAATTTAAGATATTATCTGGTATTTCATTGTAAAAACGTATACATAACGCCAAAAAAGATGAATTTAATTTACTTAATCTAGAATTTTGAATAGCAATTTTTTGATTAAGTTGATAGATAAAATAACATGGCATAATGTACTTCTGAAAACCTAGCGGGTCTGCATGACAACCGCGCCGCGCGCTGCGTCAATTATATTGAGCGCTTCGACCAATAAACGATACGAATGCTATCTACGTAGATGAATGGGGATTGCGGACTGGATTTCGACAGTACATTTCTTCGACACGTAGCGAACACCGAAAACTTATAGATCGACAAGTCATTGCTTCGTCAGACAATACTTAGACAAACACACCTTCGAATGACCACTACTTATTTATTTATTTATTGCAAAGCCACAGGTTATAATAAAAGGTGTTTCATAATTAATAAAGTACAAGTGACACCCTGCAAGAACACAGCAATTTAATGTGTAGAGAGGCTACTAGATACAATAAAAAATAAATTTTAAAACTTAGACAGCCGATTGTTCGACAGACAATGCTCAGACAACACACAAATTCGAATGACATCTACTTCGACAGATTTTCTACGAAAAGATTCTACTGAAATACTCACAAAAAGTCTTATAATAAAAACGCTGACACAAGCATTCCGAGAGTATTTTACCAAATAGTATTAACCCTCGGCTAGGCCTACATAAGGGCCTGTGAACCTGATAAATATTAAAAGCCTGAGGGGAAAATATAGCGTTAGACTGTCGAACTCGCAGGCAAACGGAATAAATCCTTACAAATAGTCCAGTTATTGTGTACAGACAGACACACCCGGAAGAAGGGTGACTGTGCTGTCGGTTTGCATTTGGGATTTTGTGGTTTGGCGGCGAGGGTGTGCTGCCGCTGCCGCTAAAAGATGTTTTCGGGGAACTTCTTCTCTTCTTCTATCGTGTGAGTTGTGAGGTGAATTACCAACCTCATCAACCCTGGTGTCGGGGTTATTATTGAGCCGCCAAAGGCTCCTGACATGGCTCATGTAACGACTACTTACTTACATCAGTAAGTAGTAACCGGGACCGGGATACGTTCTAATGGCCCTCCATTTTAGTGGACAGTGAATTGTATTAGATTTAAGGTTGCATAATTAGTTTTTGCTAGATATCACCAAACTTTGGTCCCAAAAATAACGTCAAAATTGTGTCCAAATATATTTAATACAAGCAACACCCTACTGTATATTTTCTTACAATAGCATAAAATATCCTAGTATTAAACAGATCAGTTCCATGGTCACCCTATTCGGATGATATTTGCATCAATTTGAATTCCATCGCCGTTTTGTTTGTATGGAAACTCTCATACATTACGTAGCTCTATGGAGATTTTATTGTTTTATGAAAAATGCCAATTCTCTGGATTTTTTGAAGAGAATGCTTATATGTTTTGCATTTTACTAAAGTTCTGGATTTTGTTAAATTGGAATAAGGAGCTGATTGAATTTATAGGTACTTATTCAATGGTGCAATATCCTGTAAATACCATCTAATTTTATTTTATCTGTAATTTTCTTAACCGCCGAAAAGGAAAGGGACGGGTAATCAACAAGCATAAAATTTATAAAACACACGTCAATTTTAAGCACAAATCTAAAACAACAGTCTAAAAATTTTACATTGGCCGATAACCCGACAGAATTAAGTTGACTGCACACGTCAAACGGTTCGCATACCAGCGAGATACCTTTTTGATTCGCCCGGGTTATTCATTCATTTACTCATTCTTCCTAAAATTAAGAGCTGTCAATCATCCGTCCCTTTCCTTGTCGGCGGATAATAAAATGACAGGTATAACTTAAAGTTATTTTTTATTTTTATTTTTTTTAAAGTAAAATTAGGAGGTGTCTGCAGGAATCGGGGCCAATATGTTAAAAAAAAACAAATTTGTTTGACATGCATACGTAAACTTACGGTTTGCTTCTCAAACGGGGAGCGCCGGTTTGAACCTCGCTACCGAACTTGCACCAATGACTTATTAATTTATCTTTATTGCAGTTTTCACTAACACAGCTGACCAGGCCGACCTGGAAATCTTTAAATAGACTCCGCACACAGGTTGGCCGAAGTAAAGATAACCTGTCCAGGTAGGGTTTTCTCACCGGATCGGATCTGAGATGCGTGTGTGGTGTTGCGCCACAGACTATGGCTCATCTGATAACTTGCCCCGCGTGCCCTGATACCTGCACGCGAGAGGGACTGATGAGTGCCACCGAGGATGCTGTTCGAGTGGCGGAATACTGGGCTGAAGAAATCTAATGCCATCGAAACGACAAGAAGAAGAAGACTAACACAGTTGGCTCGATCATTATCTAGACGGCTACGCGGCTTCCTACCTATCACGTTGATCTAACAGAAAGCTCGGTGAGTCGTATCTTGCGATGGATGTACCTCTGACTACCCCAATTGGGATATAGTCATAAGCGTATGTTATGTTAAGTACTTTTGACTATGAACTAGTAGCTACTATATCATCATCATCATCAGCCCATTAACGTCCCCACTGCTGGGGCACGGGCCTTCCCTATGGATGGATAGGGAGATTGGGCCTTAAACCATTACGCGGACCCAGTGCGGATTGATGGTTATTAACGACTGCTAATACAGCCGGGACCAACGGCTTAACGTGCCTTCCGAAGCACGGAGGAGCTCGAGATGAAAAAAAGTTGCTTAACTTCAACAATCGCAGACCGAGCGCGTTTACCGCTGCGCCACCGAGCTACTATGTAGACGATCTAAGTCAGATGCCTTCGCATATTTTCATCAAAAACGGTCCAGCTATTAAGCGTCTAAGGACATGCAGTATTATATGGGCATTGGTGAGGTGTGGGTACTTTATCTTGCGATGGATGTACCTCATGACGACCCCAATTGGTAGTCGTGATCTTAAATCATGATATGTAGGTTCGCCCCCTATAACATGAGACTTCAACATAATTGGCGAGGAGTGGGTGTATTATACTATACACCTCTGCCAACCCTTTCGGGGATACGGGCGTGATGCTATGTGATGTGATTTTTTTAGAAATGGCATTAAATACTTGGATGGACAAATGGGCAGCGCTGAGGGCTGTAACCCGGTGCAAAATTTAAGACGACAAGCCTGAGGGTGCCTAGTTGGGCGCGAACCTCTGCTCAGGGCGTCGTCTAAGAGGAAAAATAAGGTCAGACAGGCAGTCGCTTCTATAAAACGCCGTACCTATCAAATCTTTAGGTTAGGTAAGCGGACCTTGTGAAAAATCGGGATAATGCTAGGGGGATGAGTTTATGTGCGCATGAGTTGTGTTTGTATTATTATTTGAGCTGTGTTTGTAATACCTCAGTGTTCACCAGAACACCACCAGGTTATTCCGTTTTAATGTTACCATTTACTACCGCCTAAGCGATGGAAACGCAGATAAAATACAATTGGTCGGAACGTTACGTCTCCTGTAAACCCGTCAATTACTCAGGTGCGTAAAACGCAGTTTAAGCTTACGCGGGCGTTTGTCACACCGAACTGTAACCTATCCAGATAGACCACCAAATAATTCCTGTCTTTTATCGTGTGGGTCGTGAGGTGGAATACCAACTTCATCAACTTTGGTGTCAGGGGTATTACTGGGCCGCCAAAGGCCCCTAACATGTAACGACTCCGTACTTACATCAGTAAGTAGTAACCATCAGTTAGTAGATCACCTCACTTTCGGACAATCAGGTGATCAGCCTGTCACAAAGTGATTTTTGTGATAAGTTCCCACCGGGATTCGAACCCGGGCCCTCCGGATCGAAGCCCAATGCTCAACCACTGGACCACAGAGACCGATAATGTAATGTAGAAAATTAATGTAGAAGTGACTATAAAACGTCATCTCCCTAGCGTCATCCCGTTCTCACAGGGTTTGCTTACCTTACCTGAAGATTTGACAGGTTCGGTTTTTTACAGAAGCGACTGCCTGTCTGACCTTCCAACCCGCGAGGGGAAAACTAGCCCAACACAGGTTTAGTCACATACCTCCGAAAATGTATTTCTCGGGAATGTGGATTTCCTTACGATGTTTTCCTTCACCGCTGAACACGTGATAATCATTTATGATATAAGCATGAATTTGAAAACAAATTCGACAATCATGGGACCTCAAGTTTATGTAGAAGTAACTGTAAATGTATCTCTTCTATCGTGTGGATTGTGAGGCGATTTACCAACCTCATCAACCCTGGTGTCAAGGTTATTACTGAGCCGCCATAGGCCCCTGACATGACTCATGTAACGCCTATGTTCTTACATCAGTAAGTAATAACCGGAGGAGCTCGGTGGCGCAGCGGTTAACGCGCTCGGCCTGCGATTGTTGAAGTAAAGCAACTTTCGCAAAGGCCGGTCATAGGATGGGTGACCTCAAAAAAAAAAAAAAGTTTTTATCTCGAGCTCCTCCGTGCTTCGGAAGGCACGTTAAGCCGTTGGTCCCGGCTGCATTAGCAGTCGTTAATAATAACCATCAATCCGCACTGGGCCCGCGTGATGGTTTAAGGCCCGATCTCCCTATCCATCCATAGGGAAGGCCCGTGCCCCAGCAGTGGGGACGTTAATGGGCTGATGATGATGAAGTAATAACCGGGACCAACGGCTTAATGTATTGATTATAGTTCTGTTCATTTCATCGTGAGCTTATTTAAAAAAAATGCTATTTTTTTGTTTTAGATTACAAGACATAGTAACAGTCAGCGTGCTAACCCCTGTTTAGCAGGCCGGCTAAGCCGCGGCGGGAACCTGATTTATAGCTCACCTTACCAAGCCGAGCTGGCTTATTCTATTACACGCCACTATTTCAAGCCGAAACCTCCCGAGGTAAGGCGGCAATTACACAAATTGTTTAGCTTTAATATTTCTTCGCTTAAATTACCTGAAGGTATTTAAGTAGGTCCCGTCAGTGCGGAGACCATTACGTCACTACTGGTACTAAATTAAATAAGAATAATAAAATAAAAATAGAAAAATAAATGTTTGTTTTTATTTGTATATTTCTTTTATCACAAAGACAAGACAAAATATAATGTAACAGGCAATGACGGACGACGGGGATGATTCAGACCATGATTCTGAGTTAATATCAAGTGGAATTTTTCTTCGCAAAAGCGTAGATTTGAAAATAATTGAATATTGGGCTTAAAAAATCTGAATGCCATCGAAACGACAAGAAGAAGAAGAGAATAATTTAAAAAAATATATGAATTTTGCGACGGAAAATTCCACTCGATATTAACTCAGAATCATGGTCTGAATCATCCCCCACAGTATTCGATACGATGTCACTAACAGACTTTATATCCTAAATCTATGGTTCAGTCAGTGTATTGGCCTACTTAGTAACCAGTTTAACTCAGTGTAACGTGGCTGAAAGTAAAACATGTTGCCAGTTAACTTTAAGAGGGAAGTTGGGGAGAATCTCAGCCGTACCCGAGTCAGTACAGATCAACTTTAAACCGTTTTGCCTTGCAAATAGTTTGGCTGCACTGAACTGGCAACTTTTATTGGCTTCTGTCTGAGGCTTATGTTTATTACCCGACTGCGGGAACGGAGGGTTACGTGTTTGACTGCTATGTATTTATGTATCATCATCATCAGCTCTTTAACGTCCCCACTGCTGGGGCGCGGGCCTTCCCTATCACGCGGGCCCAGAGCGGATTGATGGTTATTAACGTCTGCTAATGCAGCCGGAACCAACGGCTTAACGTGCCTTCCGAAGCACGGAGGAGCTCGAGATGAAAACTTTTTTTTTATGGTCACCCATCCTAAGACCGTATTTATGTATACTGCATAGGTATTAAGGATGAGTTAGAAGCTTTTGTACTTACTTCGCTTTCATATTTGTCTAAGTTTATTCAATACGGCTTGTTAGGCTCGCTTCCTGTTAGATGGAACTTTAAACTATGAATAAATCTAAAACCCTACTCACACACTCTCATACATACCCTCACACTTTTTCTCACACCTGTACATCAAAAATCGTAAAACACACACACTTAAACCGTCTCACACATGGACACACTAAGCATAATTTTAATTTTATTCATTCTTTGTAAACTAAACTAACAGCCTCCGTGGTCTAGTGGTTAGAGCGTTAGGCTCACGATCTGGAGGTCCGGGTTCGATTCCCGATGGGGACATTGTCGAAATCACTTTGTGAGACTGTCCTTTGTTTGGTAAGGACTTTTCAGGCTTGAATCACCTGATTGTCCGAAAAAGTAAGATGATTCCGTGCTTCGGAGGGCACGTTAAGCCGTTGGTCCCGGCCATTAGACGTAAAAAAGACACCTCTACCAACCCGCATTGGAGCAGCGTGGTGGAGTATGCTCCATACCCCCTCCGGTTGATTGAGGAGATGCCTGTGCCCAGCAGTGGGACGTGTATAGGCTGTTTATGTATGTATGTTTGTAAACTCATGCAATTTGATAATTTTCTAATAACTGGGTCTATATCATATGTATTTGGTCCTTCCAAGTCCTTATATCAAAAACCATTACACATATACGAGGTGTTAGTGACATTGTAACGAATACTAAATGGGATGATTCAGCTCAAATTTTCCGTCGGAAAATTAATGTTTTTATAATTATTTTTAATTCTATAACTACTTTTACAATGGAAAATTCCACTTGATATTAATTGAGAATAATGAGCTGAATCATTCCCCTCAGTATTCGTAATGATGTCACTCACATCCCGTACAAGTACGTACAGGTAGCCATACAAGTAGGTATGGGTGTTAGTGACATCGTAACAAATACTGAGGGGGATGATTCAGAGGACGATTCTGAGTTGATATCAAGTGGGATTTCCTGTCGGACAATTGATTTTCATTTCCATACTTTTGCGACGGAAAATTCCACGTGATAATTAACTCAGGATCATGATCTGAATCACATGTTTAAGTATTCGTTACGATGTCACTAACACCCTCTATTATATGGGTAGATTAATTTCAGTGAAAAAAAAAATTGTTTTTAAACATAACTGGCGAGGAGTGTGTCTGAACACCCCTTTGGGTACACAGGCGTGATGATAGCATCACACTCATGCGATGAACGTCAAATCTAATAACACAAAAAAACGTATTTTATTTCGTTAGTTACATTCATAGTCATTCGACTATCAATTTAATGCGCCATTTCAAATGTAAATTGGGTCAAATCAAGAAAAGTCCGAGTTGAAAATAATCTAAAGGTCGTTGGGAATAAATGAAACCGTTCTATGTTGCCGATAAACTTACTTTGCGTCGTGGTTAGTAATGTGACGCGAAAGTTCCCACTTTAGGAATGTTTCCGACAGTTAAAAGGCGCATAGAATTATATAATTATAAAGAGCTTTATTAACTATTGGCGCATGTAACACTCTAATTGCTGATGTAACTTTTATTTTATTTAATGTTTTATTATATACTAGCGACCCCCCCCCCCCCCCCCCCCCCCCGGCTTCGCTCGGGTGCAATGCAGCGGAAAAAATGAAATTATTTACGACATCACATTAAAAACCTCAAAAATAACAGTATTTCTCCACTATTTAATGGATGTTATTATACATATAAACCTTCCTCTTGAATCACTCTTTCTAATAAAAAAAACCGCATCAAAATCCGTTGCGTAGTTTTAAAGATTTAAGCGTACATAGGGATATACGAACAGAAAAAGCGACTTTGTTTTATACTATGTAGTAAAGCTGTTGTTGTACCTTGTATAAATAAATAAACTAACCTTTAGGCAGATATGACCAGAATAAAAGAAACAATAATTTGAGAAAAGCAGCCAGTTCTATCCTTACTATTCAAGAGGTTTTTACAACAGGAACATTTATTTATTTATTTATTCATGGAACACCAACACATACATTTCTTACATGACATTAAGTATTTTCTTTTTTTTTGCGTGTACAATTTCGAAATGCACGGCAATTATAGGAGTTCACCCCATTTTCGAAATTATATCCACATTACAGAACTAAGTAAATTTAAAAAGAAGGTAAGTAATTAACTTAATAAAATACGCTTTAAAGCGGCCAGACTGTCACCAAATATATCACACACAACATCATACAACATTCATAGGAACTGCACATCACTAGTCGCGATAAACTCAGAAATCGGTCGAAGCGATCATTGGTCCACCGATAAAAGGATATTTATGCCTTTTTTTAATAAATACTTCGATTTGAGGCAGGGCTGGCTAATGTCAAAGAATAAAGATTAATAATATGTCGGCGTTAGTTATGAATTAAGAAGAGAAATTGATCAAATCGGAAAATAAAATGAAGTTACATCACTTCCGTTATGAAGTTGCAACGCTCCGACGAAAGGTGGCGTACGGCCAGAGCTGCGTGAAGTCGAGGGAGTCACTACAGAGTCGTCGTGTCGAGCGGACGTGTACTGCCGTTCTAGTCGGGCAGTCTACCGCGAACCTTCGTCGTGAACGGACGTGTCGAATAATTACGATCGGAACGTGGAGTGCTATAGTCGCTCACCTATAACTTGTAGGGATGTCAAGAAAGTGTGATCAGAAAAGAGCACGTGTCCCGATGATTCGGTCCGAATATAGGAACCATGGGTGGTGGAGGGCAAGTAGAGGGCGAGTAGTCCCTTCGCGTTAACGTCCTTATGCGCGCTAGATAACGAGAGACTGTGTAACCGTTACGAATACCGTGACGTTGCCGTGAGTGTGTACCTTATGCTGTGACTTTATCTAATCGTGATACAAAAACTATGTGGAAGTAAATAAAATGATTGTGATACTAATGACGGCCATTATTGTCTTCTAACGCCCACCCTCCATTCTGATGATGATGTTACGACCGACCCCCCACTTTTACGACATCAGAAGCGGGATTAGTGGACTTGGATGAAGACAACGTGATGCGACGTTCACAGCAAGACAATGCAAGTTTCGATTATCACAATCAGAAGAAGATTATGATGATTATCACATTCGTGTGACCACGTGATGAAGATGTAGTGTCATGCCTGAATTTGGAGATGGACCTGACTTTGAAGTGACCTCGACCTTGTTAATGACCGGCATCACTACATGCCGTGAGATATAATGGCGTGAACAGCACAATATTTCCATACTGTGTGCAGTCGTGTTTGGAAATTATGGTACCTCAACTTGGAAACTGTTATTACGGTGAGTCGTTTTCATACTGGAACCTTATTGTTATTGACTTTATTGCTGGGTGAATTTCCGTTTCAAATAATGAGAAAATTGCTTTTTTTAAAACCAAATTGCCGAGACATATTGTGTCAATCCGTGTCAATCATACCGCGTTTTCCAATCTGTTTTCATCATCGTCAAATCTTTGTATTTTGGTCTAAAAATATTTCGAATCAGTTTAGACACGCTTAACCTGCGTGGTTAAAGTTGTATTTTCTCACTCCAAGCAAAAATAAATTAATCATGACATGATAATTAAGTCTCGTTAAATAACGTATTTTGTAATCTACCGTCGTTCATCAAATGTTTCAAAATTCAACATTCTTTATTGAAATCTTTTTAAACTGATTAAAAGAAAGTCTTGTGAATACGATAATACAGTGAATTCTTTTGTTTCATGTTATAACTTGGTTCGGCAATTGGTGGATTGCAAGCGGGGATGAAAATGGCGCGGGCTGAGCTGTAGCCGTGTAAAGTGACGACATCATGGCAGCGCGTTGTATACCAGCCGGACTTGCTGCGCTGGTGCTGTTGAAGACCTAAACCATGTCACAAGACCAGTGGTTGATCTTTTATTGGAAATTCTTATAAGTCATGGTGAGTCGTATCTGTTTTACCTGATTTGAAAGATGGGAAGTTTTAATAGGATACAAACGAATATAGTGCAGAAAGTTCTCTTTTGTTAACTTTAGTTAAATTAGAAATCGTAATGAAGTGAAGTAAACATTGCGAAGTAAAATGATTTGGATTATGATTAAGTGAAATAGACTTGAAAAAAATGCCTCGAAGCGAATTGCCTTCTGAGTTAAATCTTACTGATTTAGAGAGTGAATAAGATGTTACACGGCACACATACTTTGGTATTGTTATTTTCTCTTTTGTTGTTGTGCTGCATTTCCAGCGTAGTCGTAACTGCAGTCCCGTTAGAGGCTGTTCAGGGCGCGGTGTGCGACTGGAGGTGTGGTGAGTGTGTAGGTCCATGGGGACCTGGTTTTAGTGGTATATGATTACCTTGTGGAAATGACCAATGATGGTCTGTTATGAAAGTGGCAAATGGTTGCCAATGTTATCACCGAGTATTAAGGTGCACTGTGGCTCCAGCGTAGTCGTAACTGCAGTCCCGTTAGAGGCTGTTCAGGGCGCGGTGTGCGACTGGAGGTGTGGTGATTGTTTAGGTCCATGGGGACCTGGTTTTAGTGGTATATGATTACCTTGTTGAGTTGACCAATGATGGTCTGTTATGAAAGTGGCAAATGGTTGCCAATGTTGACTTATAACCGAGTATTTATGTGCCCTTGTATGTGTGTGTATAATGAACAGTCTAAGATACTTTTGTTTTTTTTTTTATCATTAGTTGTTGATTGAGGCATTCTTTCAAATTGTTTACTCTGTGTGGTGATGCACTCTGGAAATCCACTTGATGGATATGCGTACTGAAGTCTTATGTAGAGTCACAAGTAGAGCTCATGTAGAGTCACAAGTAGAGCTCATGTAGAGTCACAAGTAGAGCTCATGTAGAGTCACAAGTAGAGCTCATGTAGAGTCTCAAGTAGAGCTCATGTAGAGTCTCAAGTAGAGCTCATGTAGAGTCTCAAGTAGAGCTCATGTAGAGTCTCAAGTAGAGCTCATGTAGAGTCTCAAGTAGAGCTCATGTAGAGTCTCAAGTAGAGCTCATGTAGAGTCTCAAGTAGAGCTCATGTAGAGTCTCAAGTAGAGCTCATGTAGAGTCTCAAGTAGAGCTCATGTAGAGTCTCAAGTAGAGCTCGGACAGAGTCCTTTAGAGTCTCATGTTAGGTCAGGAATGACCGAGCGAACTTGGATACTGTGCTGTGGTATATTGTTTCAGATTAACACACGAGGACGTGTGTCACGCAGGATGGCCGTGTCGGCGTTAGTTATGAATTAAGAAGAGAAATTGATCAAATCGGAAAATAAAATGAAGTTACATCACTTCCGTTATGAAGTTGCAACGCTCCGACGAAAGGTGGCGTACGGCCAGAGCTGCGTGAAGTCGAGGGAGTCACTACAGAGTCGTCGTGTCGAGCGGACGTGTACTGCCGTTCTAGTCGGGCAGTCTACCGCGAACCTTCGTCGTGAACGGACGTGTCGAATAATTACGATCGGAACGTGGAGTGCTATAGTCGCTCACCTATAACTTGTAGGGATGTCAAGAAAGTGTGATCAGAAAAGAGCACGTGTCCCGATGATTCGGTCCGAATATAGGAACCATGGGTGGTGGAGGGCAAGTAGAGGGCGAGTAGTCCCTTCGCGTTAACGTCCTTATGCGCGCTAGATAACGAGAGACTGTGTAACCGTTACGAATACCGTGACGTTGCCGTGAGTGTGTACCTTATGCTGTGACTTTATCTAATCGTGATACAAAAACTATGTGGAAGTAAATAAAATGATTGTGATACTAATGACGGCCATTATTGTCTTCTAACGCCCACCCTCCATTCTGATGATGATGTTACGACCGACCCCCCACTTTTACGACATATAATATAGAACTGACTCTCTCCGTCCCGCACCACTTCATATCGGGCGCAGACCTCAGCCCCTCTGGGTCCAACTTTAGTTTTAAATGGACGTTAGCCGCTAAAACTAATTTATTTATAAAAAAATTAAAAACAATGCTAAAAAAAGAGTTATTACACTGTAGACGATTTTTTTTATGATAATTTTTAATTTTTATACACACTTCCTCCACTTCCATGATAATATATAGTTCCTATGCCTGTGTAACACCCCATTGTACGATCTCTCTCTCTCTCTCTCTCTATTTAAGAGCTGCGTTCTTGTCGGCGGAGTAATCGCCTTCATTACTCCATAGATAGGGCGTGTAGAACGGTGGTTGCCCCAATCGCCTTCCGTTCCGCAGTACACCGACCAATTTCTCAATCGGTGATATTCTAGCTAGAGCCCTACCAGAATCCATATCCTCGGCCTCCAGCCACGATCCATTGTACGGTCACGAGAACTAATATGTATACACTTTGAAAACATGTTTGTCATATTAACTTTTTTGACAAATGAAACAGTAAGTCTTATTAAATGTGAAATATGATAGTGCGACAGGATTCTAAAGTGGGTACATGATATTGCTCATGACTGTACTACGTGGAATGCAATAAATAATTGAGAATTGAATTGAGTAAGGGAGTGGGCGCACTGACTGTGTCTCGCTCGCAAGAATGAGATTTTTGTACGGAGTGTCGGGTGTGTGGATTTTTAAAAATAACATTAGCTCATATGCAACAGTAGAATAAATCTGTATAATAAACGCAAAATAAACGCTTTTTTTAAGCAAACTTTTAACGCGCGTAATTTCGTTAACGCGTTAACGCGTGTTCGTTCGATAAACCGTTTATTCTTCCCATCAACTTGGAGTATGTTGAAGCTGGTAGTAATTTTCTACCGTCGCGTGGCGTCCCTAATGGTTCCGATATTCGATTGAGTCGGAAATGTATTTGGATACTTATCTTGTGTGTATTAGGAAATGCAATCCCGATCTCGCGGGATTTGGAACTCGAGATCCCGTCTAATTTTTCGGGATCTATTCCGAAGCATACGTTTCTTTCTTTCTTTCTCTTCTTTCTAATATACGATCCCGACGACCCGATTACTCTAGCCATAGAGGCAGCCAATCAGCTCGCGACACCAAACACTTCAGGATCCCGATACTGACCCCGCCGGCGTTGTCGACGATTTCCCTCAATCAGCGCTTATCGCAATCGACCCACTAGGGTCGATTAATTATTTCAAATATTTTCGTCTCAGATGACGCCCTGAGCCGAGGTTCGCGCCCAACTGGGCATCCTCAGGGCTGTTGTCTTAAACGTTGTACCGGGTGAGAGCCTTCAGCGCTCCCCATTTGTCCGGCCAAGTTAATGCCATCTACGGCAGATCTACAATAAGTCACGTGAAAACACGACGTACGTACGACAGTCCTGAGCTCCTGTCTTCAATATATTTGAGGACTAACACTCTAGGCTTAAGGCAGCGTCCATTGCTTCACATACAGCGATCGAGAACTAACTATAGATCTAATGCGTTTCTCATACGTGCGAGCAACTCTTTTAATGAATCATCTAACAGCATAGATTTATTCCACACTAGTATTGAATCTATTAAGCGAATTCTAACACAAGAATATTTTGAGACTCAATAAATTTACTCATGTTATAATTATACTCATAAAATAATAATGGTTAAGTTAAATTGGATTAGTATACTAACCCACCTGCATTCGAACTGACTTAGGGTTTTGTTTTCTTTTTCCTTGTTAGCTATTATCTTTATGTATCATTCTAGCCACTTTTCTTATCTTATTTTAATTTCTCTCCTACCTTTTCATTTATTGGCGGGAACTTGTTATTAGCATTGTCTCATGTATATTTAGTTCATTTAATGTATAATTAGTCTGTAAGTTCTCCAAATTATATAAAAATAAATAAATAAAAAAAAAACTATGACGAGATCCCGTTCGAGATTGACGGGATTGGTCGAATCTCCTTGAGTTATACTTTTTATCTTGATTATGTGGATTCCAAAGAAAACTTAATATTAAAAAATATTATTTTGTTTTAATTAATCTCACTATCACAAACAAGCAGTTTTCATCATTTTCAGCTATCCTAACTTTACTTCTTTTTTATGAACTAGACAACGGCCTCCGTGGTCCAGTGGTTGAGCGTTGGGCTTACGATCCGGAGGTCTCGGGTTCAAATTTCGGTGGAAACATAAAAAAAAAACACTTTGTGATCCCTAGTTTAGTTAGGATATTAAAGGCGACTACCTGATGGTCCGAACGTAAGATGATCCGTGCCTCGGAAGGCACGTTAAGCCGGACCAACGGCTTACTACTTACTGATGTAAGTATGTAGTCGTTACATGAGTCATGTCAAGGGCCTTTGCCAATAATAATCCTGACACCAGGGTAGATGAGGCTGGTATTCCGTCTCACAATCCACACGATAAGAAAAAGATGAACTGGACGAGATTTCGAAAATTACGGGATCCCGCGTGGTAGCTTCGGGGTCTCTATTTGATATTACCAATCCCTCGATCTCGAATTTGCGATATCAAGTCAGGCATTCCCCAGTGTATATTATTGGAATGTGAGCTTTAAGGCTGTGATGCGGTTTGCGTTCTGGAATTGAAGTTTTAAAAGGAAATCTGGGTTTTGTTTTCTAAAAAGTCATCATCACAAAGGACATTGGCCAAAGTTGTATGGAACTTCGACCAAATACCCACCACTAACGAGACCTTTTTTTTCTCGTGACTTGTTGTAGATTTGCCGCAGATGGCATTAACTACTTGGCCGGACAAATGGGGTGCGCTGAGGGCTCTCACTCAAAAGTTAAGACAACAGCCCTGAGGGTGCCCAGTTGGGCGTGAACCTCGGCTCAGGGCGTTATGTATGTAGCAATTATCTAGCTCAGGTTTGCCATTTTCTCTGGTCTGGTGATCTTGACGTCAAGATGACGGGACCAGTGTTTAACGTGTATATCTTTTGAATGAGAAATATATTAGATTTTTTTAGTTTAGCTACTAAATAGTAGTGGATAGGTAGTATATCTAACAATATGCAATTTCAGCATTAAGCAATTGGTACGGCCATTTTGACGCTAATCATTCTTGTCTATCACAGACTAACTCCTTGACTTCTTTATTAACACATTCCTCGCTCCCCGCTCGGATCCGAGTAGGGCTTGCCTATTGTAGCGGCGCCTACCGCTCGGATCCGAGTGCTCCGCAATTCCGGAGCAATTTTCAAACCCGGTATTTTCGTTATTGCCCCCAGAACAATACCGGTATACCGGGATTTGAAAAATGTGTCTTTTTTATTGAAATAATAATAATAACAATAACATTTATCCATGTTTACAAGCATGCATGTACTTAATAAAAATTCACCTTAAAAAGTTTTGGTTTCCAGCTATGATTTTTATTTATTTTGTAAACAGTGAATGTGTTAAATAAGATACGACGTTCGCCTTCTCTTAAATCTGTTCCGAGTTATTCGTCAACTCGTCCCATATGCCTACGGCCCATTTGGGACGAGTTGAAGAAAACAGAAAAAAATGACATTTTTATTGTGCAACTTGTTACATATGCCTACTATAAGACTATTGCCGACGCAGCAAACCCTTCGTTAGCGTTAACATCTAGATTGAGGACAAGCGACGACACGTTCCGCAGACTCAATATTATTTCCCCACTATTTCGACATTTACTTTTTGATGTATAATTTTAGATTGTCACTACTTATTCTTGTATCGAACAAGTTAGGTTCTTTTAGTTTTAATTAATATAAGTTTAAATATTGTAATTTCAATTACTGAAATTAAATAGTTTTATAAATCATTTCGGTTTTTTTTCGATCCTCCGGCAGCAGCCTACGTAATTGGCGCAGTCGGTAGGATACTCACGAGTAGATCCGTGGGCACCATAACTCTTCGCACATCAAGAGTGATCGCCGCAAATCTCTCGGGTAGCTATTGAGCTCCGTTCCTGAGTATCCTGAATCTACGAACCAGCTGCCGCCAAGAGGAGAATCCAGACTTCGATTCAAGAGAGGAACCAGAGATGAGATATATGTGAGTACACTTGAACTGTTCTCGTGTTGCTTGCTATTTTTACCCCCTAGTTCTCTTTAGTTTTACACAATTTTTCATCCATCGAAAAATTCCCTCCCGCGGGAACCTGCATCTCGACAGGCTCGCCGCCACGTAGTAGATAGTAATAGGATAATAAATCTAAATTCATTAGGTAAGGATATAAAAATGGCAGTCGATAGAGATAATGTCTACAAAGCACTGCGCATGGTCCCGGAGTTTGATGGGAACCCGAATGTGCTCACAAGATTCATTAGAATCTGTGATCAGATAGTAATAGAATATATGAGCAATGATCCAGGTAGTGAATTAACTAACTCGTGTGTATTAAACGGAATACTTAATAAAATCACCGGTTCCGCAGCAAGCATTATCAACTCCAATGGGATTCCTGATAATTGGTTGGGTATTCGTACGGCGTTAGTTAATAATTTTTCGGATCAACGTGACGAGACAGCACTGTACAATGACCTCTCATTAGCAACGCAGGGTAATAGAACACCGCAGGAATTTTACGCGGAATGCCAAACCTTATTCAGCACGATAATGACTTACGTGACATTACATGACTCTATACAGACGACTATTGAGGCAAAGCGAACTTTATATAAGAAGGTCGCTATGCAGGCATTTGTTCGAGGGTTGAAAGAACCCTTAGGGTCCCGAATACGGTGTATGCGTCCCGAGACCATCGAGAAAGCTCTCGAGTATGTACAGGACGAACTTAACGCTATGTATTTGCAACAGCGTAGTGATGTACCAAGGTCCCAATACAAGCAGTCCACCCCGTCTAATCAGAATTACCAAGCGCCGCCAATACCATTCAACTGGCCAGCCCCTATGGCACAACGCGCTATGCCACCCGCGCCTCAGCCGTTTAAATTCCACGTTCCACCAAATCAGCCGCAACTTCGTATGCCTACTCGTACGCAACAAATGTTCCGCGCTCTACCACCTAATTACAACCCCAATAGTAACGTGTTCCGGTTACCACCCAAAAATCATTCACCGCAAAACTTTCCTAAACCCATGAGTGGTGTACAGCATTTCGTCCCTAAACAGTTACCCCATACTATGATGACAGGACATGATTGGCGTAAATCAGGCAATCCACCACCAACAAGTTATTTTAAAACCCGCGAAATGAACATGAATGAGTGTGCAAGTCCCGACGATTCATATTACAATTCCGAGTACTACTGCGAACCTGAGTACGTTTACTACGCGGATTACGATAATACTTATCCTGTTGAATATGACACCAGTGCATATCGTTGCGATACGACAGACAATCAGCTGAGCGATGAAGGTCAACCACAGCCAGGCACCAGCCAGGTTGAGCAGGATTTTCAGACGGCTTCGATATTAAAAAAGCCAAAATAGAATTAAACTTGCAAACTCAACGTCAACTGCCGTACATAAAAATTTCAAATCCACCACTTAAACTTTTAATAGATACCGGTGCAAATCAATCTTTTATTAGTCCCGAAGCTGTTGAAAAATACTTTTCGCAGTTTCCTCTCAACTACGATCCCTTTGAAGTTACGAATGTTCACGCCACAAGTAGGAACGACTATTCTATCACGTTACCTTGTTTCACCGAGTTCAATGACAACGATAGTATCAAGTTATTTGTATACCGTTTTCATGACTACTTTGATGGACTTATAGGATTGGACTTACTGACGACTTGGGAAGCAAAAATTGACTTAAAGCACGGTAATTTAGTTACGCGATCTGCTATAAATCCAATAAGAATGTACAATTCACATAATGTTAACCTTTATGAGGATATCATCCCCGCCGGTACTTCCAAATTGATTCGAATCCCCATTGATGCACCCGACGGTGACGTCATCATCCCACAGCAGGTAATTTGTAACTGTATGATTTACGAGTGTCTAACTACTGTATCTAATAACCGTGGTTATTTAGAAGTCGAAAATACAACGTCAAACGACATTATATTCTCACTCGATCACCCCGCCCGAGCCGAGTTGTTCAACGTAGAGTGCACGCGCACCACACAAGCTATGTTGCGCGAGCAGGACGTGGTATCGCGATTGCGTACGGACCATCTTAACGAAGAGGAAAAAGCTAATCTCACTACTCTTTGTTCCCGTTACGCAGACGTTTTTTATATCGATGGTGAAGCCCTAACTTTCACCAATAAAATTAAACATCGCATTAGAACAACTGACGAGGTCCCCGTGTACACGAAAAGCTATCGCTACCCATTCGTTCACCGACAGGAAGTTAGAGATCAGATAACTAAGATGTTAGACCAGGGTATTATACGACCATCGGACTCTGCCTGGAGCTCACCCATCTGGGTAGTACCCAAGAAAGCGGATGCTTCTGGTAAGCAAAAATGGCGTCTAGTAGTCGATTTTCGTAAACTTAACGAAAAGACTATAGATGATAAGTACCCTATACCCAACATTGCCGATGTCCTTGACAAGCTAGGGAAATGCCAGTACTTTACTACCTTAGACTTGGCAAGTGGTTTCTATCAGGTAGAAATGGACCCGCAGGACATCCCCAAGACAGCCTTTAACGTCGAGCATGGTCATTTCGAATTTCTTCGAATGCCTATGGGACTTAAAAACTCGCCTTCCACCTTCCAACGAGTTATGGATAATGTCCTTAGAGGTCTTCAAAACGAGATATGCCTTGTCTACCTTGACGACATCATTGTGTTCAGCACATCCCTTCAGGAACACATGATTAACCTGGAAAAGGTTTTCCAACGCCTTCGAGAATCCAATTTTAAGATCCAAATGGATAAATCGGAATTCCTTAAACTTGAAACGGCTTATTTAGGTCATATCATCAGTAGTGATGGCATAAAACCTAACCCGGACAAGATTTCAGCCATACAGAGGTATCCAATCCCAAAAACCCCCAAGGAAATTAAGCAGTTCCTAGGTCTTCTCGGTTATTACCGTAAATTCATCCCCGACTTTGCTCGCATAACAAAACCTTTTACCCAATGTTTAAAAAAAGGTAGAAAAATCACGTTAGACTCCGACTATGTTAACTGCTTCGAGAGATGTAGAACTCTTCTCACTAATGACCCCATACTTCAGTACCCTGACTTCAATAAGGAGTTTATACTGACCACAGATGCTTCAAACGTAGCTATTGGAGCTATATTATCCCAAGGGCCTATAGGATCGGACAAGCCCGTGTGCTACGCTTCTCGCACTCTTAACGAGAGCGAAATGAATTATAGTACCATCGAGAAAGAACTTCTTGCCATAGTTTGGGCTACAAAGTACTTCCGACCATATCTCTTTGGACGTAAGTTTAGGATACTGACTGACCACAAACCACTCCAGTGGATGATGAATTTAAAAGAACCAAATTCACGTCTAACTAGATGGCGACTAAGACTTAGTGAGTACGACTTCACAGTTGTATACAAGAAAGGCAAGCACAATACTAATGCCGACGCCCTTTCTCGTATTGAGATCCATAATGAGGAGGTTGAGTCCCTAATTAAGGAAATTGAGGAGCTCAGTTCACTCCTAGGCAACCCTTCTGAAAAACCACCGACTCTAGCTGACTCATCGACTAACACCGTACATACTGCTAACGAACATCCCATCCTAGAAGTCCCAATTACAGACGAACCCCTCAATAAGTTTCACCGACAAATCCGTTTCACTGTAGTTAGTGACGTTAAACGTAAACCGGTAATGACTAAGCCATTCGACACTCACACGAGTGTAGCTGTTCAATTGTCCGAATCAAATCTAGAGAACGATGTAGTTAACGCTATAAAAGAATATGTCAACCCTAAAGTCAAAACCGCAATCTTAATAAATCCACCCTTAGCCATGTACTCTATCATCCCGATCATCCAGGACAAGTTCAAAAGTTCTTCTATGAACCTTGTTTTATCCAAGGTTGAACTGGAGAACGTCAAGGAATATCTTCGCCAACAAGATATAGTTCGCCACTACCATGACGGTAAGACTAACCACCGTGGCATTCACGAGTGTTATCTCGCTCTATCACGAAGATATTTCTGGCCTAAAATGAAGGAGCACATAACTAAATTTATTAACGAATGTACAATATGTGGACAAGCTAAATACGATAGGAATCCCATTAGACCACAATTTAATCTAGTACCTCCAGCTACAAAACCGTTTGAGATAATTCACATGGATTTATTCACTGTGCAAAGTGAAAAATACGTAACTTTCATCGATGTTTTCACGAAGTACGGACAAGCGTACCATTTACGTGACGGCACAGCTGTTAGTATCTTGCAAGCGTTACTGTTATACTGTACTCATCACGGTCTCCCTATGACTATAATAACTGACAATGGAACTGAATTCACCAACCAACTTTTCTCTGAATTTACCCGACTTCATAAGATAAATCATCATAAAGTTCTTGCCCACTCCCCAAATGACAATGGTAACATAGAGCGTTTCCACTTGACTGTACTTGAACACCTCAGAATATTAAAATTGCAACATAAGGACGAGCCAATTGTCAATCTTATGCCATATGCAATTATCGCTTACAATAGCTCTATACACTCTTTTACTAAATGCAGACCGTTTGACTTGCTGACTGGACATTTTGACGCACGTGATACCCTCGACATGGATCTTACGCAACACTTATTGCAACAGTACACGCAAAATCATAAAGAGCAAATGGAAAAAGTGTATGAAATAGTTAACGAATCTTCACTTGCTAATCGTACCGCGTTAATAGAGAGCCGCAATAAAGACCGCGAGCCCGAAGTAGAATATTCACCGCAACAACAAGTTTTTATTAAAAATCCTTTCGCGAGCCGACAAAAAACCGCACCGCGTTATACCCAGGACACTGTTCTCGCCGACTTACCCATACATATTTATACCTCGAAGAAACGTGGCCCCGTGGCTAAATCGCGCCTGAAACGTGTTCCTAAATTGTTACAGAATTCCGCTGTTACTGGTGATCCGTCTGACTCGACCTCAAGAGATAAGACTTGAAAGCCTTGACGATGGACCTGGACTTTTACCTTACAAACTCGGAGCTACTAGACTGACAACCCATTACCATACTTTCCTTCAATACGTACAACTGGACGAGATTGAAAACAAAATTAATCTGTTACAGGCTCAATTACTTACCTACAATTCGCGACTTAGTAACGACACTTACCTTCTATACGAGTTACAAATAACTTATCTTACGAGTAAGCTTGGCAAAGTATTAAGTCAGTTAAGATCATTAGAACCAAACCGCGCTAAAAGAGGTCTTGTAGACAGCCTGGGCTCTGTAATAAAAAGTATATCTGGTAACTTAGACTACACTGACGCTTTGAAATATAATAACGCTATCAATTACTTACAGAAAAATCAAGATAAAGTTGTATCCGAGTTAAATAATTACGTTAGTTTGAGTAAAGAATGGATGTCACGACACAGCAGTGCATTAGCCCAGCTGATTGAGAACCAAAATAAAATTAATGCCACTTTAGAGTTACTTTTGGACAAGGAAACCTATAGAGAAAGTAGTTTAATTAAATATGCGAAATTTGCCCAAATTTTAGAAATAGTCACTGAAAATGTAGAGGACCTTATGTCAGAAATAATTAGGTTGGAAAATACGTTAGCTTTTATTCGTGCCTCTAGCACGCATCATTCTATGATAGATGTAGAAGTGTTAGAAACTATGATACGTAAATTAAAATTAATTTATAATAAAGATCAAATTTTAAACTTAGAATTGAGAGAATATTACGATATGATTAAACCTGGGTTTTATTACATAGATAGGCAAATAGTTATCATTTTTAGATTCCCTATAGTTTCAAAAAGTACTTATGACTTGTATAGACTCTCTATAGTGCCTAATAAAAAGCACTTAGCTCTCATCCCCTCTTATCCTTTCATAGCAATCAATACTGAGAATAAGTTCGTGTACATAGAGGCAGAATGCCCGAAGTTAAATAACTGGTATCTCTGCGAGGAGAACATTAACCACCAGATTCGCACCAAGTCTGACTGTATACAACATCTCATTACTAATCAAGCTCTGGAGAATTCCTGCCACTTTACAGAGGTATCACTATCCAGAGAAGCCATGGAGAAGCTCGATGACCAGCACTACGTCGTGTCCTTCCCACAACCCACGAAAGTACGCCTAACCTGCGGAAGAGAAGACATCAACTCACTGCAGGGAAGTTATCTCGCTACTATCCCCGTCAACTGCTACCTGCGAACACCGGAGTTCACTATTACCAATGATAACGATGAGATAAAAGGCCAGCCTCTGAAACTTATGAAGATACCATATGATGAAGAAAAACGCCCTACCACTACATCTCATATTAATCTCCACTCTATTAATCTCAAGGGATTGCATGAGATAGAAGATAGGATCATGATGGAGGCTCCTCTTCAACTGGAACGAGCGCAACCAAACGCCCTGTATCACACCACCATACCCTTCTACATCGTGATATTAAGTGCAGGCGCACTCACCCTCTACATCGTGTTACGTCGCTACCGGCTATGGCATCATAAGACGATTGAGGATCCAGCATCGCCAGCCCCTGGACGACATATTTATGAAAAACCTGGAAATAAGAAACAACTTCAAACCCTGGAGAACGTCCCCGCAACATTTTCACTGAACGTGCTAAAATAGTTGCTCATCTTAGGGGGGAGGTGTTACATATGCCTACTATAAGACTATTGCCGACGCAGCAAACCCTTCGTTAGCGTTAACATCTAGATTGAGGACAAGCGACGACACGTTCCGCAGACTCAATATTATTTCCCCACTATTTCGACATTTACTTTTTGATGTATAATTTTAGATTGTCACTACTTATTCTTGTATCGAACAAGTTAGGTTCTTTTAGTTTTAATTAATATAAGTTTAAATATTGTAATTTCAATTACTGAAATTAAATAGTTTTATAAATCATTTCGGTTTTTTTTCGATCCTCCGGCAGCAGCCTACGTAATTAACTCGTCCCATTTATTTTCTGTGTGGAACTTTAAACCTTATCAACGTTGAGTACTGTCAGCAAGACAAGTGTTAATATAAAATGTATTCCTTTAAACTGTTGTCTTCTTAAGATTTTTTTATCAACATTGTTTTGATTATATTAATATTATAAAATTTAAAGATTTAAAGATTTTCTGCGAAAATAGTTCATTGTTTCATTTTACCGACGTATGGACAAATTTTATCAAAGGTACAAGTGAATACAATAGATACTTATGGCTTTTGGTTACTTGCCGAAAACAAACAATGGTTGTGGCGCTTGCTTTTGAAGTAAATGATGCAGGTGGCCTATGAATAGAAAAATGAGACCGCAAAATATTTTTTTGTTTTTTTTGTTGTCCAGTGATGTTTTATAGACAATAAAGTAATAAAATTACTTTGTTGATCCTTCTCTTATCTTTGCACGTGCCGCTCTTGGAGAGGGAATATTACATAGATATGATTGATTTAAAAACAGGGTTAGTATGCTTTCTACTTCCCGACAGGAAAAGTGAAGTGCTACGTTATTCAGTGCCTGTGGAACATCTTCAAAAATATTACCGTTGCTTTGAATTTGGACTCCGATCCCTTTGTGAAATCTGTGACTCTGGCTTCGAATTTTGGACTTTGATTTGAATTTGATTACTGTGTGTTTAAATGGTGTAAACTCTGTGATGAAAATCTTTTTTAACTGTTTATTGCTTTATAATTATTACTTTTGTAATTTTTTATTATTATGTTCATTCAGTGACAAATCGGTATGATTAAATAATTTTTAACAAACACATAGTTGTTTATTATTTCTATCCTTACACTTTTGCTTCTGATTGTACATTTTATCATGTCGATACTAACGTGGGCCGAGTTGCAGAATGAAATTTTTGTTTATTTTGATTTTCTGCAACTCGTCCCAAATGGGCCGTAGGCATATGGGACGAGTTGACGAATAACTCTCTGTTCCATGTCAGCTCTTCTTGGTCTTCCCCTTCCCCTCTTTCCTTCTATTCTATGATGTTTTTAATAAATTCGTTGTGTTTTAAATAGTATATAGCAATATACAGTTTATAAAAAGAATAAAGACCTCATCAAACCTGGTGTCAGAGTTGCTATTAAACCGCCGAAGGACTCTGACATGACTTATGTAACGGCTACGTACTTACTTAAGTAAATAACCTGTTCAGCCTGTAACGTCCTAGCCATCCTAGGTATCACAAGGTGATTTTTGTGATATGTCGCCACCGGGATTCGAACCCGGGACTGTCAGAAAGTGTACCAAACGCTCAACCACTAGACCACAGAGGCCGTTACTAATGTCTTGCTAATGACTTGTGGTTTGAGACCACGGAATTTCACTTACTACGCACACACACTACTACGCACACTTACTCCTACACGCCACTTTTGCACTTCTTCTACTTTCAACAAAATTTTAATGCATGTTCTCCGGTTCCGACTATTCTTGCCCAAGGGCTCTATCACGGCCACATTGAAGCAATTCATCTAAAAAATAAATATGCGTAAACAGAGTTTTAGTGACATCGTAACGAAAACTTTGAAAGATGATTCAGTCCATGATTCTGAGTTGGTATAAGCGGAATTTCAAAATATAAATAATTCAAAACACAAAAATCTCCATGAATTTTCTGACAGAAAATTACACTTGATATTAACTCGGGATTACGGTCTGAATCATCTCCCTCAGTATTCGTTACGATGTCACTAACAACCTGTATTACATTGTATAGTTTATTTTATATTATAGTTTTTTTCTATACTTTTGCGATGGAAAATTCCACTTGATATTACCTCAGAATAATCAGCTGAATCACCCCTCTCAGTATTCGTTACGATGTCACTTATACACCATACAAGCAGGCATTGATGTTAGTGACACCGTAATGAATACTGAGCGGGATGGTTCAGACCATGATTCTGAGTTGATATCAAGTGGAATTTCCTGTCGGAAAATTCATATTTTTTTTGTTTTTTTTTTTTTAATTATTTTCTATATCATCTCAGAATCATGGTCTGAATCATCCCTCAAAGTTTTCGTTACGATGTCATTAACATCCTGTATTGTATATTGTTGCATACAACCTATTTTGAACTAAATTTACTTTTCATTCGTCCAATCACTTAAACTCCAACTCACAAGTTGAAGGTAACAATAAGTGAACATGCAAGTTAGAATGGTATTTCAACTTCAGCGTACTTAGTTCAGTTTACTTAAGTAACTTTCAATAGGGGTGCAAACGAGAAGCTGCTTTTACTTAGAAAACGTCAAATGAAGCGAGAAAATGTTTGAATCACTATAGGTTCACCGGCTTGCTCAAACGGGGAGCTCCGGTTCGATTCCCGGTATCGGACTTGCACCAATGAGTTATTAATTCGCTAATATAATTGGCTCGACCATTATAGACGGCGATACGGCTCACCTGTTTTTTTTATACGTGACTTATTGTAGATTTGCCGCAGATGGCATTAACTACTTGGCCGGATAAATGGGGAGCGCTAAAGGCTCTCACCCGATACAACGTTTAAGACAACAGGCCTGAGGGTGCCTAGTTGGGCGCGAACCTCGGCTCAGGGCGTCGTCTGAGAGGAAGAATATTTGAAAGGATTGATCGACCCTAGTGGGTCGATAGCGATAAGCGCTTAGTGAGGGAAGTCGTTGACGACGCCGGCGGGTCGGTATCGGGGTCTTGAAGTGTTTGGTCCCCAGATACGTCTCACCACATATCACGTTGGTCTAACAGTAAGCCCTAACATGAACCCTAATACCCTGTGACTGCCCTAATTGGGTTATAATCGCGGGCTATTTAAAAAAAGATCTAGTTCGCACCCCTATCGAGAGGATGGTACTCGACCACTCGCAGCATTCTGTTTGCCGCACAAACTTTGAAGGTAGAAGAAAAACAAGTAATATACAGTTTTCTTTCGAACTTCCAACTTCGAAACACGGCAATGCCTCTCGTTAGTAGAATTGATGAGTTTGGCCTGTACTATCTTTTGTTTCTTTTTTCTCTTGACGTGTTACACGCTTTTTCAAACTGACTTAATTTTATTTTTATTTTATCATTTATTGCAAACTTTACAGCATAAAACTACAATATTAACAACTTAAGATTACATACTTATACAGCCAATTAAAAAGTTTGACAAATCAAAATACATATTATACAATAATGAGAGCGGATATCCGATATTATATAATGTACATACTTAATAACAATGACAAAATGAGGCAGACAAATTAGGTGGGCACTGTCGCACAAGGTGATGGGTGAGTAAGATTTGATGTGTTTGCGTTTGTAAAGTGGATGCAGATATGTAAGTATGTATGTGTTTGCATGTTGTCACAAATTGTTAGGAGAGTAATTAAATAATAAGTAAATTAGTTCTGCTATGTTGCGCCATCCGGTCCATTGAAATCTGGGAACTGTTTCACGACAAGTCTTATAAATTCATTACGTTTAAGGAAGAAGATATCCGCAGAACCAAATCTCTCCTCGAACGTTGAAATGATTCTATGCATAACAGAGTGTTTGGCATAATTAGTCCGCGACAGACCAGCGCATATCAAGCGTTTACGTCTCATGCGAGCAGTCCAGGTGCAGAGACCAATCCGTTCCGTCAGTGCGGGGCAGTCTAGCAACGAGTTAACCACGTCAAATAAAAGCCTCATGTCGACAACAACCCTCCTATCTTCGAGAGACTGCATACGAAAATGAGATAGCCTCTCGTCATAGCCCAATTTTAACCTACAGCGATAGCTCAATCTTTTTGTGAACCTGCGTTGAACAGATTCCAGCTGAGCGTTATATGTAACGTAAGTCGGGGACCAGATTGGCGACGCATATTCCATGATGCTTCTGACATACGCGAAGTAAAGGGTCTTGAGCGAATTAGTCTTCCGAAAAGGTTTAGAGCATCTGTGAATGAAACCTAGCATTCTATTAGCTTTTTGCGTGATATAGTCAAAATGTACTGTAAACAGAAGCTTCATATCCAACATGACACCAAGATCGCGAACGATATTGACCCTTGCAATAACAGCACCACCAAGGACATAATCATGTTGTATATAATTACGTTTTCTCGTAAAAGTGATCGTCTGGCACTTTTTGACATTAAGGTCAAGTTGATTCTTGCAGCAGTATTCAGAGAGTCTGTTTAGATCCTGCTGCAACCCTTCACAATCTGCAGTATAACGCACCGGCATATATATCTTCTTGTCGTCAGCATACATTAAAACATTAGAGTGCTCAAAACATGTCATTATGTCATGTATGTAAACATTAAACAGTAGAGGTCCTAAATGGGACCCCTGTGGGACCCCCGATGGAGTGAGCGCGAAGTCTGACTTATAAGCGCCAATCTTAACTGCCTGCATCCGGTTACGAAGGTAAGATATTATCCATCTCAGGAGATCGCCATGCACACCGATGTTATGTAACTTTAAAATTAAAATATCGTGGTTAATCCGATCAAAACACTTTGAGTAGTCGGTGTACACGACGTCAACCTGATAACCCATGTCCATATGCCGTGCAACATAATCTGTGAACACTGCAAGATTAGTGACGGTCGATCTTCTGCGCATAAAGCCATGTTGAGTGTCAGGTATGTGTGCGGCCACTACGGGGTATATTTGGTCGTGAACAATTAATTCAAAAACTTTACCATACACTGACAATATTGACACCGGTCTGTAATTTTGAACATCCTGTTTCGAGCCACTTTTGTGAACGGGTGTTACATGGGCCTCCTTCCACTTCTTGGGAAAAATACCTTCGGTAATAGACCTTTGAAAGATTATTGATAGTGGAAGGGCTAGTTCCTCATAACACACGCTCACAAATATAGAAGGAAAACCATCACTGCCAGCCCCCTTATTGCGGTTTAATTTCCGTAAATATTTTTTTACCATTGACCGTGAAATTTCTATAGAATTGATTGAGTTTATAGAATTAAATGATGCAGTATTAGAATTATCAAAAGATGTATTCGGCGCATCTGTATATACTGACAAAAAATATTCTAAAAATGCCTCACATATATCGGAGCCACCGCACGCTACTCTATCCCCAGAGCTCATACGCAACGGCACTCCTCGGTCCTTACGCAAGGAATTTGTATACGACCAGAATTGCTTAGGACATTTTGTAAGTGCGTTTTCACAGCCTTCGGTATACCGGTTCCAGCATTCCGCTTGCACTTCCTTTTGTCTTTGTCTGAGCAGAGAAAAGCTATCATAATCTAATTGATTTCCATATTGTTTCCATAATTTATGATATTTATATTTTTCTTTTATTATTTTAATTAAAGGTTTTGAGTACCATATTGGATAGCCACATCCATTGGTATAAAAGTATGGAACTTCCCCGTCAATGATAACTTGCAACTCGCTGTTAAAGTAATAAACCGCGTCATCCACACTCCCCTGATTAAGTTTAGTGTCCCAGTCAATGCCGCCTATTCTCAATTTAATATTGTCGTAATTACCTTTTTTGAAATTATATATTTTAGTTTGGGGGTTTTTTAACATTTTACGTAAATTTAAATTTGGAATCTCACAGTCTAAGGCTGGGTGATCAGGTAAATCTTCACGAGTTAGAGGTGAAGAACTGCGGGTAACGGTCACATCCAAAGTGCAAAAAATAAGGTCTAGGTACCGATCGTTGCCATTTATAACGGCATTATACTGCAAAAGTCCAAGATCAAGAACAGTATCCAAAAAAGATATCTGTGCTTCATTAGATACGTTAAATGTCAAGAAATTTATGTTGTCTGGGTTCGGCTTCCATTCAATTTCTGGGAAATTAAAATCCCCTATCAGAAGATAGTCATCACTCGAACGTGTACTAATAAAATTAGCCAAATAAGTCGTCAGATGCCTTACCTGTGCATCGTGAGATGAACCACTACCAGGAAAGTAAACACACACGACATTAAGGTCCCGCACAGCGCCAAGCGCGCGGGCCTGTATAGTGACATGGGCTAGCTGGTAAGGCGCGGCGGCGGGCAGGCGGCGCGCGCCGAGCTCCCGACGCGTCAGCAGCATCACCCCGCCGCCCACTGCGCGCGCGCCGCCGCCGCGCCGCCACACGCTCCCGACCACCGGCCGGTCGCACCGGTGTACATCGTAACGACTGTCGCTTACTTCTAAGTCACTTATGCTGTCCAACAACCAAGTCTCACATATACCTACTATGTCGTAATCGTTTAACAGAAGTCCCTGCGTAAAATCTATCAATTTACCGCGAATGCTACGGGAATTTTGAAAGTAAAATTTAAAAGTCATTTATTTAAAATTGAGTAACTATCTAATACGAATAAGATATTGTTGTTCCAGCAGCAGCGACAAATGTAATATATATCTAAGACTAACCAATATACGGCAATCATAGCAGTTTGTATATATTTCAAATAAATATGTAATATAACAATATGTGACAGTGTGTGTGTGTAGTGTGGGTGCAACAGTAACACAATTAAAAAAAAAAAAACAAAATATAAAGTACATAAAAATAACAAACGAAAGTTATACAGTTTATTAACTATTTTACGTTTTTTAACTTTTCTACTTGTTCTTTGTTTCGGATCCTTATAGCAGGGGCTTTGTCGTGTTTTCGTATATATATCTTTGCATTTCTCGTCCATATGTTCCGAAAACCCAGTTCCTTACATTGCAATCTAGTCGCCTTTAAAAGAGCCTTGTTGTGAGAGGTTAAATGTTCGTTTACGAATATTTGTTTACCTTCGCCCGAGATCTGAATGTCCGCCGAAGTCAACCCACGCGTCTTGCGGGCTGCGCTGAGAAGTGTGTCGCGCAGCTGAGCAGCTCTAAATTTTACCACGATGGTTTTAGGTAATCCTGGTGTAGGAGCGTGAGATGGTATACGCGTTACATAATCCAGGTCATCCTTTGTAATGTCTACCCCGAGTTTAGTTGCGATTTTAAAAACAACATTGAAAAGATTTTCATTACTTTTTTCGGGAACACCGAAGATCTCTAGGTTATTGAGGCGGGCCCGTTGCTCGACATCATTAAGGCTCAGTCGCAAAGCGCTAATGTCAGATATTTTAGTTTTAAGTAAACTGTTCTCAGTGTCAATGTTAGAGATTTTTTTAGTTAATGTGGCAATTTCCGATGTTAAATCATTGATTTTAAGATCTCTGTTTGCTTCTTTCATTTCCATAGCACTGATAAAGTCATCGCATTTTTTAACTCTTTCATGTAATGTATTATATTGGTCTTTGATTTGATGGATCGTACCCTCCATTACGCTGATTTTATTAGTGAGTTCTAATAAAATTTCTTCCTTTATCGCATTCAATTTCGATTCCATGTACTCCTTAATTTCAGTGAATTGTGCTGCAATGTGAAGCTCAAGGTTAGTCGCGAAATTATCGGAGCTCGGGTTCGGTCTGGGTGCCTGCGGCCTACTACCGCGCATCTTGTTTACGTTGTATTCGCAGTCCTTCGAGTAGGTATCGTTCAACGCAGAGGTTGAAGTTGTGATTTGACGCACAGGAGTCGAACTGTTATCATATTTCGGAAGCGAAGACACGCAAGTTGGACATAACCACACACTTTTAGCTTCTTCGGTTAGCTTGTTGAAGATATCCTTGGCCATATTTATGCAAAAAAGGTCGTATGTATCTTTGCATTTTGTACATTCCATATAATGTAAGTCGAGAATTTTTCTCTGGCATCCGCTGCATTTTGACGACATGATTTAAAGCAAACAAGCCGGTGATCGAATAATCGCTGTAGGTGTAGGTATTGTAGATGAGTGCGCGGTCAGTAGCGCGCGTTGTGGAAGACACAGAACGACACAAAACCCGATCCTTTCCAACTTTCGACACGGTGCGCACAGTGTTAAACCTCTAAAAAGTTAAGGTTTTTCGTAATTTACACTTCACAGACAGGTCACTTCCACAACCCAATCATACAGTAAGATTAAACAAGTAACACTTCAGAACCTAGTACATAATTAATCTTCAAACAAGGCGTATTTGCTTGCAAATCTAAAATTTATTACGGAGTAAACAAACAACGTGTTCACTAACGAAAGATCCGCTCCGAAAAAGGAGAGGAAATAAAAGGAGGTTCCCGATTGAAGGTTCGTTATTTAAACAGTTTAACTGCCGCAGTTCATTTGGTGCAACATTTTAGTCTGCGTTTACTAGCAACCAAGACTAAAAATAATAGGAAATAAATCTTCTTCTGTCGGTGGATTACCAACCCCATCAACCCTGGTGTCAGAGTTATTATTGAGCCGCCATAGGCCCCTGACATGAAGTAAAATGATCCGTGTTTAGGAAGGCACGTTGAGCCGTTGGTCCCGGTTACTACTTTCTGATGTAAGTACGTAGTCGCTACATGATAATAAACTGAAACTTGAAAAAAATATATAAGCCTTTTCAAAATTAGTCAATAAGTACTTTTACTTATTATGTTTAAATTAAGTTTTAAATAAGTAGTTATTTTCACTTAAAATAGGTCGTAATTAACTAGTTAATTACGGGTTTGTAGAGGTGTTTGGGCTAGTAGCCCGGGACCAACGGATTAACGTGCCTTCCGAAGCACGGAACCATCTTACTTTGAACCATTTTACTAGTTTGGTTAGGACATTACAGGTTGGTCACCTGATTGTTCAAAAGTAAGATGTTCCGTGCTTCGGAAGGCACGTTAAACCGTTGGTCCCGGTTATTACTTACTGATGTAAGTACGTAGTCGTTACATGAGTCATGTCAGGGGCCTATGGGGGCTCAATAATAACCCTGACACCAGGGTTGATGGGGTTGGTAATCCATCTCTACCCACACGATAGAAGATCTTACTTTTCAAACAAAGAACAGTCTCATAATATGATTTGGTCAATGTCTCCATCGGGAATCGAACTTGGTTCGCGAACTCAATGCTCTAACAAACTAGACCATGAAGGCTGTGACAATAAAACAAGTAACAATAACAAAACGCGTAACAAAACAGTTGGCATGAATCCCAGCGTAATGCCCAACAGTGGGACAATGGGATTGAAGAAACCGTCCACATTGACCGGAAGCGGCGAGCTAGCAGGAACGAAGATGTTTCCGTATGGGTTTTAATTAATAGCGGGTTAGCTATGTTGGCCATGCGTTTTAGGCATTTTTGGATATGCAATCTTTTTTTTCATATGGTGTCGATGGAAAACTAAATACTATCGGCCCAAAACTTGGCAACAAGTACGGCGCTATCTGTAGCGCTCATCAGATCCTCCTGCGTGCAGGTGTTCGGGCACGCAGGACGCGATGTAAGATGTTCCATCGTTTAGGGAACAGTCATGAGCTATCCGAGAAACCCCCCTTGTTTGGCGACTTTTAATAACCCTGACACCAAGGTTGATGATGTTGGTAATCCACCTCAGAACCCACACAAGAGAAGAGACAGAGCACAGAAGTTACATAGACATTTATTTTGATCATGTATGTATTGTAATAAATAAGTAATGCAACAAAATAATTATAAGGGTATAAAATGAATAACACTTAAGATAGAGAAGATTAGTAGAATTATCTGAGAAAAAAATAAAAATATTAAAAGCTAAGAAAGTCCCGGGCAAAGTTTTGCAAATGACAAAGTGTTAGAAATTTTGTCCATAAATTACAATAACTCATGGTAATCCTCCTCATACGACTGCTCCGCGTTCGGATAAAATGCTACCAGTTTCTGGACATAGCATTACTCAAGTTTAGATATGGAAATTAATTGAAATTATGCTAATTATGGTAAAACAGACATCCGTAACATACGTCGCTAATGCTTCTGCACCGGTGACTATTAAGTGGGTCGTGTACCAGGTTCAAGATAAATTATGAAATTCTGATTACTAAATAAAGACAGATCTAAAACTAAAGGAAAACATTTTCTTTTTTCTATTTAACCCATTTATGAATTTTAATCAAGTAAAGCGTAATAACAAGTCAGACATTTTATCACGTTTTCTCATGACGTCACAGCGTGCTTTTTCATACAAATTCCATATTAATTTCGTATTTTGACATTTAGTATTCTGGCCAAGTAGTTAATGCCATCTGCGGCAAATCTACAATAATTCACGTCAAAAAAAAAGACATTTAGTAAAAAAAAACTCAATTGACTAGTTGGAAAAAAATCTATTTGTAATGTAACATTAATGATTCGATTTTCAGCATTATATTACATACTGCATCTCTGACTGACGAGGATTCCCATGTGTAATATTACAAATTCCATATCGACCATTTAACATTACAAAAGCATTCGCTTAGATTCGATTTCCACCAATACATTACACAATTATACAAGTTTTCGCATATTCTAATTCTAATGTAAATCGCCTATTATATTGTAATGTAATTTTAAATCGAATCATAAATGTTACATTACAAGCGAATGTTCATTAGTGAAGAAACACCAAAGAATGGATATTGCCATGACTCATCCTAAAGTCCTTAAGATAAATATAATATAATGTATTACGTAATAGGTAGGTATTTAATATTATTATTATTATTCTTGAAAAAATAAATTGTCCTGCAACAAGTTTATCCATAATTACATTGAACACCTAAATAATTCTGATCTCAAATTGTAAGTATTTTTAATTTATTTTTTTCTGAGTAAGTATTTAAACGAAGAAATATTATTTTATTTTACACACTTACTTGTAAATTGACAAGCATTCACTTGGATTCGATTTTCACCATTACATTACACAAGTATTCGCCTATTGTAATGCCGTGTAAAGATTATTTTTGCTTGTGAGTACCTATGTAAAATAAAATAATCTTTTCTTTTTTCTACAGCCTGGAGCCCAAAGATTACTTTGAATCGTACGCGAAAAGTAGCTATTATTATATAAAATTATTCATGTGCATCATCCTTATAACTTTAAAATCCCATTTCATAAAAGACTAAAGCCTGGAGTCTACCAGAACTATCGATCAGCGTACGTCGCAGTCACCTCGAGACCATTTTTCTTGAGTTTTCCCAATTTGAGCCTGGAGTTACGGTTTTGTGAGTGTTAGCGGGGAGCGAGAAGCTGATAGGTATAGAGCGACAGGAATGTTTTGGCACATGAACAAGCGAAACTAACTCCGTATTCTCTAAAAACAACATTTTTGCAAGGTCTCCTTCTACCGTGTGGATTGTATGGTGACTAACCTTAGCAACCCTGGTGTCAGGGTTATTATTGAGCCGCCATAGGTTCCTGACAAAGCTCATAGGTTTTTTTTAGGTTTTCTCGTCTCTCTCTTCAGTGACCGATCTCATCAATCCTGGTTGCAGGAATACTATATACTATAGTGTAAATAATTTAACATCATACCGCTAGCAGTCAGGCCCGCGTGTGATGCGGTCTTGAGACAATGATAAATGCTGGCCACATTGCAACTGCATAATATTTTCTGCCTTCCTAAGCAAATCGATGTTTCTTCTCGAAATCTGGTAGGCGATATGAACAATTTATTTATTTAAAAGTTTATTGCACACGGAACAGTATACTACTACCACTGCACACTACGCTACACTATACTACACTACACTACACTACACACTACTACTACACCACACTACACTACTACTGGATTTATTTGTTACTGCAGATTTTATTTCATAGCTTTGCTAGAAAAAGAAAAACTTTGTATATCATTCTTATTTTTTTTAGAAAAACAGATTTACTAGTGCAATAACGTAATAATCCAATGCGTTCGGTAAACTTAAACTGCCATAGAGGCAGCCAATCAGCTCGCGACACCAAACACTTCAGGACCCCGATACCGACCCCGCCGGCGTGGTCGACGATTTCCCTCATTCAGCGCTTATCGCTATCGAGGGTCGATTAATTCTTTCAAATATTTTTCCTCTCAGACGACGCCCTGAGCCGAGGTTCGCGCCCAACTAGGCACCATCAGGCCTGTTGTCTTAAACGTTGTATCGGGTGAGAGCCTTCAGCGCTCCCCATTTGTCCGGCCAAGTAGTTAATGCCATCTGCGGCAAATCTACAATAAGTCACGTCAAAAAAAAAGGTAAACTTAAACTAACAAATCAGAAATATGGGCGACTATAGTAATAAATAATACAATTTTACGTTGAGCTTAAGTAACAAATGGAAAATTGTATAAACAAGTGATTATAAAGAACATCTCAATGTACGATAAGGCGCAGCTCCGGTCAAATAGTTAATAAAACCTACAATAAGTCACGTAAAAAGAAAAACATAAGGTCAGGAGCAGGCCCTATTTTACCCTAAAAAAGTAGCATGGAAAATGCTGCACCGACAAGAGCGTGGCTCCTTTCACGGGCGGAGACCATGGGTCATTGATGGTTCATTATAGATATGACACATTAGAATCGGAACGTCATTAGAAATTTGGAATAAATGGAGAATAATGGAGAAAGATTGTCGTCATATTTAGTGCCAAAAATATTTAATAAAATAAGCTTGTTAAGACAAAATAATAAGTTAAGTAAAAATCTGTTAAAATTTAAACTAAGAAGTGTATTGCTCGATAGCTGTAAGTAATACGAGGGGAGGTCAAAAAGTTCGCGGAATGGAGGGGTTGGAGGGGGTTGGTTTGCTCGTACAGGTAGCCTCTAGTTGCACACCTCATTAACAGTATATGTACCAAGTTTGAAGCAAATCGGGTCATTAACGTTTGAACTATCGACCAGCAAACAAGTGAATCGGGAAGAACTCAGCGAATATGGAGAAAATTGAACACCGCGCCGTCATTAAGTTCCTCACCAAGCAAGGAAAATCCGCTCAGACGATTTTTCAAGAGCTGTTAGCAGTTTACGCGGACTCTGCCCCTGGTAAAACCATGGTTTACAAGTGCCATAGTCTTTTCAAGCAAGGAAGAGAGTCGATTGAAGATGACCCCCGCTCCGGACGGCCCATTGAGGCCACCACACCGGAAATCATCGAAAAAGTAGAGAAACTTGTATTAGAAGATACCCGCTTGAAGAAGAAGCAGCTTGCAGCAATGGTCGGTGTATCCGAAACAAGTATTTTAAATATCCTACATCAACATCTTGGGATGACTAAGGTCAGCGCAAGATGGGTTCCAAGAATGCTCACGCCACTTCAAAAAAGCGAGCGTGTCGAGTGTTCTCGCCAGTTTTTAGAGTTCTGTGGAGAGAATAAGGAAGAAGTTATGGCCCGGATTGTTACTGGAGATGAAACCTGGGTTCACCACTATGAACCTGAGTCGAAGCAAGAGTCGATGCAGTGGCATAAAAAAGGCACACCTCCTCCAAAGAAGTTTAAGGTGTCACAATCGGCCGGAAAGATCATGGCCACTATTTTTTGGGATACAGAAGGTATTTTACTGATTGATTATAAAGATCGTGGTGTGACTATAACGGGATATTACTACGCTTCTTTACTGGATAGATTGAAAGAGGCTATCAAGGAAAAAAGACGAGGAAAGCTGTCAAGAGGTGTGCTCCTTTTGCACGACAACGCACCCGTCCACACGTGCCATGTTGCGACGGCTGCCATTCACCGATGCGGGTTCGAAAAATTAAACCACCCGCCTTACAGTCCAGACTTGGCCTCCAGCGATTATTATTTGTTCCCAAAAATGAAAAAGGAACTGCGTGGACGAAAATTTGGCGATGATGAAGAAGTCAAGTCTGCAATTTCGGCCTATTTTGACAGCAAAGAGAAATCTTTTTTTATGATGGAATAAACAAATTATTTGATAGATCCGGAAAATGTGTTAAGGTTAAGGGAGAATATATTGAAAAGGAAAAATAGTTTCGTGTTTAATTTCGACCCCCTTCCCCCTCATTCCGCGAACTTTTTGACCTCCCCTCGTATATTATTTGTATTAATAATTACTGTCGGTAGGTAAATTATGATATAAACATATTATGAGCGCTACTCGCCATCAAACTTCATAAGTTTGGCGGGGATGATTTTGTAAATCTACCGTTTAAGTTTTTCATTTAAATAAATTAAAAAAAAAGACGTTGTGTCCTTGAAAGTGTTAAATTGATGATGATGAAGGTGCAGAAGTCCCATCAGTTTCATGCCAAGTAATAAATTAACTGGTTGCACTTAAAAACGTCCTGGGTGTCGTTTCTGTAATAGACCAAAAACACCTACAAAAACAAATTTTATAATTATGACATATTCATAATTCAGAAAATGCATAGCTATCCAATTATTTTCTGTGTACACCTTTTTCGAATCCTCTCAAAATTCCATTCGTAAATAACAATTTTTATTTCTTTTAAAATTCGTGTACTACGCAACGGGCAATATTACCACTAAATGCCGGTATAAAAGAACAAAACATAACAACTTAGATCTAAATTCAAAATTTCAAAAATAGCATTTTCGTTCCTTTTTCGGATCCTCCCTTTCCATTTACTGTCAACTATTTTTTATTTTTATTTGTAACGAAGCGTTCTGTACATTCGTAACTCTATCTAGTCTTAAATAACATAGGACGGGCGTATCCGGCGGGCGTTTAGAGGCATAAATCCCTGCCGCCTCTAGCACACTTCTGTGGTACACCTTACTTCAATTCTGTATGTACAAATGAAAATATTGTTGCTTTAAAATCCTAGCCATAGAGGCGGTTAATCAGCTTGCGACACCAAACACTTTAGAACCTCGATACCGACCCCGCCGGCGTGGTCGACGATTTCCCTGATTCAGCACTTATCGCTATCGACCCACTAGGGTCGATTAATCCTTTCAAATATTCTTCAATCAATCAATCAATCAATAATATTCTTCCTCTCAGACGACGCCCTGAGCCGAGGTTCGCGCCCAACTTGGCACCCTCAGGCCTGTTGTCTTAAACGTTGTACCGGGTAAGAGCCTTCAGCGGTACCCATTTGTCCGGCCAAGTAGTTAATGCCATATGCGGCAAATCTACAATAAGTCACGTCATAAAAAAAGCTTTTAAATAAAATGAACTATGTTTTAAATACATTCTCTTTGTATCTATGTACTATCTACTCGGCCTGTATCCCCATTGCCGAGTATAGGCCTTCTCTCCCTCACGCCATGCTTTCCGGTCATGTGCAAGTCTCATCCATTGCCTTCCGGCATACCTCACAATGTCATCCGACCATTGGGCAAAAAAAAAACATACTTATTATTATATACTATTACTATTGGAAACTCCATACAACAATCTCAATACAATTGTTACTGTATGCCGCTTAATGCCTAAGTGCGAGTGAGACAGATAGTACGCTTCCTTTCCCTTACTCCTTAGCGGCTTACGGCCATATAGGCCGCTTGACTCTCACTGTAAGGTCGCAGGTTTGAATCTCAGCACGGGCCTATAGAGCAATGATTTTCGGATTCATTCATTTGGATCATAAAAATTATTATCACGTGCTCGGTGGTGAGGAAAACAACATGAAGAAACCCACTTTCCCGAGAAATTCGAGGTGTGTGACCTAACCTGTATTGGGCTGGTTTTCACTTTGCGGGTTAAAATGTCAGACAGGCAGTCGCTTCTGTAAAAAAACCGGACCTTTCAAATCAGATTAGGTAAGCGGACCGTTTGATGCTCCCTGGCCGGACCACTATTCAGTACACAGTTTCTAATTATATCAATGAAATCTACCAAATCTCTACCTTCACGTGTACACCAAGTAATAAATAGTACCTACATCAAAGTATTAATTTTATAGGATACACGTAAAAGTACGTACGTATGGATGTTAGTGACACCGTTACGAATACTGAAGGGGATGATTCAGACCATGATTCAGAGTATTATATCAAGTGGAATTTTCTCTCGGAAAATTCTTTTTTAATTATTTTCAAATTCATACTTTTACGACGGAAAACTTGATATTTTAGATCATGACAATGTGCTCAATCTTCCCTCAAAGTTTTCGTTACGATGCCACTTACACCCTGCATATTATGATACTATTGCCACTTATAATTTTCTCGTGATAATAAAATTTACTCTGTTTAATTTAAACCGTATATCCACATTAAAACTTTGAGGACCCTTAATTTATTTGGGGTTTGAACTCAACACATAAACAGTAAGTTAGGACAATAAACAATAAAAAAGGGGTCTGTGCTGTTGTGTTTTGAATGAGGTGAACTGAACTTATCACGTAATTTACAAAAAATTATAAGTCGACCCAGAGATAATGAGTTTTTGTTTTGATAATTACTTGCGGAAGCGTCAAAGTTTTTTCGCAAGGGTTAAAATTAAAAAAGATGTTTATGATAATCTTTTCCGGGGTCTAGTGCTTAGAGCGTTGGGTTCATGCTGTGTAGGTCCGATGGGAACATTGTCAAAATCACTGTTCTTTTTAGATATCCTTTATGAAATTTTCTGCCGTTTTCTGTATTTCCGAATGCATATAACCCGGGTGCTTTCAAGGCCAGAGTGAACAGGCACCTTCTGAGCTCCATCTTAGGCCTCGTCAATGCCTTTGGGCAAGTCTGGGGCCAAGAGCAAACCCATCAAAGGTAAAAAAAAAATATCCTTTGATTGATGACGTCCTTTGGTTGTCTTTTATTTGAGGATATTGCAGGCTTGAATCACCCGATTGTCCGAAAAGATTATTCAAGTTTCGGAGGGTTTAGACATTCCTGGCTTATTAGCCATAAAAACACCTCCAGTGGAGCAGCGCATTGGTGTATGGTCCGTATTCCTACTGGGATTCGAACCCGGGACATCCGTGATCGATGAGCCCACTGACTGTTGGACCACGATGGCTTTAAAGGTCGCCCCTATATTGGTGTAACGTTCTAGAAACAACAAAAGACCTATGATAGTTTTACGACATTTTTACTTGTTTCCAGCTGAGCATACGCGAAAACAAACACTTGAAGACCCCGATACCGACCCCAACGTCGTGGTCGATGATTGCCCAAATTATCGCTATTGACCTATAGGGTTGGTTTATTCTTTCAAATATAATCTCCCCAGACGACGCCCCGAGCCGAGTTTCACTCCCAACTGTGCACCCTTAGGTCTCCTATTTTTCTGGCCAAGCAGTTAATGCCATTTGAAAATCTAGAATAAGTCACGTCAAAAAGAAAACAGCCGAGTATAAAAGTCTTTCGCTATCAAAAAGCAATTAAAAAGACTATCCGGAATGCTCTGTAGCAGTTTAAGAACATTCTTAATAAAACAAACCGAATACTCAAACTGTTAAGTTTCTAATATCGCCTTAGAAAAGCGATATATCTCCTTAAACAAAGGCATACAACTTCATCCATATTTATATTGGTGTACCTCTAATGAAAACCCGTTGTATTCATTAATTTTCCCTTTCTGGGGACATAGATTAATAGGCTTGCGGCCTATCTTAAGGTTTCAAGGGTTCATTTAATCGAAATTTCTATACAAACTTCCTCGATTAGTTTTTATCAGACAACCCTGGGAAATGCCTTGAGGAGTCCCGTTGTCAAGTTACAATACCCTGCCCTTTGGTAGATTTAGAGCATTAATATTGATTTGCAGAATGAAACATATTCCGGATATGATTTTTAGATAGAACTGTAGTTTTTTAAAGGACCACGTCCTATCGTATGGGTTGTGAGGTGGATTACCAACCTCATCAACCCTGGTGTCAAGGTTATTGTGGTGTACGCCTGTAATGATAACAGACAACAGTAAGTAAAGTGAGTCGTAATGAAATAAATATTTAGAGAGATAGTACGGAGTAGCCAGGGGGGGGGGGGGGGGGTTGTAATATACAGGGTGTTAGTGACATCGTAACAAAAACTTTGAGGGGTGATTGAGGCCATGATTCTGAGATGATATCAAGTGGAATTTTCCGTCGCAAAAGTATGGAATTGAAAATAATTAAAAAAAACACAAAAATTTTCAGGAATATTCAGACTGAAAATTCCACTTGATATCAACTCAGAATCATGGTCTGAACCATCCCCCTCAGTATTCGTTACGGTGTCACTAACACCCATACCTACTTGTATGGCTACCGTATGTACTTGTGTGGGGTGTAAGTAACATCGTAACGAATACTGAGGGGGATGATTCAGCTGATTATTCTGAGTTAATATCAAGTGGAATTTTTCATCGCAAAAGTATAGAATTGAAAATAATTTTTAAAAAAGGAAAAAAAATCATGAATTTTGCGACGAAAAATTCCACTTGATATTAACTCAGAATCATAGCCTAACCTAACACCCTGTATACTTAAAAGTATATTTTCCTTGTCTTAGTACATTTTGGAACAAAATCCCTGCTATCTGTATTATGCATATATTTCATTAAGACATGTGATACTACATAAGCACACCCCGGACACATCATACAAACAACCTCGTTTTACACAGAACCACACATCGACGTTATCGTTCTCGCGCGTCTATGTCTATGACGTGTAACGCCATACGATTCAAGTCTAAACTATGTCCGAAGGGGATGAGGTAAACCTAGCTCAGCTGCTGGTGGGGAGCGAAGAGTTTACAAATATACTTTATTGCACACAACATACAAATCAAATTAACACAGAAGATGATATATACAATACAATCAGGCGGCCTTATTCCTAAGCAGCATATTTCTTCCAGGCAACCAGTGGATAGGAAACATTTTTACAATTAGGTGCGGGACAGTGAAACAAATCCTGTATAAAATAATAAATACTATAAATAAAAAAACAAATAAAAATAAAATAAATAAATAAAATAAAATAAAATAGAAATATATAAATATAAATACATACATACATAATATAAATCAGACGTATATATTATAATTAAATATTACATACATAACAAGAATTATAATAGTTATAATTATTATATTACATATTTATTATTATTAGTTTACATTACTTCCCTTTATATATATACCACATTTATTTCACTTCACTTCACTTCATTTCATTTCTTTTCTATGTTACACAACCGAATCTGGCTTCACTTTATTTCTAAATATAATTTATTAATTGCTCCCCTGGGTAGAGAGTGATTAATTTCGTTGATGTATTTACTTTACTTGTAACTTCGTAAGATACACACATTAATCAAGAGAAGATCTTATAAACGATTTTAGCCTTTTAAGCTGTGACAACAGTGTGTAAATTCATGTTATATAACTTCCTAGTATTAAACACAAAGACATTCAGTATAAACTAACGACATACGTAATTATAACGTTGTTTTAAGTTTACGCGGTTAATGGTGCTAATTCCTGTAAACACCATCTAATTTTATTTTAAGTTATATCTGTCACTTTCTTATCCGCCGAAAAGGAAAGGGACGGGTAATCGACAAGCATAAAATTTATGGAACACACGTCAATTTTAAGCACAAATCTAAAACAACCGTCTAAAAATTCGCCCGGGTTATTCATTTATTTACTCATTCTTCCTAAAATTAAGAGCTGTCAATCATCCGTCCCTTTCCTTTTCGGCGGATAAGAAAATGACAGGTATAACTTAAAGTAAAATTAAGAGATGTCTGCAGGAATCGGGGCCATTATCATAATTAAAACATATAATGACGGGTTCTTCCCGCGTTCAAAGCAGGATATAAGACTCCCGATATTTCGACACTCGAATACGAATACTCGAATTTCGGTACTCGAATTTCGAATTATGGATCTACCTACTCAAATCCAATCTCATCAGTCATCCCGTGATCATGGCACTTGCAACAGTGTCGAAATATCGAGAGTCCGAGAGTCATACCCTGCTTTAAACGCGGTAATAACCCGTTATTATGTGTTTTAATTAAGATATCTAAGTAAGAAAAATAATTAAGATATTTCTACCCGCATCGTATTTGCACTTTGTTTTATTGTTTTATTATTTGAACTTTGACTTAACGTTGTTGAATGAAAAATAATTTTGTTATACTTCTATTTTTATTTTATTAGTTTTCTATAATTTTTATTGACTTTTATTAATTTGAATTTGGTTTATGTGAATTAATTTAATGACATTTATTTAAATCTGTACAACTAATTTCATAATAGCACCTTTGTATTGAAACTTTTATAATATTTTAAATTTTGTAAATTTTGCATGATTTATGTACTTAATATAAATGCACGGTAAACTATATTTTTTTGTAACATCTGTCACACTGCATTTATGGCAAATAAAGAATCTTATCTTATAATTATAATTATAACGTCAGAATTGATAAAATGACCGTGACAAAATTTTATCACGATGCGCAAGTTAGCCATACAGCTTATCATAAAGTAGTAAACCATAAACTTAGCTCTACAGCTTATCATAAAGTAGTGAAAAAGAAACTTCGACTTTTTTATATATCTCAAAACTTCCTGAACGCATTTATCGAACGCAGGCCTAATACCTTATACGAAACTTTCTATACGTAAAGGCTTTCATAGCGTAATCTTGTCTCTGAAACCGGAAGTCGAACACCGCGCGCGTCACTTCCTGTGATTAACGACCCAACCCCAATTTCCTTTAAACTTGGAAGAATGTATTCTATGGTTCAATTTATAAGAAACTTGGGCATTTGGAGTCTCATTCTCGGTAAGTAGTTAATTTGAAAAATATTTTGTGATAATGATACTTATTTAAACATCGAATTATTGCATTGACAGCGACTGCCCGAACGGTGATTCCCGCTATGGCGAGTCTCTTTACGGCGAGTGGCTTGACTTCGCCCGATTTTTTTTTTGTATAGTACAGTCATAGTAAAAACTGTTTGGAAATCAACTTTTCATAAATTGGGTGGGAAATAGGCGTGAGTTTATGTATCTATGTAGTAGTATATTAGGAGTAACTGTCGGTTTTAACGACCGCCGAGCGGGAAGATAAGCAGCTGATCTTCTTACGTTTTTATTTACTCCCAGCCCACTTCAGAAGTAATAAACAAATTAAAGGAACCCTTTTAAAACATCTAAAAGGTTTTTAAAAGAAAATTGTTTTACTTTCCTTCACTAATGAACAGCTGTCCATCACGGGCCGTTTACCCCACTTCAAGTAAATTGTTTCCGACTGTGACACTTTAGCGACTCGCTTTATACAATTTAAAAATTGAAACGACTTTTTTGTCTGCCAGAAAAGTTATAATTAAATTCGTTTGTACTGGCAACTATTAATGTTCTTAAAAAATAAACTCACACAAGAAGAGACGTAGTCAGAGGTAAATCCATCGCAAGATGAACTAAGTACTCACCCCTCACCGAGATTTCTGTTATTTTTTTTTCTTGATGATGATTACATTATTATAATTTTATGTTCTTTTACTCTTTATTATACGTTAATACTAAGTTGGTCAACTTTGATTTCAATATTCTTTTCTTTATTTGCATACTATGATGGTGTACAAGTTGGTAAGTTACGTATGAGTTTCACATCACAGACCCAGAACACACAAACACAAAAGTTTAACAGAGAGAAGGAAGCTTTTCAAATAGTAACATCTCAGTATCATTAAGGTATTCACTATAGTGCTGTAGTAACATTTCTTAATTAGAAGTTCTTTTATTTTTTTGTCGTTTTTTTTTAATGTGTTAGGAAGACCAACTGTTTAGCGTTAAATGTGCTCCTCTAGTTATAAAATACTTGTAATGTATACTTACATTGATTTAAAAGATGTGTTGCTGTTTGCAGTTTCTTGTCATATTATCTCCTCAGTCATAACACCTTGCGAAATGACGTAGATCCAAATAACACGTTCACTGTGTATGAACCACACATAAGGCAATAAACTTGAAACTCATACGTGCATGTCACATATGTGGGGCACATTTTTTCTTGTCTATGTCTATGTACGTAAATTCCAATGTGCTTATAGGAAAATAAAATTCCACGTGAGGGGTTGATATCTAATTTTCAGTTGCGCAGAGAACGTGTTAAACTGACCTTTAACAATTTTATCTATGACAATTACAATAACTTTATTTACACCATAAACAAAACAGTTACAGAACAAAATTATGAAACAAAAATAAAATAAAATAAAACTAAAACGAATAAACAAAACTCAAAATAAAATAAATTATGTACAATTAACACTTAAACTAAACCTTAATTATTATAAAAATGATTCTGATTTTGTGGTTTTGCTCACAACATTTGGGACTACGGGCGACTTTATGTATGTATGTATTTATGTTTTAAAATGACAAGTGACCAACCGTTCGCTTAAGAACGAGCACCCCAACACTTTGATTAGGTAACAAAGACTCTGTTTAAATAATTATACCGGGTGTTACTGACATCGTAACGAAAACTTTGAAGGTTGATTCAGACCATGATTCTTAGTTGATATCAAGTAGAATTTCCCGTCTCAGTAGTATAAATAAAAAAAAAAATAATAATTTTATTTCTCATAATTGTAACGAAGTTTGTTGTCGAGACTTCCCAGTAAGTAACTGGAGTACTTGTGTTGGGAATGACTCGCAACTCCCCTTTGGTATACATAAGATTTTAAAACATGGCAAATATATAGGTATATAAATACATTAAAAAGAAAAAAGATTGAATTAAAAGAAAAAGTGTGTCAAAAGTGAGAGCAAATATAATAGTATGGAACTGAAAATAATTCCCCTATTCCCAGTAGTCTTAAAAACACCAAAAAGATGAATTTTCCTACAGTAGTATTCGTTACGATGTCACTAACACCGATACCTAACTTATGTGGCTACCTGTATGTACTTGTACGGGGTGTAAGTGACATCGTAACGAATACTGAGAGGGATAATCCAGCTCAATAATCGGATATCAAGTGGAACTTTCCATCGCATAATTTTCAAAGTCCAAAAAATCATGAATATTGCGACGGAAAAATCCACTTTATATCTCAGAGTCATGGTCTGAATGATACCCCTGAGTATTATAAGATGTCACTAACATTCTGTATAATTTTAAGTGATAGTTTGTCCATGATACATGCTTAAGTGCATGTTGGGTTCGATTCCCGATGGGGACATTGTCGAAATCACTTTGTGAGACTGTCCTTTGTTTGGTAAGGACTTTTCAGGCTTGAATCACCTGATTGTCCGAAAAAGTAAGATGATTCCGTGCTTCGGAAGGCACGTTAAGCCGTTGGTCCCGGCTATTAGCCGTAAAAACACCTCCACCAACCCGCATTGGAGCAGCGTGGTGGAGTATGCTCCATACCCCCTCCGGTTGATTGAGGGGAGGCCTGTGCCCAGCAGTGGGACGTATATAGACAGTTTATGTTATGTTATGTACATGCTTAAGGTTTAAATTCCTGTCCCGGAAAGGCCAGGTACATTCCAATTTCTAATGTTGTGATGCGGGTCACGACAGGTTCACGTTTGACGTCAAACTTTACTAACAAGATATTCTAACACTCCTGATAGGTACATCCTGAAATGACTGTTAAAGCGTTATAACGTTGTTACATTTTATCTATGACAAGCCCAAATTTAACAATTTTTACGGTAAACGAGTGTCTTATCAAATTGTACCCGACTTAATAAGTCAGTTACCAATTGAAATTAGGCATAAAATCACACCAAAAAATCTCAACAATTTATTAAAAATGTACATGTTTGAAAAGCTACAAAGTATGTGAACTTAATGTGTGAATTTGGAGTACCCTGTTCACTATCTTGTTTATTTCATTGCTGCTTGCCAATTTCTCGGAATCGCCCGCTCATACGTAGGTATGATGCGCCTCACTTGTGGCGAATTACCAGAAATCAGAAATCAGAATCATTTATTCAACGTAATTATCATGGATAAACTTGTTGAAGGTCAATGTAACATTTTTGAATTAACGTCATTTCACAAGGTGTTATGGCTGAGGAGAAGAAATGACAAGAAACTGCAACAGCAACACATCTTTTAAAAACCAATGAGGGTATACATTACAAGTTATTTAATAACTAGAGGAACACATTCAATACCAGACATTTTTATCATTTAGGTAGTCATTAATCTTATAATAAGCTTTTTACATAAAGTAAGCTTCACATGAGCTTTAAATTTATTTTCTGACAAATTTAAAATATTATACAAATTTATTATACCTATCCCACCGGTTCTTTCGTCCATGTATGCGTTTGACTTATATACTTTATTTATTCTATAGTGTAATTAATTAGTAGTATACTTCCGAAATACAAACTGTAACAATAGCGGAATATTGCATTGAGACAAACCTTCAAGGTTTACCAAAATGTTTTCAACAATAAAAAAAAAAAACATAACCCATCCTAACATAACTTGTAATTAGGCTGGTTTTCCTTCAGTAATTATTAATTTATCTTAAGTGCAGTTTTCACTAACAGAGTTAGAGTTATTATTGAGTCGATATAGACCCCTGACAAGACTGATGTAGCGATTACAAAAGTAATTAGTAACCAGGACCAACGGCTTAACGTGCCTTCCGAAGTAAGGATCATCTTACACGGCACACCTCTCTTATATTAATAACCCTGGGTTGATGAGGTTGGTGATCCACCTTACAACCCATACGATCGAAGAAAAAGGGTAAGTGAGTTGGGTTGGGTCAGCCATTATTATAGACGGTGATACCGCTCACCTATTACGTTGGTCTAACTGAAAGCTTGGTGAGGTTCGGGCAGTTCTTCTTGCAATGGATGAACTGGATGTACAGGGTGTTAGTGACATCATAACGAATACTCAGGGGGATGATTCAGACCCTGATTCTGAGTTGATATCAAGTGGATTTTCCTGTCGGAAGATTCTTGAAAATGATTTTTTCAGTTTTATACTTTTGCAACGGAAAATTCAACTTGATATCAATTCAGAATCACGTTCTGCAACATTGACAGATGTAATTTTTTTGGTGATTTATTGGTCTTTACGCCGAGATTTCCAGACACAATAGTTAAACAATGCTATAAATGAATGCTATGAATTAGGTGCTATAAATGAGAACGTACTGTACTCTCATATTACCATCTACATTCATATAAATTGTCGCTGTGTGATATAGGTTGGCTGTGTGGGTATTATTAATACTCCATTCCTGATTGATAATGCCAACATAGTTAACTTTTCAAAATAGTTCTCAATGTATGTGTCATAAATTTCCGTATGGCTTTATGGCCGGCGAAATATTTGTACTAAATTCATTCTTGTAAGTATTGTTAGACTGTGTCTGTAATACTGTAATCTATTAATGTGTAATAAAGACTTTTGAAATCAATCAATCAGTTAAACAATGGGTTTGGGGTTTTAAAAGAACATTCGGTCTTACGACTTTATCGGATTTTTTAAATTATCAGCTTATACCAGATTTAACTATTTCTAGTATAATCTTGAAATAAGGAGGGAATTTTTATTTGCGAATCCGTAAGGCCTTTACGGAGTTTTAATAACCTAAGTATAAACAGCAAGATTACTCTTCCTGGAGTCTTCACCAGTAAAAGCCGCGCAAAGTGTGCATTTTCCACTGTCTGTGCACGGTGACTCAGTAATAATGTTGCGGCACAATATTGTGATAAAATATGAGAAGGGGCGCTCAAGACAGTCCCTTACTTTAATAAAATATCGCCCAATAAACAATGGTTGTATTCAAATGTAAATGAACCAGCCCCGTTTATAAAGAGGCCAGGGTTACACCAACGCGTATCGTAAATGGGAATTATGTTTTACTGTTGTAGTAGGCTGAGTTGTAGGCCATCTACGGGGTCCACAGGTGGCGGATAGTGGAATAGCCATTAGACATGATGGTTATCTGCGAATACAAAAATAAGCAGTCCCCGACCAAACAGCGACAGGGTTAGCAGAACGTAGCGGGACGGGCTAACCTGTAAAATGCTACTTAGGTTTAATGACGATCTTGTGACGTAGCGAGTAGGCGCCGCTACTTCAAAGGCGCACCCCTGATGCCGGGCAGCAGCGGTATCAGTACTGGTTGGAGGCCGAGGAAATGGACTCTGGTAGGGCTCTAGCTAGAACATCACCGATTGAGAAATTGGTCGATGTACTGCGGAACGGAAGACGATTGGGGCAACCACCGTTCTACACGCCCTATCTATAGAGTAATGAAGGCGATTACTTCACCGACAAGAGTGCAGCTCTTAAATAAGGAGATAGAGAGAGTTATTATTTTTATTTATTTATTATTATTAGAGCCGTGGTAGCCCAGTTGGTAGAACGTTTGCCTCTCACTTTGAGGTCGCAGGTTCGAATCCAGCACAGGCCTAAACCAAGGATTGTCGTATTTGTTTTCTAATTTATGTTTGGATCATAAATGATGATCACATGCTCCCGAGAAATGTATCTTCGGAGGCATGTGACCTAACCTGTATTGGCCTGGTTTTTCCTCCGCGTTGGAAAGTCAGACAGGCAGTCGCTTCTGAAAAAAGCCCTAAAGATCGGGAAAAAGAAAAAATATTTTCAATCAAAACTGCTTTATTCCAAGTGATGGCTGCTTTTCCTTTTCGTAAATCATCCTTCAGATGGAATACAGTCCACCTTGCTCCACGTCTTATAGCAATTTACCAAGAATTTTAGCTGGACAGTATGGAGAACTGACAAAATATAGGGACACTCAACAGTGCTGCCACCTACATTTGAGCTTCTAGTTTTTATAGTCATTATTGTTACGTACAGTCATGAGCAATATAATGTACCCACTTTAGGACTCTGTCGCACTAACATATTTGATATTTAGTGAGACTTACAGTTCAATTTGTCAAAAAAGTTAATGTGACATGGTACCAAAGTGTAAACATATTAATGCTCGTGACTGTACGCGTCGGTGTAAGGAGGGCCATTCCAAACAATGTGGACAAAAGGTGTTTCGCGAGACAAAACTGTCAGGCTTATTGAAATAGCTTTCAAGTTATAGGCTTTTTGGGTTTCAAGTGAATGCAGTGAATGGCCGGTCAAGAGACGGTTTATAAAGTCAAACATAACGGATGGTATTCACGAATTTCTATGACTTGTAGCGTTAAGCAACGTTTGATGAGGTTTATAGTCTCTGTGAGGAGCTCGGTGGCGCAGCGGTAAACGCGCTCGGTCTGCGATTGTTGAAGTTAAGCAACTTTCGCAAAGGCCGGTCATAGGATGGGTGGCCACAAAAAGAAAGTTTTCATCTCGAGCTCCTCCGTATTTCGGAAGGCACGTTAAGCCGTTGGTCCCGGCTGCATTAGCAGTCGTTAATAACCACCAATCCGCACTGGGCCCGCGTGATGGTTTAAGGCCCGATCTCCCTATCCATCCATAGGGAAGGCCCGTGCCCCAGCAGTGGGGACGTTAATAGGCTGATGATGATGATGATGATAGTCCCTGTAGCCGGATCGAATACCGCACTTGCACTAATGTGTGCAGTGTTCTTTGCAGTCGATCTTTTCACTAACACAGTTGGCTCAACTATCATACACGGTGATACGGCTCACCACCTGTCTCGTTGTTCAAACGGAAAGCTAAGCTAGTAACGGCTTCCGTGGTCCAGTGGTTTGAGCGTTGGGTTCACGATCCGGAGGTCCCGGGTTCAAATCCCGGTGGGGACATATCTCAAAAATCACTTTGTGGTTCCTAGTTTGGTTAGGACACTACAGGCTGATCACCTGGTTGTCCAAAAAGTAAGATGATCCCTGCTTCGGAAGGCACGTTAACCATTCATAAGTAGTCGTTACATGAGCCATGTCAGGGTTTTGGCTTCTTAATAATAATCCTGACACCAGGGTTGATGAGGTTGGTAATTCACCTCACAACATAGAATGCTACATCGACAAGAGCGTGGCTCTTATATTGGTGATGATGATTCTTTTATATGGTTTACCCCAGAAATGCATATCGGAGGTGTTTAACCTGTATTGGGCTGGTTTTCCCTTTGCGGGTTTCTTCATAATGTTTTCCTTCACCGCTGAGCACGTGGGAATCATTTACGTTCTCTTGAATTCTAAAAACGATTTCGTAAATCATAGGTTTAGGTCCGTGATACAAATAGTGTTAACAAAATTCTCATTGAAACCTCATGATCGACGCATGGATAAAATAGCACTACGTACGGTCACGAGCATTAATATGTATACACTTTGGTACCATGTCACATTAACTTTTTTGACAAATCGAACTGTGAGTCTCGCTAAATGACAAATATGTTAGTGCCACAGAGTCCTAAAGTGGGTACATTATATTGCTCATGATTGTACGAAGGTTACTCAGGGAAGTATCGCCCGGATAAACCCAATGGCATATTAATGTAGTGGAATTAAGAATCGCTTAGCCAAGTTACTCGGGGTAAGCAGAGGATGGCTCAAATGACACACCCGAGCATAGTATACGACCTGCAATATATTAAGAGGGATCTGTAAGGTGTTGGGGGTAAACAATCTAATTTTGTCATTATGTATAGATACCCCCTCCGGTTGATCGAGGGTTGGCCTGTGTTAGTGACATCGTAACGAAAACTTTGAGGGATGGTGCAGACCATGATTCTGAGTTGATATTAAGAGGAATTTCCGTCGCAAAAGTATGGAATAAAATAATTTAAAAAACACTAACATTTTCATGAATTTTCCGATTGGAAAATCCATTTGATATTAACTCAGAATAATTAACTGAATCATCTCCCCAGTATTTGTTACGATGTTACTTACACACTATGCAAGTAACATACAAGTAGCCATACAAGTAGATAGGAATTTACCGTCGCAAAATCGCTTCATATTAACTCAGAGTCATGGTCTGAATCGTCCCCATTAGTATTTCTTACGATGTTACCAACACCCTGTATCATCATCAACACCCTATTTAGGCTGTTTATATTATGTTATGTGTATACACACAGAGAGATTCTTGCTGGTTCAATAATTAGGTAAGTCCATCTTCTCTCGTGTGGGTTGTGTGGTAGATTACCAACCTGATCAACCCTGGTGTCATAGTAACCACTATATAACCCAATAGTGGTTACTATTGGGTTGTATTGATACTATTGAGGTAAGTCCATTATTATTAACTTATTTGTTACGCCCTCCGTGGTCCAGGTCCAAGGTTCGAATCCCGGTGGGGTCATATCAGAAAAATCACTTTGAGATCCCTAATTTGGTTATTGCAGGCTGATCATGCACCCAAAGGCACATGTAAGTCTGATCCCTGGTTACTAGCCCTAATACCTCCACCAACCGACAGTGGAGCAGCATGGTGGAGTATGCTCCATACCCCCTCCGATTGATTGAAGGAAGGCCTGTGCCTAGCAATGGGAAGTAATATAGACCATTCAGAAATCACAAGCCAGCAGCCTTCACGATACAGTGGTTGAACATTCGGGCTCATAATCGGGAGTTCCGGGTTGGATTTCCGAAGTGGACAATGAAATCACAATTTGAGACGTTCCTTTATTTGGTTAGCATCGCAGGCTGAATCGTGTGATTGTCCGAAAAAGTAAGATAATTTCGTGTTTTTGAAGGCACGTTAGAATACCCCACGAGTTAATCTAGCCAGGATAAGAATAGTATGCAGAAGCAGCAATAGTAGGTGTATAGACAGTTATTCTGTACCCAATGTGATCGGGTATTCAAATCGAAGTTCGGCTTTGCTAGTCACGTTCGACCCCAGGAAGAACCTGAGGTCGCCGCTTTCGGATACGACAAGAAGAACTATACAGGGCATATAGTAGGACTATATAGGGACTAGACATACTATACAGGTTGTGAGAAGCTGCAGTAGTTTTAGGCGGATGAGACGTTCTTTATGTAAAAATTGTCGATTCTAAGTGTAACTATGTTACCTACTGAATAAAGATATTTTTGAATTTAGAATGTTGGTGACATCGAATGAATACTGAGGGGGTTGATTCGGCTCAGGATTCTGAGTTAATATCAAGTGGAATTTTCCGTTGCAAAATTTCACTTGATATCAACTCAGAATCATGGTGTGACTCATCCATGAAAGTTTTCGTTACGACGTCACTAACACCTGTATATGGATATAGGTACGGTCACGAACATTAATATGTATACACTATGGTACCATGTCACATTAACTTTTTTGACAAATTGAACTGTAAGTCTCACTAAATGTCAAATATGTTGGTGCGACAGGGTCCTAAAGTGGGTACATTATATTGCTCAGGACCTATTTATAGAGAAGTCCTTTTCCAGAGTACACCGAACAAAAAGACATCAGATCGCCTGACTAAAACGACGCAAAATGTCAATCTCAAAAACTCCCGAACTATAATCTGAAACCCGCAATTTCATTGAAACTTCTTCACTCCTTTCACAATCGCAGTGAAGTGAAAGAAATCTCAGAAACTACTTCCCTTTTAGAAAAGTTGGTGAAAACTTCGATGTCGCGCGGAGTTTTCCAATTTACATGGAAATTGATCTAATCTGTGACTTAGTTGGTCCCTTTGAATTTTTAATATATAGAATAGAATTTGTTTGTTATAAAAGGACGCCACATACAAGGTCTAACATCGATGTACGAGTACGCCTACCCATTAACATGATATTACTATTAGAAGCTCGATGGCGCAGCGGTTAACGCGCTCGGTGTGCGATTGTTGAAGTTAAGCAACTTTCGCAAAGGCCGGTCATAGGATGGGTGACCACAAAAAAAAATATGTTTTCATCTCGAGCTCCTCCGTGCTTCGGAAGGCACGTTAAGTCGTTGGTCCCGGCTGCATTAGCAGTCGTTAATAACCACCAATCCGCACTGGGCCCGCGTGGTGGTTTAAGGCCCGATCCCCCTATCCATCCATAGGGAAGGCCCGTGCCCCAGCAGTGGGGACGTTAATGGGCTGATGATGACTATTAGAAGAACGGCCTCGGTGGTCCAGTGGTTTGAACATTGAGTTCACGACCCGGAGGTTCCTGGTTCAAATCCCGGTGGGGACATAACACAAAAACCATTTTGTGATCCCTAGTTTGGTTAGGATATTACAGGCTGATCACCTGATTGCCCGAAAGTAAGATGATTTGTACTTCGGAAGGCACGTTAAGCCGTTGGTCCCGGTTACTATCTACTGATGTAAGTTAGTAGTCGTTACATGAGCCATGGCAGCTTATGTAGTTATCATTCTTAGTGCGGCAACTATTTTATAGTGAGTTAGTGAATGTGAAGAAAATCTACAGGAAACCAAATCATAAAATAATACCAACATTACATTTCTTCTTTATAAAAAATACCTAGTTAAATTGTAATTTAAGGAACTTCCTTTGAACTTAAGTAAAGAAAAGACTGAAAAGATATTTTCTTCTTAATTCTGCAAATAAGAATATTTTTTTAAAAAAAGAAGACTCGACAATTCCGAGCAAAAGACAATGATTCAGACTCTCAAGATACAGACTTGGTTTTTATCTTGTTTGGACGTATTTTGCAAGCCTTTTTGTAACTTATCATATAATTATTAAAAGCTTTCAAATTACGAAAGTCACTAGGCACCCTCAGGTCTGTTGTCTTGAACGTTGTACTGGGTGTGAGGCTTCAGCGCTCCCCATTTGTCCGGCCAAGTAGTTAATGCCACCTGCGGCAAATCTACAATAAGTCACGTCAAAAAAAAACTCATACACTTTCACATTTATAATATTAGTGTGGGTAAAAGCCTTCAATAGGCGATTAAGGAATTGTATCGAAATAAACCTCTACTTTTAAGTAAATACCCCATTAGTATTCCCTCTGTGACCATCGTAAGGGCAAACTGAAGGTCAGTAATGGAGCAATGGGAATATTAAAGTGGGTCATTGTATCGTCCAATGTTGAATTGAAACTGGCGTCTTTACAATAATCCACGGGTATTCTGGGGTCCTCTATATGCAATTTGCTTATTTATTTTTTATTTATTTATTTATTGAGTACAACTACATCATATATATAAAACATTCACAAGTAATACAATTATTAAAATTAAGACTTATATATATGACAATTACAGTGTACATAGCATCTACAAATTAGTAATAAAATTAACACAGCAGTCTCTACTTAAGTATTTAAATATGAATAAAATATGAAAGTAAAGTAGAATAAAAAAAATATATATGAACTTATGAATTTACTTATTACTTACTAAATAGTTAAGAATTTGGACTTAAGTATTTCAGGACATTTCTCACAAATCTTGAATGAGTGTCATGGAACACATCAAGGTTTTCAACGCGACCATTGGCGAAATTGTATTGGTTTAAAATTCTAGTCATCGGTGATTGCAAACCCAAGTTTGTTTTAGACGGAGGGGTGTAAAAGATGTTTTTAATTTTATATCGAGGATATTTATAGGGAATTTTGAGTGAAACTCTGCTAAGTAGGTGATCGCAGTGAATATGTCCATTGATTAGCTTGTGTAGGAATTTCATGTCCAGTAGAAATCTTCTGTTGGCCAGAGTAAGCATGTCAAACTTATCGAGACGCTGTCCATAAGGTTGCCGATGAGAAAAACCTCTGCTACAGTAAGCCAAATGTCTGGTAAAAGCTCTTTGTATGCCCTCAACACGTTGTGAATGAATTGCATAGAATGGACTCCATGACGTACTGGCATATTCGAGATGGCTACGCACAAGAGCATTATAGAGGAGGACCTTGGTTTCGAGGCGTTTAAAACTAACCGTATTTCGCTTAAGAAAACCAAGCATTTGGGCAGCTTTTTTAACTGTCTTATCAACATGAGATGCGAATGTCAATTGACTATCCATAGTAACGCCCAGGTCGCGTACTTCCTTCACCTCCTTTACAACTACGCCGCCTATCTCGTACATAGTAACAAGTGCTTAAACGATAAGGCATTCTTTTTGACGTGACTTATTGTAGATTTGACAATCCTGTCGTGGACAATCGTGGACCATCCTGGCCCGAGAAAGACAAAGGATTGATGCACTAGAGATGTGGTGTTGGAGGCGAATGCTAAGAATACCTTGGACTGCGAAGCGCACTAATGCATCGATCATGACCCAGCTCTGAATAAAAACTCGTCTGTCCACTATATGCCAGCAACGCATGCTTTCTTATTTCGGCCATACGATGCGCAGAGGTGATGACAGTTTAGAGAGACTGATTGTGGTTGGGAACACTGAAGGCAAAAGATCGCGTGGCCGTTCACCGACTAGATGGACTGATCAAGTGAAAGACTCGTCGTCATCCAAGTTCTACACAGTAGTAAGAGAAGCGCTGGACAGGAACCGGTGGAGGCAGATTATACGCTCTAGGAGCAACCCTGATGCTGACCACGATCCTCAGATATGAGGGACAATGGCATTATCTCCTTGGCCTGACAAATAAGAAGCGCTGAAGGCTCTCACCCGGTACAACGTTTTAGACAACAGGCCTGAGGGTGCCCAGTTGGGTGCGAACTTCGGCTCAGGGCGTCATCTGAGAGGAAAAATATTTGCAAGAATTAACATTCTACTCGCACAGCTTTGGTGGAAAAGCAGTTTTAATGTAGGTAAGCTGCAAGCGATCACAATTCCATCATGTTTCCTTACTGAAGCAAAATAGCTTTACGTATTCAACGATGCCGTAGCTTAAGCAGGCTTAGGCAAATTGACAATTTGTAGAATGTGCACTGAGAGTTTGTGGGGCAGATGCTGAGGAGCTCCTTATTCCTCCAACCACGTATATAACCAGAGTTTGATAACTGTACAGGTGTCACCATCGTAACGAAACGGTAGGAGTGAGGCCCAGTGCTGGGAGGTTTTCTGGCCACGTCTTTCCCTCAGCGTTACAGAGTCCGATGTGGTAGTAATTTTACAGCCACTTATATAATATGTAATTTAATTTTTGACGTTCAAAAAGCGGTTAAAAACATACGGTGTAAATAATGAACAGTTGTTATGTAATATTGGGTACCTATAGTTATTTTATTCTGCATTGTTATGAAGTTACGGTATGAATAATTTTGTTTTGGTAATCCCTTATCAAGTCGCCTTTCAGCGACATTACTTATTCATCATCATCAGCCCATTAACGTCCTCACTGCTGGGGCACGGGCCTTCCCTATGGATGGATAGGGAGATTGGGCCTTAAACCATCACGCGGGCCCAGTGCGGATTGATGGTTATTAACGACTGCTAATGCAGCCGGGATCAACGGCTTAGCGTGCCTTCCGAAGCACGGAGGAGCTCGCGAAGAAAACTTTTTTTTTATCACTAGTCGACAGTGGTGTGGTTACCTAAAAAAAAATTGTAAACGATAGCCACAGTGGTGCGGTTTTGTGGTGTCGTTGGTAATACATGCTTCTTCATAAGTATATGACACGACGTTTGCGTTCTTGTTTGATTCATATAAGCTCTTCTACCAGGAAGCTTTACCAAAGGGAAGATCTGTTTTGTATTCGGAACACTTGATGCGCGACTTCGACTAGCAGTCAGCTGTCTTGTTCAATTACTTACTTCATGAAAACTCATTTCAACTTAGTTACCGTGTCAATTCGTTCGTCCGTTTACTGTCAAACTTAACAAATGTAGTCCCGAGATGTTGTCTATATTCCACTTTGAAAACTATATGTGTCTTAGGGGAAACTTTAACCAGCCGTTAAACATAAGCCAAGATGCATCAGTTTGGAGTTTACTCGTACAACTTACTATGTAAGTTACACTTGGCAAGTTTCAAGAAATTGGCAAACTTTGAGTAACAAATGCGTTGTAAAGGCAAAGAAATGAGTTCATAAGGTTTCGTTGGGAAGTTCTAAAGGTTTTTGTAATGAAAGGTTGTCGATAATGGTTTTGTAAAAAAATTGAGTCTTTTTTTGTTTTGGTAAAGCGACGTTCAGCATTGTAATTCTGAATTGTTATTTTTTTAATAAAAGTAAGAATAAGTATTAAAGTTACGTTAAAATAGTAAGTTTGTACGACTTCGCCTTTTGAAGTTTTTATGTTGTTGTCATAACGGTCTGGCAACTTTTTCCTTGATAAAGAAAAAAATATTGACAAAGAACTTGTTTCCAGTCAGTATTTTCAACTCATTTGGCAGATTATTATATAATCAAATGCATTTATTTTATGCATGTTGGTTGGAGTTTGTGGTGAGGTGATTACTAACTCCATCAACCCTGGTGTCAGGGTTACTAATGAGCCGCCAGAGGCCCCTGACATGACTCATGTAACGACGACGTACTTACATCAGTAAGTAGTAACCGGGACCAACGGCTTAACGTGCCCCGAAGCAATAATGTGATCCCTACACTAACTAACACTAACTAGGGATCACAAAGTGATTTTTGTGATTTGTCCCTACCGGGAATCGAACCCGGGACCTCCGAATCGTGAGCACATCGCTCAACCACTGGACCACAGAGACCGTCGTGTAGTATATTAGCAACGGCAGATGGGTGTGGTCTTACGTATGTATATCTGAGTATCAATAAGAAAACTTACTACTTAGCGCTAAGTATTTTTCGTTGGGAAATCAGTATCTCAACTCTAAGCCAGATAAGTAAACTTTGTGGATAGCACGAGTTTGTGGATTAAGTAAGGGTTCCGGAGAATAGACTAAGTCTAAACCTAAAGTGCTATCATTATCAGTTTAAGCAAAGGATATTGCTCAATTTGGTATAAGCTCTGGTGTAAATAATAAAGCTTAGTTACTGATAGGTAATTAAAAATAATAATAATACTAGTATAAGTAGGTAGTATATATATTTTAGTGCCATAATAGAATTATAATTTAACTTTAGCAAAGATAAACATCACAAACACACAAAAAACACACACTTGTAAAAACACACACACACACACACACATATAAAAGACACACGCAAATAAAAAACACACACAAATATAAATGTAAGTGAGCAATGCAAACAAATTTATGTATGTCAAATAGCAATATTGCTGTCGATGTGGCAATTTTATCCCTACATGGTTGAGTGAAGGACTTTTAGTGTGCAATGCAATATATATTATTATTTAATTAGATCTGTATTTATTATTCTAGAAGAGAAAATATATAATATATCATTCCATTCCATTAATATATTATATTATTTCCTTTTGTGCTTATTCAGACAAAAACCGTATTAAGAAATGGGCTTGCGAGAAAATATTGCAATGGAAGTATAGAAAAACTCCTTACTTTGATCTTTGCCCGGTACATTATATCGAAAGGCACTCTCTTTTTGCAATGAATAAACGAGGATGTATTAAGGGAATACAGAAATGGCTCTTAATTACGTAACAACCTCCGTGGTCTAGTGGTTAGAGCGTTAGGCTCCCGATATGGAGGTCCGGGTTTGATTCCCGATGGAGACATTGTCGAAATCACTTTGTGAGATTGTCCTTTGTATATTTATGATTTATTTATTTGTACACAATAAAAAAAGACACGAGAAACATAGGAAGAAAACACAGTACAGGTAAGCTTATCTCTAAACAAAGAGGTTTCTTCCAGCTGACCTACGTGTCGAGCGAGAGAGATATTCAACGTAAAATATACGCTTAACGCTTATCACGTTGTTAAAAAAAAAGTATTGCGTCATTTCGAAAATAATACCCTAAAATATTCCACTACAGTCCGTCGCGCTTAGTCAGCCGGTATTACCCCAATTTGCATATGAACAAGCTCACTTCTAAAGGGGACGTCTAAGGTACTGCCTTGATCCGTCCCTGAATTCTGGAATGAGCTACTGTAAGACCTCGAATGCCCAGATCAAAGGCGCTGGGCAACAAGGAGCGGGCTTCATCACTGCTACAACCTGTATAAGAGTAAGTTCACACGAATTGCGTCGTCGCAACGAAAGGTAGTTCTTTGGACACCGGAAATGAATATCATTAAGGTGAACTCAAAAATACGAGTATCCAAGAATCTTTTGTCTTATTTATTTTTATTTTTAGGGAAATTATTATAACACTATAAGAAACTAAACGCTGACAAAAAAAAAATCCACATATATTTCCATATTTTGCAAATATCATGCTAAAACACATTTAATTTTAAGTGTTAAGTTACGTAAGTTTTAAATGGATTTTTGCAAAAAGACAAAAGTAATGAGGATATTTTTGCGTTAACGGGAATGAAATTGGTACCTCTATTTAAAAGCGATTTAAATAATTATTCGTATCCTAACTAGAGCTTCAACTGATTTTCCAAATAATTGTTTTCGTATTAATGTTCGGATCATAAATGTATATCACATGCTCAGCCTTCAAACTCCAGTAGAACGTGAGCTGCGGTCTCCTCCACCTCCACGCAGACTCTACACAGAGCTGCCCATTTTTATCTGTATAATGACATTTTGTAAAGTAAAAACAAACATTATGTAGAAAAATGCGACGACGCAATATCGCCGTTCAACCGTCGCGCATCGTGTGGCCGAACTCTAACTTCAAAACATATAATGGCCCGAAAATCATATTACGGAGAGCGGTTAATTATTACTTAATTAATATTAACTGTGGAAATGCTTTCATAAGAAATAATTACTGAAGGGTCGTGTAAACCTTTTGTATTTGGTACGTGGTTGATTAAGTGGCGACATCTGTTGGAGAGAAGTTAAATAATTGGATTCTTCTTTTAAACGTTGAAAACAATTATTATTTAGGACGTTTTAAAGAAAATACAGGGTGTTAGTGACATCGTAACGAATACTCAGGGGGATGATTCAGACCATGATTCTGAGTTAATATCAGGTGGAATTTTTCATTGCAAAATTCACGATTTTTTTTAGTTTTTTAAAATTATTTTCAATTCTATACTTTTGCGATGGAAAATTCCACTTGATATTAACTCAGAATAATCAGCTGAATCTTTCCCCTCAGTATTCGTTACGATGTCACTTACACCCCGCACCAGTACATACAGGTAGCCATACAAGTAGGTATGGGTGTTAGTGACATCGTAACGAAAACTTTGAGGGGTGATTGATGCTGTGATTCTGAGATGCTATCAAGTGGAATTTTCCGTCGCAAAAGTATGGAACTGAAAATAATAAAAAAAACACAAAAAATTTCATGAATATTCAGACTGGAAATTCCACTTGATATCAACTCAGAATCATGCTCTGAACCATCCCCCTCAGTATTCGTTACGATGTCACTTACACCCCGCACCAGTACATACAGGTAGCCATACAAGTAGGTATGGGTGTTAGTGACATCGTAACGAATACTGAGGGGGATGGTTCAGAGCATGATTCTGAGTTGATATCAAGTGGAATTTCCAGTCTGAATATTCATGAAATTTTTTGTGTTTTTTTTATTATTTTCAGTTCCATACTTTTGCGACGGAAAATTCCACTTGATAGCATCTCAGAATCACGGCATCAATCACCCCTCAAAGTTTTCGTTACGATGTCACTAACACCCTGTATAAGATCAAGGTGAGCCGGTGAGCATGAATGATGGAAAAAAAGACAAAACACGTCATTGTGGTCTTGTGTGTCACTTGCTTACATCTGGAACGGGGAGCGCCGGTTCCCCAATACCGGACGTGCACCAACGAGTTATTAAATAAAATCAATTAATTAAAAAAATAAGAGTATAGAGAAAAAAAAGAAGAAAAAAAAAATGAGAGAAAAAAAAGAGTAGAGTATTAGTTAATTTTTTATTTATAGCTTTTTATCCCTTTTTTATGTTTTGTTTTTAATAATATGTGTGTTGTTACAATTGTAGTTGGATGGAATGGACTTGTTTATGTATTTTTATTTAATAAATAATTTTATAATTTTTAAATAAAATCGTAAGTGCAACTTCACTCACAGTTGTCTCGACCATTATAGACGGCGATACGGCTTACCTATATCACGTTGGTATACCAGAATGCTCAGGTGAATCAAATCAAATCAAGTATACTTTATTGCACAGAACTAAAATTTCAACAATCAGACATAACACATGATGAATACAGTACAATTTGGGCGGCCTTATTGCTGTAGAGCAATAACCCTGAACCTTTATTTTTACTTGACTTTTTGTACATTTGCTGCATATGGCATTAACTACTTGGCCGGACAAATGGGGAGCGCTAAGGGCTGCGCCGGTACAAAGTTTAAGACAACAGCCCAGTTGGGCGCGATCCTTGGCTCAAGGCATTGTCTGAGAAGATAATATGTGAAAGATTTAAGCGATAAGTGTTGCATGAGAAAAATCCTCCACCGCGCCGGCAGGGTCGGTATCGGGGTTCTGACTTGATGGTAGAGTAATGAGGATTTTTGAGGTCCGAGAGGATTATATTATTTAATAAGTTATTTTATTATGTATTAATTAATAAGGTCTATTTTTTATGTTATATACCTAATTAATAATAGTTTGTTTTTAACACCTGTATAGCGCATTAGTATTTTACTGTAATGCTGTATTGTGTGCTATATATATATTATTTACTACTACCACATATATATGTATGTATATATATATATAAGATGAAATCGACTTTGCAGGGTCGATAGTCGATAGTGATGAGCGCTGAATGAGGGATTTTCAGATGAAATGTGGGTTCACGATTATATTTACAAATTGCTAAACAAAGTGATTTCTTACACAAAAGAGGCTTGCGGAACCCTAATAAGAGGGGAAGAAAATACAAAGATGGTACGTGACAACAATACCATATGCACTGGACGTATATACGAGATATGTGAATCAGATCGGTAGAAGAAATAGATTCATTAAACGACGACCAACGAAATTGTAGTATCTAGTATCCTCATTATCCCGTTTTCACAGGGTCCGCTTACCTAACCGGAAGATTTGACAGGTCCGGTTTTTTACAGAAGCGACTGCCTGTCTGACCTTCCAACCCGCGAAGTGAAAACCAGCCCAATACAGGTTAGATCACATACCTCCGAAAATGCATTTCTCGGGAATGTGAAACCCACATGTTTTCTTTCACCGCTGAACACGTGATAATCATTTATGATCCAAACATGAATTCGAAAACAAATTCGAGAATCACTGGTTTAGGTCTGTGCTGGATTCGAACGTGCGACCTCAAAGTGAGAGGCAAGCGTTCTACTAAGTGGGCTACTACGGTTTCCAACGAAATTTTGAGATAAGAAAATTTTCTTCTGTGGTAAGCATAGAGCAACTTGGACCTCCGCGGCCCGGAAGAGAGTATCAAAAAAATACCGAATAATTAGGCATTATTCAAAGACGTTGTATCAGTTTGCACCTAGATCTCTATGATCTAGGAACAATACTACGTATAGAACGGCAACTCTCTGCTCGCCACCAGTACCGTCTACAGGTAATTCAAAATCGTTTCATGCGGAAAGCCACGGGAGCTCCGTGGTTCCTTCGCAATGAAAATCTGCACATTGACCTAGGTCTGCCAACCATTGCCCAATGGCTCAAATTAGCTTCCAAACGTTTTTTCGATTCTGCTCCGCACCACCCAAATCCCCTGGTAGTTGCGGATTCCGAATACATCCCGCTTAGGGACGGTACTGACAAGTATCGGTGTCCGAAGGACGTAATATACGATCCCGACGACCCGATTACTCTAGCCATAGAGGCAGCCAATCAGCTCGCGACACCAAACACTTCAGAACCCCGATACCGACCCCGCAGGCGTGGTCAACGATTTCCCTCATTCAGCGGTTATCGCTATCGACCCACTAGGGTCGATTAATCCTTTCAATATTCTTCCTCTCAGACGACGCCCTGAGCCGAGGTTCGCGCCCAACTGGGCACTCTCAGGCCTGTTGTCTTAAACGTTGTACCGGGTGAGAGCCTTCAGCGCTCCCCATTTGTCCGGCCAAGTAGTTAATGCCATCTGCGGCAAATCTACAACAAGTCACGTCAAAAATAAAAAAAAAATAAAAAAACGCTCGCCACCAGCGTCTGTGCTAGGTTTACCTCCCCCCTAACCCCCTCTCGACACGTGAAGGCTGCGTGCGGACCGTTGTTTTTATCTTTTACCAGTTTACTTTACATGTTCGAATTTTGAAATTGGACGCCGATGTTCTTTCATCTGATTCAAATATTTGACTTCAGAGTAATTGGCCGCGCTGGGTACGCCTGCGCGGCGCCTATAAATATTTATTTTTAACAGTGTTTGTTCATCAAAACACGCAAATAATTTGCAATAAAATTAAGGGTAAGTGCTTAATATAAAAATAATGTGAATGCAATTAATTAGTACAGTGATTTTTTAAATCAAGTGTAAATCTTATTTATTTATATTGTGAATTTTCGAAAAATTCTTGATGGTGGGTACTTAGTTCATCTTGTGATGGATGTAAGTACCTCTAAATACCCCAATTAGGATGTAGTCGTAAGCTTGTGTGATAACATATTATACAGGGTGTTAGTGACATCGTAACGATTAAATCCACTTGATATTAACTCAGAATAATGAGCTGAATTATCCCTCTCAGTATTCGTTACGATGTCACTTACACCCCGTACAAGTACGTACAGGTGGCATACAAGTAGGTATTGGTGTTAGTGACACCGTTACGAATACTGAGGGGGATGATTCAGACCAGACTGAGTCGATATCAAGTGGAATTTCCTGTCGGAAAATTCATGATTTTATTTGTGTTTTTTTTTTTTTTCAATTATATTCTGTTACATACTTTTGCGACGGAAAACAGTTGATATCAACTCAGAATCATGATCGGAATAATCCCTCAAAGTTTTCGTTAACTAACACTTCTTTAAATTGCCGTAGTAATTATTATTAACAAAGCATTCCTTACACTGATTGGATTCAGAATAATAGCCAAATGTCCAACAGAATTGCATTGTAGTCGTCAAAATTACAATACGACTGTGGTTGGTAGACGCTTTAATAGTAAATGCCTATTCCAGGTTTGAATGAGGTTTGAATGTCACACGGGGGTGCTACTGTCGAAATTGAATTTGAGCATTCCGAACTGCGGTTTTTAGGCCCGTCGCGTCGTCTTTAGCAACGACTTATTAAAATTCAAATTCAAAATATCTTTATTCAGTAGGTAACATAGTTACACTTCGAATTGTCAATTTTTACATAACGAATGTCTCATCCGCCTAATACTACTGCAGTTTCCCATAACCTGTATAGCCGGGGAAAAGAAGCTGCAAGAAAAACCTCGGCACATGGCCCTAGACGTAGAATATTATTATACAATTGAGTAATTTAGCTGCCTAATATCAGTTCTCAGACAGTTAATCCCATGCGTTCATATCTTCTAAATAATCACTAACCTTATAATAACCTTTTTTGCAAAGTTTTTGTTTAACTATTGTCTTATAACAGTTGAAAGGCAAATTCTGAATGTCAATTAGAATATTATTGTAAAAACGTATACATTGCCCCTTAAAAGATTTAATGATCTTATTATGTAATCGACTGACTATGTGATTCTCCCCTTATGATCATTATTAACAGCATGGGGAAACCCACATTCCCGAGATATTTTTGGGTGAACGTCAGGACCTAGAAACCTAACTAAACGAAATGTCTTATGAACAAATGTTATTATAATTTGAAGGAATATTTTAGACACAAAAATAAATAAATTTTGTAATGATAAGTATAATTTTAAATAATCTTCTTTTCAATGTACCATTTTTTTATATTTATACGCCTGCAGCAATGTGGTTGAGCGTTGTTCTCACGATCCGGAGGTCTCGGGTTCGAATCACGGTGGGGACAAATAGGCCACAAGGCCACCTATTGTGCTTATGTTTTTATTCGTATGTTTATGTCCTTTATATGTCGTTGTGCAATAAAGTATTATTGATTGATTGAATAGCTGGCGAAGTTTACTTATAATCTATACATTCCTGTCTACCTGAGATTGCAGGCGTAATTGTATGTTATGTTGTTATTCAATTAATTTTCTTTGTGTCACCCCCAATTCAGTGGTGGGACCACTTTGCCTGTGACTACAATACTAGAATGCACTTGTGCAATCAAGCCGCATCGTCCACGGTATTTGAAATGCATACCTGAAGCGAACCCAATTTTGTGCGAAATTTTCACCGCACTGTAGATATTGGACGAAAATTGCCGCATAGATATTCGTAGATCTTTACGTAATCAAATTCCTCGTATTAAATAGCGTTTTGTTCGATACATAATGTGGCTTTTTCTGATAATGAGAGTTATAATATTACAAATCTTATTTAGCCTATTCGATTCCACTGCTGGGTAAAGGCCTCCCCTTGATTTTTCCACTCCTCTCGACTCTGCGCGATCTCCGGCCAATCCTTCCGATAAGCATTGAGGTCGTCACACCATCTTTTACGCGGTCTTCCTCGATTTCTACGCCCGCCCTGATGTATCCAGTGAGTAACGACTCGTGCCCATAATATTACATCATCATCATCATCAACTTAAGAGCCACGCTCTTGTCGGTGCAGCATTTTGCATGCTACTTTTTTAGGGGAAAAAAGGGCAGTGGTTTCCCTCTTGACTTCCGCCCCGCAGTACTCTGTCTGACGCGAGTGGGATGGCGCCCAGAGTAGTCTATTACAAAGCCATACTAGGACTCCTGTCCTCCGCCGACCTCATAATAAATAATATTACATAAGCTATAATTATTACTAGGTTCGTCATTTCACTGCAGGGTTAAGACCGCTCCTTTTCTTTCACTCCTCTGGATAAAAGTACTTAATAAATTACTAATTACAATTATTAATGTATACAGAGTTTCATGACGAGGAATCGGTTTAATGGTTAATACAAACAAACAAATTCAACATAATGTTGATTCCGTGATTCAGTGGTTGAGCGTTAGACTCACGATCCGGAGGTCCTGGGTTCGATTCCCAGTGGGGACATATCACAAAAATCACTTTGTGATCCCTAGTTTGGTTAGGACATTACAGGGTGGTCACCTGATTATCCAAAAAGTAAGATGGTACGTGCTTCGGAAGGCACGTTAAGCCGTTGGTCCCGGTTACCACTTACTGATGTAAGTAAGTAGTCGTTACGTGAGCCATGTTAGATGCCTTTGGCGGCTCAAAAAAACCCTGACACGAGGGTTGATGAGGTTAGTAATTCACCTCACAACCCACACGATAGAAGAAGAAGAACATAAGCTTACGACTGTGTCCCAATTGATGTAGTCAGAGGTACATTCATAGTAAGATGAACTAAGTACCCACACCTCACCAAGCTTTCTGTTAGACCAACATGATAGGTGGTATCGCTGTCTATAATGGTCGAGCCAACTGTGTTACTGAAAACTTAAATGAATATTTTGATTGATTGATCTGTCAATTCAGCTGGTTATCTCGGATGTGATGTGGAGGACGAAGACCTAGAAGGACGTACATTGACCAAATTGGAAATGGTTAAGTACGATCTACTCTGAACCGGCGTGCGTGTATGAAACGATTGATGAATGTGGAGGAAGCACCATAAGTGTGTCAGGATCGAAACAACTGGAATTTCATAGTCTCTGCTTACCCCGGTGTAATAGGCTTGAGTTTATGTATGTATGTTTCCCGGATCTATTAGAAAAGCTGACAAGGGACTTAGGTGGCAGCTTTTTTTGGACTTGTCGTAGATGTGCCGCATAAGGCATCCACAACGTGGCCGGACAAAATGGGGAGCTGAGGGCTCTCAAATGTCCTTTATCAATGATTTAATTCATACCACCAGCATTACCACCACCAGCACGTACCAGCTTTACAACTGTCAAACGAATGCTTGCCAGACTTTCCTTTTACTCATTTAATATCAGATTAATGTGACATGTACCTGCCTCTTTATCAAAGCGTAACTCTTTATCTATTTATCGAGATTTCTCATTAGTATTGTCTACATTATATCGTCTAGATCTGTAGTTATTATTTGACTGTTAATCTTTCTTTCTTAATGTTACCCGAATGCCCGATGACCTCTGGACCAAAAAAGTTACAGAGTGGGTTCCTGCAAATGCTGTCAGACGTCGGGGAAGGCCACGGAAAAGATGGCGCGACGAGTTAGACCGCTTCTCGAAACGGTGGCAAGAGCAAGCTGGGGACAGGGAAGAGTGGAAGAAGGGAAGAGAGGCCTTTGCCCTGCAGTGGGACATTGAGGGCTATTAATAATAATAATAATATTTCTAAGAAAATAAAATAAATAAATAAATACCTACGTCATGATATTTAACATAATCAAATAGCAAAATTTCACAAAATTACATTCAGCGAACCGTATTCCCTGTAGAACTAAAGGAAGGTTTAAATCATTCAGTCTTTTACCGCTTTTTGCGTCACACTATTGAATGAACCGTTTCATTATAAATTCAAAGGTTACTCCCGTTTGGACAGATCGCATTTGTCCCGGGGACAAATTTTTCGCGTCTGATCCTTGCTCGGTCGAGTAGACTCAAGACGGTGTGGGGTATTACCGTTTTGATAAACTTGTAGTTGGCCCATATGAACTGAATGCTTTATTGCTCACATAAACACAGAACAGGGGGGTTAAAATGGCCACATCAAAGCAATTCATCTAAAAAAGCAATATTGCTATTTGATATTTGTTGGCATTGCGCACTTACTTTTATATGTGCAAATGTCAAATTGCAATATTGCTTTTTAGATGTAAGTTTTAGATATAAGTTTATCCTGTAAATGTTTTGTAAATTTGTGTGCAATAAAATATTTGTATGATAATAACCGCGTAAACTTAAAACAATGTATAAAATATTTTTTATTATTAATAATTAACAGTTGTCAATCATTTATCCCTTGCCTTCTCAGCGGTTAAGAAAATGACGGGTATAACTTCAAATAACATCAGCAGGTGTCTGCAGGAATCAGGGCCAATGTCCTCCTAAACATCGCTATAGGAAGAATTTCAGAGAAATATATTCTTAGTTCATACTTCTTACAGCGCGATTGTTCCGTAGTCAGGTTTTAGTTTTTAAACCCTACTTCATACTGATATTTTTTTGAGTTTTTAAGGCGTTATGCGAGTAACCTCCGTAAAAAAGCTGCAATTTGTTAACTCCTTTCCACAGTTCACGAAGAAGTTCAGAGATGGCTGTTAACAGCAATAACGCTTGAAGCGTTATTGTTCGGCAGCGGGTGCGCGGAAATAAAAAGAAAAACTGAAGGAATATCACTTTTACTAAACAATAATATACCTATAAGGAAAAAGAAGATACATGTAAGAAAAGCAAAAATAAAAATAATTTAAAAACTCAACGACCGATCTTGGTGACAGCGAAAATGGAAGAGAAGAAACAAAAGACAATCATACAAATAAATAAATAAATACCATATAGAAGAATAAAACGAAATTCTTTTAAACTAAGGAGATTGTATATAATTGTCAAAAAGTATAAAATCTATCAAAAAAAAAATCAAATCAAATCAAATCAATCAATCAAATCTATATTGGGCACGTTAAGCTGTTGGTCCCGGCTATTAGCCGTAAAAACAACTTCACCAACCCGCAGTGGAGCAGCGTGGTGGAGTATGCTCCATACCCCCTCCGGTTGATTGGGGGGAGGCCTGTGCCCAGCAGTGGGACGTATATAGGCTGTTTACGTTACGTACGTATAAAATCTATATAAAAATGTCCGTGCGTCGTTAACACGTTGTAACGTCCGAAGTGGAAACAAGCCGAAGACAGACCGCTGCCGATCATATGCCCGAGTGAACGGTTATGCACGGGTTTTACTGGGTAGAGATGTTACTGCAGTTGAAGATCTATCGATAGTTTTATTCGTTTAACAATGATATTTAATATACATGTTAGTGACACCGTAACGAATACTGAGGGGGATGATTCAGACCATGATTCTGAGTTGACATCAAGTGGAATTTTCAGTTTGAACATTCATGAAAATTTTTGTGTTTTTTTAAATTATTTTCAGTTCCATACTTTTGCGACGGAAAAATCCACTTGATATCAACTCAGAATCTTGGCCTCAATCGCCTCTCAAAGTTTTTGGAAGAAGACATAGACCTCCGCACCGCGATTAGAACCAGGAAGTTTTAAAGAAAGGTCAGGTCAAGAGAACTCTAAACCCGCGTGCATGAAGTCTTTAATGAAAGTGGAAGAAGCGAAAGTGTGTGTCAGGATCGTGGTAAGTGGAATTCCGTGGTCTCTGCCTACCCCGAAGGGAAATAGGCGTGATCTTATGTATTTAAGGTGATGCATTACAGTCAGCTAGGTAACGTTACGTCAGCAGATGGCGTTACTTCTGAAGTTTTCGTACTTTTCCATTTATTCGTTTAGTGTTGAGTTCTGACCCGATGAAATGTTATTGGCGAAATCTCACATACACTATCGGTTTTAAAACAACATTCCTGAATCCGTATACTACGTCCTTCGGACGCCGATACTTTTCAGTACCGTCCCTAAGCGGAATGTACTCGGAAGCCGCAACTACCAGGGGATTTGGGTGGTGCGGAGCAGAATCGAAAAAACGTTTGGAAGCTAATTTGAGCCATTGGGCAATGGTTGGCAGACCTAGGTCAATGTGCAGATTTTCATTGCGAAGGAACCACGGAGTTCCCGTGGCTTTCCGCATGAAACAATTTTGTATTACCTGTAGACGGTGAATTTGAGAGGAACTCGCGTGAGCGAAAACTACCCCTGCATAGGTCATAATCGGACGGATGCAAGTCGTGTAGATTTTCACCTTATTCCTAAGGGACAATTTACTTCGCTTGTTAAGGAGACAATGAAGACGGCCCATTACAAACGCGGCGCGATCGCGCACATGTTTGATATGGGCCTTGAAAGTAAGACGTCTATCTAAGACTACGCCGCGATATGTGACTTGCTCCTCCCAAGGGATCGGCTTGCCAAACATTGTGATGACTTTAAGTTGAAGGCGTGACCGTGACGTTTTATAATAGCCCACGGTGGATTTGAGAGGGACTCGCGTGAGCAAAAACTACCCCTGCATAGGTCATGATCGGACGGATTGATTTTAACTCAGAATCGTAAGCTGATAGCCTAATTAGTGTCTTCTACCCAACTCAATAGTATACAATGAGCATGAGTTATGTCTGTCTATTTTGTTTTGACGTAAAACGTACGTAAATCCACGCCCGAAATCTATAATGGAGTTGGCAGAGCAAACAGGAAAATTAGGCGAATTTTGCATGTTGATACAAACAAAAATAGTACCGACTGTTTATATTTTTTATCGACATCGATACTTTGCGGCATCTAATACACAGCAGTGGTATGTCTGGCCGTGTATATAGTTTTAGTGTCTTGGTAATGTTCCAAGTATGTCCCAAGGCGTCCTGAATACTGAATTTACAATGCAACAGTTACGCAGCTGTAAAATATGCATACTAAGCTGGCTTACTGTACTTGTGTTACTGACAAGTAATTTACGGTGCCTAGCTTAGCTTGTATAACAAGGGTGCTTAGAATATTGTAGCGATGATCTGACACCATATTTATTAAAATATCCTTATTCATTAGGTAGGTAGTAGTGTATTTATTCGGTAGTTAGACACGACGAATTTATTAAAAACATCATAGAAGGGAAGCTGCAAGGAAAGAGAGGAAGGGGAAGACCAAGAAGGGCTTACATGGAAAAGATTAAAGAGACGGCGAACGTCGTGTCTTATAAGGAGGTGAAGGAATTGGTCTTTGATAAACAAGAATGGAGAATGTTACACGGACAAGAGCGTGGCTCATAAATTAGTGATGATGATTCAGTAGGTAACATAGTTATACTTTGTATCGTTATTTTTTACTTAACGAACGTCTCATCCGCCTAAAACTACTGCGGATTCTCACAACCTGTATAGTCGGGGAAAAAAAGCTGCAAGAAAAAGCTCAACACACCGCTTTAGACGTTCTCTAAAAAAAGACTTAAAATCTCTCAACTATCTCCATCTCTTGAATTCATTAACAATTGTGACTGTAAATTTTCTAATGGTTAGTTGTGGGTATGCCTATTTCGTTAGAGATTTTGAACGTGAATTGATGCTAGCGTTATTTTGGACTCTTCTAGTCCAATAAGAGAAAAAGCGTAAAAAATGTATTATAAATATTTCGTAAAGAATTATCCATCGACAATCGATAGACATAAAACCTCGAGCAGTTTTCACTACAGGTTGGCTAGATCATTATAGACGGCGATACGGCTCACAACCTATCACGTTGGTCTAACAGACTGCTCGGTGAGGTGCGGGCACTTAGCTCGTCTTGCGATGGATGTCTATCTATCTATATCAGCCTAAATTCATATCTAATTTTGGACTTAGGCCTCTTCCATGTTTTTCCACTTCCGACGAACCTGGGCTTTCGACATCCAGCCATATCCTGCGTGCCGCACAATGTCGCCCTTCCATCTCTGGTGGTCTTCCTCCCGGTCTTGTGAATGCTTGTGGGCGCCACTCCAACAATCACCCGGTCTATTTCTTTGCTCATTCGAGCAATGTGTCCCGCCCATCTCCACTTGCGCTCGGCAATTACTTTTACCACATCCCTAACCTTGGTTTTAGATCGAACCCAAGTATTTCTCTTCCGGTCCCGTAAGGAAATGCCGAGCATAGCTCTTATAGCGATGGATGTACCTCTGAGGAATACAGTCGTGAGCTTATCAGTATTATAAAACTTCGATATCGACAAATGTCCCATCACTAACTAAGCCACATGGTTCGCTGAAGCACTTTTGAGATAAAGTGCGCGAGAACGCGCGCGGATTAGGAATCGATGACGTTCACTAAAATATGCTGCTTTAAACGCCTGTTAGGTTCAAGTATTGCTGAGGTGCATGTTGAACAGTTTAGTAAGCTGTAACGCGTGCATATTTTCATATTAAGAATATTAGCCGTATGGCTACTCATGCATATTTTCATATTAGGAATATTAGCCGTATGGCTACGCAGTACGCATGCATATTTTCATATTAAGAATATTAGCCGTTTGGATACGCATGCATATTTTCATATTAGGAATATTAGCCGTTTGGCTACGCATGCATATTTTCATATTAGGAATATTATCCGTATGGCTACGCATGCATAGTTTCATGTTAAACATATTAGCCGTATGGCGAGGTTCTCTATTTTTACTCATAAAATTTTATGTAATAATTTACCATGGCATAATGTTACTTGTCCTATTATTAGTTACGCATAGTATTAATTTGTCATAATTTTTTAAGCATAATTTTGAAACTCTATATGATATATAAGCATAATTATTATAAGCATAAAAACTATACTCCGAATAAGAAAAGTTTTGGCACAACTTTGAACATTTCCGAAACTTACTTTTTCCTTGGCTGCATTTGGTTCATGATTGTGACTTTTTATATTTTTTGACTCTATTTCATGCTGTTGGTCATCATTCAGTAAACTTTTCGTGTGTAAGATACAAATGCACCCTAACCTACTGTTATGCCTTGTAAAAATTATGACAAAACACTATTATTCTAAAAAAGAATTATGGATACCTATTTATATGCGAATCAAATTTATACCAACAAATATTAGTCCTAAAATAAGTTATACCTAACAAACCAGTATTCCTAGATGTTATTATGGGAAAGTACTATTATGCTAGAAAACGTTATGCAAAAAGGATTATGATAATTAAAATTATGACAAAACCATTTATGCATTTTAAGAGAATCCCGTATGGCGAAGCACACATATTTTCTTATTAGGTATATAAGCCGCATGGCGACGCATGCATATATATTTTATAAGTTCGTTTCATTTTTAAAAAAACCTAGTCAATCTTTTTAAATCGAGCTCCAAACTCTTTTTCTAACCTTAAAAGTAAGTTCAAAGGCATTTAAATAGTATTAAAAAGTGCTGGAATCAAACGGACTCCAGCCTCCACTCGGACGCTGCACACACGAGTCAAAGCTCCTCTTTTTATTATAATGTCCCCAGCTTTAAGCTTAGCAAAGCTTTTGAACGGACCGGAATATATTAAGTCCACTTTTTAGTTTTAAGTAAACATTTGGCCCAGGACTTAATCCATACTAATATTATAAACGGGAAAGTGTGTGTGTGCTAGCAACATTAGGCAACTTTCCTGTGTGTGCAATACAGTATTTTTTATGTTATTAAGGTATGGATATCAAAACACATAATAACGGGTTCTTACCGCGTTTAAAATAGGGATATGAGACTCCCGATATTTCGACACTGTTGCAAGTGCCATGATCACGGGATGACCGTCATCCCGTTATTATGTGTTTTGATTATGATAAATAACCGCGTAAACTTAAAACAAGGTATGGATATACCTTGCAACAGTGTCGAAATATCGGGAGTCTCATATCTCTATTTTAAACGCGGTAAGAACCCGTGATTATGTGTTTTGATATTCATACCAACATAATCATGTTGAAAGAGTCAATAAAGTCGGAGCTTCCTAGCTAAGTTCTGACTTGGTTTTGGTTTTAAACTTTTTTTTTAAGTGAGCATACAAAGAGCTACCACAATAATAAAACTAATCACTGTTAGCCCCAATCAACCAATACCCCACAAACTAATATAATCCTTATAAAAGAGACAGGAAAACTCATATATCTCTAATAACACTGATTAATAAATTGACTAATTTGCTGCCGGCTCGCTTATACCAATCAGAGAAGAGGGGGGGATGTGAGGGGAAGGGGGTGTCTTATCCAATATTATGCCACACTTCATTATATCCAGCATTAGTTGGAGAGATTTTCGCTATCTTGGCTTAAGAGGTTCAGGGGTTATCGGGAGGAACGAGAAAATATAACGTTGTAAGATAAAACAAAAGTTTTTATGTATCGCTTCTTTTGTTTAGGAAGTGGGTCAGGTGAAATGTGATTATCTAGTTTTCTACTAGCGAGCTGGTTAGCGTAAATATTGTTACCTGGATACAATGATAAAGTCGCTTAAATAAGAAAAAACAACATCCATTAAGTATTATAAAACATGTCTGTAAGGGATAACAGTATTTTTTTATTATTAGTAATTATGCAAAGAACAATGTTTATTTTAAGGTTTTAAATTATTGCATTATTTTTTACGTCTACAATACTGATAGTGAAGTAAGGACAGCAGAACAATAATGTATAACATCTCCTCACTCGCCAAATTTAAAAAAAAAATATAATTTCCCCAACAAAAACGACCAGGTATACACAAATGTAATATCGTACCTCATCATAACCCCTAACTAATATAATTCTGGAGAAACAGAATATCCCTGGCGTAAGGAACGTGAGAAAAATACAATAATACCGCTCGTGTTAGCATTGTGAGGACGTCTTGGACCTCTAGTGAGGGCCCTCTGAAGACCCGGGACCAAGTAGTGACGTCGTTAACCATACAATGCAATATCATTACTTGTACAATAGTAAAGATGTAGGGAATAGGATAAAATAAGGAAGCAGTGACAATGATAACATACACAACACGCTTGCACGCATGCACGCATGCACGCATTCACGCATGCACGCATGCAATACTACATAGTTTGTATTGCACGCTTACACGCATTATAGACTTAGACATTCTATTATTTTCTTTCCATACGATGTTATTGTTATAATTGCAAATACCTTTTGTCACAGAATAAAAAATAATATATTCTACTATTTAGAGGCGGAGAACAGGAGTCCTAGTACGGGTTTGAAATAGACTATTCTGGACGCCATCTCACTCGCGTCAGAGTACTGCGGGGCGGAAGGCGAGAGGGAAACCACTGCCCTATTTTTCTCTAAAAAAGTAGCATGGAAAATGCTACACCGATAAGAGCGTGGCTCTTAAATTAATGATGATGCGAAAATATACTAAGCAATACTACGCCTTTTTTGACGTGACTTATTGTAGATTTGCCGCAGATGGCATTAACTAATGGGGAGCGCTGAAGGCTCTCACCCGGTACAACATTTAAGACAACAGGCCTGAGGGTGCCCAGTTGGGCAACACTACGCCAACACTACGCACTAAGCGAAGGTTGGATAGTAGGGCTGGCAGAGTAAGACCTAGAAGGACGTACATTGACCAAATTGGAGATGTCCTTAGAAAAAGTTTAGTACGGTCTACTCTGAACCGGCGTGCATGCATTTATGTGGGATATAGAAATAACACGCGATATATTTTAAATGTCTTTACTCCTTTTATTTTACACACACCTTTTATCATCATCATCATCACCAGCTCATTAACGTCCCCACTACTGGGGCACGGGCCTTCCCTATGGCTGGATAGGGAGATCGGGCCTTAAACCACCACGCGGGCCCAGTGCGGATTGGTGGTTATTGACGACTGCTAATGCAACCGGGACCAACGGCTTAACGTGCCTTCCGAAGCACGGAGGAGCTCGAGATGAAAACTTTTTTTTTGTGGTCACCCATCCAAAGTTGCTTAACTTCAACAATCGCAGACCGAGCGCGTTTACCGCTGCGTCACCGACCTCCTCAACACACCTTGAAACAAAATCCTCTTACCCGACCGACATCGCACCAAAGACTCCCCTCGCTTACTTTTTAAAACTGCCTTACGTCCCATTCATTAACCATCCTCCTTTCATACCATAAACAATCAAATTCCCATTCATTATCCTTCCATAGCATTCTCACTTTCCTACATTAATATTTATTAATTAATGTGGAGGAAGCAAGAGATCTCACTCCACCATTAAAAAAAAAACAAATAGCCAACAATGTTTTCTACAATTAAATCCGGTAACATTAAATCCTCGAAAAATCTAGCTTCGGGAATCCCGCGAAGCCCTTGTTTAAACCAAGATTAGGTTCTGAAGCAAGATAAATTAATTCCAGTCCTTGTTTCCTTCTCATTAAAAAGCAATTTGGTAAAAAAATAGGTCACAGAAACAGGTCGCTATTCTTTTGGAAATATAATTTTCTTGTTAGAGATAAGTATTATTTGAAGCTTGATAGAACGCATAACTTACATTACTTACAGCTTTTATATGTATACACTTGATGCTAACGGCCTCCATGGTTCAGTGGTTGAGTGTTTGGGCTCAGGATCCGGTGGTTCCAGGTTCGAATCCCGGTGGAGACATATCACAAAAATCACTTCGTGGTCCCTTGTTTACTTAGGACATTACAGGCTGATCACCCGATTGTCCGAAAGTAAGAAGATCCGTGCATCGAAAAGCACGTTACCTACCCTATTGGTCCCGGTTACTATTTCCTAATGTAAGTACTTAATCGTTACATGAGCCATGTCACGGCCTTTGGCGGCTCAATAGTAACTTTGACACAAGGGTTGATGAGGTTGGTTATCCACAAATAGAAATACAAATACACCTTAGTGCACTAAATAATAAAAAAAAACATAGCAAATGGCGGCCTTATCGCTTAAAGCGATTTGTTCCAGACAACCATAAGGCGAGAAAATAAGTATGTAAAAACTAAACCACCTCATGCACTCTTCTTCTCTTCTCATGGCGTTGCTGATGTCGCTAACTGACGTATAATATGTTTTTTTAGGCGATTCTGATTTTCAGCTTTTACTATTGTCAATTTTCTTCTATCGTGTGGGTTGGGAGGAGGAATACCAACCTCATCAACCCTGGTGTCAGGGTTACTATTGAACCGCCAAAGGCCCCTGACATGGCTCATGTAACGACTACATACTTCCATCGGTAAGCAGTAATCGGGACCAACGGCTTAACGTGGCTTGCGAAGCACGGATCATCTTACTTTCGGTCAATCAGGTGATCAGCCTGTAATATTCTAACCAAACTGGGGATCACAAAGAGATTTTTGTGTTATGTCCCCACCGGGATTCGAACCCGGGGCCTCCGGATCGTGAGCCCAACGCTCAACCACTGGACCACCGAGGCTGTTATATAACATAGAGAGATATAGAGCACTTGCATATAATATAGGTGTGGAGGTCACACTACATTAAAAATAAAGGGAAAAATAACTAAATAAAAAAACACTCCCCTTTATGAGATTTTTCTTAAAAATACTAACATAATTACTTAAATTTTATTAAGCCTTGAAAACGTTAGGTAATGTAAGCTTATACCTAAATTATATTATATTATTATTTATTATATTAAAATTGCTGAAATATTTTAACTCTTTAAATATTTCGATATTACAATTAAGTTTCATTTTAAATTTCACCACAAAGTTCTTATTATGGAGAGATTTATATCAAGTGGAATTTCCTGTCGGAAAATTAATGAAAATATTAGTGCTTTTTGTAATATAATAACACTTAATAATAATAGGCCCGAGATATGGAAACGACATACTTACATAATAATAATAATAAAAAAGTTTATTTAAGTAAAACCTTCGTTTCACATATATTGTACATTTACAACATTAAAATATACATACATTAATATTTAGTTAGAAAAGATAAAGGTATATATGTATATATGGGTGCCGCAGTTCACCAAATAAGGCCAGGGTTCACTTGATATTAACTCAGAATTTATTATGGTAAGAATCATCCCTCAAATTTTTAGTTGTGGTGTCATTAACACCCTGTCACCGACATAGCTCGGAGAATTGCAAAGCTGAAGTGGTAGTGGGCAGGACACATGGCGAGGAGAACCGATGGCCGCTGGGGCGGAAGGGTTCTGGAGTGGCGGCCGCGTGTCGGACGACGCTCAGTGGGTAGGCCCGCTACAAGGTGGACCGACGATCTGGTGAAGGCAGGAGCGCAGGACCGATCGTCGTGGAGATCCTTGGGGGAGGTCTATGCCCAGCAGTGGGCGTCGTACGGCTGATGATGATAACACCCTGTATATTTTACATAATATTACATTATATAACATTTATTGATTACACGGCCCTTATGGGTGAATATCAAAATTTCAAGTTTGGTGGCGAAATTTCATATTATTTTTTCGTGAAAAATTATATGAAAGTTCGCCACCAAACTTGGCACATTTTGATATTAACCCTTATAGGACCAACCTACAGAAATAGGGCTTAAAGGAGTCGCCATACTGTGAATGTGGTCACCCGGACCAAACCATATCTCACATAGTGAACGAGTGCCCTCTACACCGGTTCCCAGGTTGACAGATGCGGCAGAGACTTGGTTAAGGGAGCTTAAGCTAGATATATGATCCACCCAGGATATTTTTTTTTGCCATTTTTTTTCTGTAGCCTAATTAATGTCCCACTGCTGGGCAAAGGCCTTTTGCCATACGCAATAATAATAATAAGGCCCTTATAACACTCTAGACGAGTGTAAAGAAACATCAGAACGCTTTCTAGAATTTTCTTCACAACCAGTCCGACAAAAAACTCAAACTCTATTCCACGAAAAGCTTAAAAAAACAATCTAAATTTTAAAAGACGTCCAATCTCTACAAGGGGAAAAACGTGGCCTGGAACATTCTGGATAAATCTCGAGGGCTGACCGGGAAAACGTCAGGCTTTTTTCAGGGTAGAAAAGCCTCATTTATCATCAAGACTAATGCTAAGGCTTGATACGTGAAAACTCCAGTTTTTGTCCACTAAATTGTTTGTTTGAATGCTCTGATTAGCACGCGATACACACGACCTGGTAAACTGACGAACTGTCTATATTTTCGTCTTCTCCTGGATCCCTTCGTATTGTCCGTTCGGTGTCCGTCCGGTAGCCAAATTATCCAAATTGGAGATGTCCTTAAAAAAGTTTGGTATGACTCTTTTTTTGACGTGACTTATTGTAGATTTGCCGCAGATGGCATTAACTACTTGGCCGGATAAATGGGGAGCGCTGAGGGGTCTCACCCGGTACAACGTAAGAAGACAACAGGCCTGAAGGTGCCCAGTTGAGCGCGAACCTCGGTTCAGGGCGTCGGCTGGGAGGAAAAATATTTGAAAGAATTAATCGACCCTAGTGGGTCATTATAGAAGGAAAAATTTAAGGGAAGAGAGGAAGGGGTAGACCTAGGATAACATTTATGAAACAAATAAAAGAGAAGGTGCAGGTCGTGCCGTATCGGGAGGTGAAGGTTTTGGCGGGAAGAAGAGAGGAATGGCGGTTACTCCACCGACAAGAGCGCAGCTCTTAAATAGAGAGAGAGAGAGAGAGTGGGTCGATAGCGATAAGCGCTGATTGAAGGGATGGTACAACTCTGAACTGGCGTTCGTGTATGAAACGATTAATGAATGTGGAGGAAGCAAATTAAATTCCGTAGTCTCTGCTTACCTCGCGTCTCGGTGGCCAATAGGAGTGCGTTTATATATGTCTGTTCCGTCTGTCTGTCTGTTAAGACCCTTTTTTATCCGACTTGAAAAAGGAAAGTTATGTGTGTGACCACTATGTATGTATGTATGCACGTTTCCACCTAACTTCTAATGCATCTGTCATAATTTTAATTCATAAGGTGTCACTAGAATTGTCTTGATTGTTCGGTGGTTATAGGCTATGTGACGTAATGCTAAATTTGAATGCCAACCTGTTCTTAAAGCTTGCTTAGCACGGAATATCAGAAAAATATTTTCTTATTTAATGCTTTTTCGAGCGTTTTGTTTTAGTCTGGTTCAAGTTTTTGTACTTTTTTTCTTTGGAACGGTTAGAGGAATTAAGTTGAAATTAACATAGGTCTAGAGTGACCTTGGAACTGTAAAAAAACGTTTTTATATTAAAAAAAATCAATTCTATTCTTTTTCTTCATAGCTTAGTTGCAAAAAGTTAGCCATCATGTTCAACGCACTGAAAACCCGCGAGTCCCAACCAGAAAATTCTCAGTAATAAATCATCCCAGTTAATCTTTGCTATAAACGCTTCATTCTGTCTGTTTGTTTATAGGTAGCGAATGCTCGTCATTACGAGTATTAAAGGTAGTCAATTAACCCGGATTTGTTTGTTAATTATAAACAGTTTCATGGAAAGGTTCGAAGCGGATTTTATTTTCAACTTTATTTGTAAAGGCTTTTGGAAAATACTTCGATATTTGTCACGCAAATAGAGAGCTCGGACAGAGACTGTTTGTCCCGCTCGCACTAACACCATTTATATATATATATAACTTATATAACTTACCTACCATACCTACACCGCGATACCTGCGATACCTACTTATATATATATATATAAAACGAAGATAACGTAGATAATACTATAAATACAAAAATACGACGAAAACTTGACGCTAACTTAGCTGTTTTATGCATTCATACGCAGAGGTATAATAATACAATAAAATCGTCAAAAATATGTAGGTACGGTCGTCGTCATAGCATCTATAGCGCGTGTTGATTCGTAACGCGGTCGGGTTATACAAATCCACATGTTGCCAGTTCGCCGCTTAATCGCGAACTACGGAATGTTAGAGCATGCATCGCTATTTCTGCTCTAACTTTTCGTCTCTTTTTTGAGCGCTCATGTTCATACTACCGTACTTATACAGGGTGTTAGTGACATCGTAACGAATTCAGAGAACTCTGAGTTGATATCAAGTGTAGTGATGCACCGGATCCTACTTTTGCCGGGTACCCGGTAGCCGGGTACCCGGCGCTACTCCGTGCCGGGTACCCGGCTATCCGGCAAAATTACCCGGCATGCATTAAGTCAGTAATACAGCGCGGAACCTTCTGAAAAACCGTGCCTTGAAAGAACTAAACCACTACCTCTACTCAGCAAGTGCTCGGAAGGATATAAATATGAATCTTTAATAAGTGCGGTGTGTGGGCAGGCTGATAATACGGCCACTTCCATATTATAAAGAAATACCCGAGAAAGAAAAAGAAACTGTTTTCGCAACTACCTATGTGACTTAATTGGGCTGGTTTGAGTTCAAAATTCAAGCAGTTGTTTCTGTTAAAACCTGGAACTTCAGGTTAGGTAGGTGTGAAATATGATGACTATCGTAAAGAGTCTTGCAATGAGGACCACCCCCTTACATAATACATAATCGTTTCGTGCAGAAACCCACGGGAGCCCCGTGGTTCCTTCGCAATAAAAATATACACATCGACCTAGGTCTGCCAACCATTGCACAATGGCTCAAATTAGCTTCAACACCTTTTTTTTCGATTTTGCTCCTCACCACCCAAATCCCCTGGTAGTTGCGACTTTCGAATGCGTCCCGCTTAGGGACAATACTGACAAGTATCAGCACCCGAAGGACGTAATATCGACCAACCCACCCCGTCGGCGTTATCGACGTTTTCACTCATTCAGCCCTTATATAGTCGATTAAATTTATCAAATATAATCCTTTCGAACGCCGCCTTGAGGTTCTCGCCCAACTGACAAAAAGGAAGGACATCGAAAAAATTCGAAAATCGTAATTTGTTGTACCATAACAAAAAATATTATATTTTTGCGATTACAAATTTATTTGCAGTTGGTAAACTAACCCCAACCTGTGACGATGTTTGGACACAACAGTTTTTCAACGGCAAAAACACTGTCTTTTTGTTACCATAATCTACATTTTCTTAATAATAATGGTTTTATGAGTATTTAGAACATGTTTAAGTGCAATAAATGTTAGTTTTGAAGCAACTTATTATTAAGTTTTAGCTTCAATAAAATTACCCGGCAGCGCCGGGTACCCGGCGCCATTATCCGGTACCCGGCCGGATCCTTAAAAAAGTGCCGGATCCGCCGGGTACCGGATCCAAACCGGGTACCCGTCCCATCTCTAATCAAGTGGAATTTTCCGTCGCAAAAGTATGGAACGGAAAATAATTTAAAAATCCACTAAAATTTTCATGAATTTTCCGCCAGGAAAATCTACTTGATATCAACTCAGAGTCATGGTCTGAATCACCCCCTCAGTATTTTTTACGACATCACTTACACCCTGTACAAGTACATAAAATTAGCCATACAACTCCGTAAGTGTCAGTGACATCGTAATGAATACTAAGAGGGATGATTCAGACCATGATATCAAGTGATCAAGATGACACTAACATCCTGTATACCTTAGCTTACAGGCAACGGTATGATTGGGGTTTTTGGATGGAGTTGTGTGCCTAAACACACACACACAACACAATAACACACACATAGAACAGACAACAGAACAGAGAACAGATTAAAGAAAAGGTTAACGTCGTGTCTTATAGAGAAATCAAGGAATTGGCCTTTGATAAACTGGAATCGAAAATGCTGCACCGACAAGAGCGTGGCTCTTAAATTGATGATGATGTCTGTGTGCCTGTACTTCCAGTCCAGCGAAGAACTTCTCACAATATGCGGGAATGTATGGTAATGAGGTATCCTCAGTAAATTCAAACAGGCAGAGAGAATGATCTCCAATTCCCATTCATCTCTCTGGCATTGAAATAGGTCCTTTGTGCTCGTGCTTTGTTGACGATATAGGTAGACCTCATTCCTCCGAACGGGAATCATTTTCCTAATTACAACACAAAACTGAATGGAGTTCGAAATAGCACCTGTGTTTATCCTTTTAGATTGTTTCAATAGGTTCCACGAAGGGCAAGGCAAAGGGATCTATGCCCATACAACCATGTCTTATGTATTTTTTTTCTTGATGATGATTAATGAAATGATGAAAGGTGACGTTGAATGATGACACCTAAGCTCCTTCTACCCTCGGAGTAGACTCCTACTCTGAACCCCAAACGAATTAACTCAAAAGTCCGCATTAACTTTCGAGTTATGAAGCGGCTTGTTGGCACGAAGCGAAAATGGGTACACTTTGTTTATTGAATATTCCGATATAGTAGCACTATCGCGAATGTTTTCCAACTAACTTAATGCGATCATTAACCACAAAACACCGCTTCGTATTAATTATTTCCATTATTCAATGAAGAAAGCAACCGTCCCGTTCCCGCCAAAAAGCTCTGTTTCAATTGGCTACTTGACAACCTGGGGCCTGTTTAATAAAACTTACAATTGTAAATAACAATGACAATTTGATGTACATAGCGGAATTTGTGATCACAAATATTTTGCAGTTTCATATTAGTTACGTAATGAACACCAAATTGTCATTATAATAATACAATTGTAAGTTTTATTAAACAGGCCCCAGGTCAAATGAGATACTTTTTACAAAACGTCAAAGCGAAAGTTTTCTTTATAATCTCCTGTGACGTCATCAATAAAAGCGGTCAAACGTCGTACTCATTGTTACTTAATTCATAAATAAAATTCGAAAATAAGTCGAAAAGTGAAATGAGATTTATTTTTAAACATCGTAGACTGGGTTCTATTTGTAGATTGGCATTTTGTAATTTATCTTTAACAAAGTCAAATTCCTTATTTAGACATATACGGTTTAAGAAATTTATTTCTCCAAAAGAATACAATTCACTTAACTAGAGAAATACAATATACCTTAAATTAAAATTATGTTAGTGAGTAAGAGACATGTTACTTTTAACCCCAATTTCACAAAAGTGACATCTCCATAATATCAAGACAAGGTACTTTTATTGTACTTTTGGTATGCTTAAAAGTGGCAGCTAACATTTCAAGGTTAGCCGATAGAGTTAGATTTTGCACGCAGGAGAATGTGAAGAGCGCTGCAGATCTGCGCCGGGATTTTGGGCCGACACTATTTAGTTTGCCATCGACACGATAAGAAGAACTAAAAATCAGTAATTCTCGAGATTTGCCCGAATTATATAGAAGAGATATTTTATTCTCATAATCTTTGCGTGGTGGAGTACGCTCCATACCCTCTCCGGTTGATTGAGGGGAGACCTGTGCCCAGCAGTGGGACGTATATAGGCTATTTATGTTATGTTATGTAATCTTTGCAAAATTTTGCTACCGTTTTATATCGACAATGTTTATAACCGATCTAATTTATAATGAAAATTAATTTGTTGCTTACACAAGGCTACAAAGCCTCATAAAAACTCTTTGCAAATGAAAAACTTTGTAAATAAAAAAAAACCTGTTTGCCCTCGGCGTTTCACAAAACATTGTTTACCTATAGCTAAATTAAAATGCTGCTGTTGTTATTTTTCTAAAGAGCAAATATGCTGTAAGGTGCTTTATAAAGAATAATTACCAACATTATTTTTTTAACACTTATTTTTTATTGATAAGATATTTATTGAAAGAAAGAAGAAAGAAAAACATAAAAATAGCAAATCTGCGGGGCGTAAACATGGTAACCACCCGAGTCCTTGACGAAATTAGCCTGTCGGACAGATATGTGTAATAAGATCTTTAGACGCAGCTGGCGAGGAATCGGTGTATACAGTACATATATCACTGTGTGGGTGTATATATTATCATCCCCATCTGTACCCTTCGGGGATAAATGCGTGATGTTTTGTAATGTCTTATGTTACTTTTACATAAATCCTCCTTTCATATTTGCGAGACTAAGTATCATCTCCCTATCATTATTCCGTTTTTCACAGGGTCCGCTTACCTAACCTTAAGATTTGACAGGTCCGGTTTTTTACAGAAGCGACTGTCTGACCTTCCAACCCGCGAAGGGAAAACCAGCCCAATACAGATTAGATCACATTCCTCCGAGAATGCTATTTTCGGGAATGTGGGTTTTAATCATGATTTATATATAATATTTAAGAGACCAACAGCTCTTAAAAACTATATTGGAATTCAAATTCTACAAATTCTAAAAAAATATCTTTATTCATAAGGTAACACTAACATAGTTATACTTTGAATCGTCATTTTTTACGTAACGAACGGCTTATATGCTTACAACTACTGCTATAGAAAACAAAAACAAAACTTACTTAAAAACTAAGCCAAGACTAGTTTCTATCTAAATAGCTACATAATTTAAATAAATATAATAAATACAATTTTATGTAAAGACAACTATCCAGCAAATGTGTTAGTACAATGAGTCTTAAAATTTACAAATTCAAAATTCAAATGTATTTATTGCATTGCTACAGGTCAAGAAGGTTTTGTTAGCAAAATTAATAATTATATTACTTAAATAAATGTAATTGAAATGATTGTATTTATTCAGTAAATAAAAACTAAAAATAATAATTAAGATTAATGTCAAACCAATAACTTCAATTTAATAAATATAAATCATAATTATAATAAATTAAATTATAAATAATATAACTTAAAAATATGATCCAAATTTTTATTTCTTCCACGAACTGATTATCTCAAGAAGGAATGTATTACGTTCCCTACATTAAACGCCCGCTGGAGACCCTAAGACTCCTCATTTCCTCCCTGAGGGGTCAATTGAATGAGGAAGCACGTATTAAAATTCAAGACGACACTTCAGCCAATTCCATAGGGATTAGTGATGTAATCTGAAGTCGGATAGCTTAGCTGTAATTTTGCGCTAGAATAAGAAAATTTCCTTTTTGATGCGAATTATTGCATCTGTTTTCGTTCATGGTCGCGAATAATAAGGGAATTGCTTTACATCTAGACTGGAACAAGGCATTTAATATAATTATAATAAATGTGGGACGGAGTCGGATTCCATTCCTTTTCTCTCCCTTTCTTTTTTCATACCTCTCTCTCTACTCTGTTCAACCGAATACGTCTTCACCATAGATTTACTACTACCGTAGATTGAACATCAGCGCTCAAAAAGGGACGCAAAGTTACTGTTAATATAACGACGTTGACAGTTCTTTACCTCAGTGCGCGTTTAGGCGCCGAACTGGCAACACGAGAAAGTGGGTGAGTAAAAACTTGCAAAAATAGAAGCTCAAAGCGAAATAAGAAGTATAAAACATCAATTATTTCTAATAAGTAATGAATGACATTGTACATGTTATCATAGTATAAACATTTTAATTTTCGCAGAAAAACCCACCAAAAATTATTATTTTAATTTAAAATACACTAAAATAAGTACTCCCGATCAATCCGAGTGGCAGTATAACCCGACCGCGTTATGAAGCACCACGCGCTAATATACGTAATAAGACGATGTGTACTTTCTTAATTCGATACGATTTTATTGAATGTATATACCGCTGTGTACGAATGTATAGCTAAATAAGCGCCAAGTTTTCGCTGCATTTTTGTATCAAGCGCTGTATCTACGGTAGTGGTAAATCAATGAACTTCACTCATCTCTTTCACACACGTATCATGCATCTTTATCTCAAGTATGTACTTGAGACACACCTGTGTCTCTCTCACTCGTTCACCTTGTCTTATATATCCTACTCTTTCATACATCCCACCATGTCATAAAATCCACTTCTTCAATATGTATGATATAAATTTACCAATTTACTCAAGAGAACTGACCCGTAACAATAGGTCTGACTGATTTTATACTGCAACAACAAAATCCAACATCCGAACAGTGTTGCCAATTCTTAACCACCAAATGTGCCAATGGCTTTCCAGGCTACGTTCACCAAAACTAGATAATAGATGGTTTTTTACATATTTCCTTCGTTTAACCTTCTAATTTCATGGATAACGTCAGTGTGGTTACTCATAAATTATTTTGTGTGTACTATTTATATAAGTAGGTATATATGTTAGGTTATATATAGGTTAGGTATATATTATATTTGTAAGTATGTTATATATTTATTTGCATGTATTTTATTGGTAAAATTAAGTTGTACTTATAGTTTGTACCCGCAATCTTTCAATTATTTTTTTTTATATTTTTCCTCACCTTATGGTTGTCTGGAAGAAATCGCTTTAAGCGATAAGGCCGCCATTTGCCATGTACTTAATTAAGAGACTTTTTGTAATTATTTATTTTTATTTTGGTGCAATAAAGTGTATTTGTATTTGTAAAACATTATGCATCTTTTATCTTTGTTTTTGATTATAAATTATGTCCCTTTTTATTACACCCAGGCACAATTACATCTTCAAAGGCAAGAGAAGCAATATAGGTAGCAACATAATTCTATAAATAATGTGTTCCATATATTAAGCAACAATTAATTATTTTTATATTCGCTTCTGCCATCATCATCATCATCATCAGCCCATTAACGTCCCCACTGCTGGGGCACGGGCCTTCCCTATGGATGGATAGGGAGATCGGGCCTTAAACCACCACGCGGGCCCAGTGCGGATTGGTGGTTATTAACGACTGCTAATGCAGCCGGGACCAACGGCTTAACGTGCCTTCCGAAGCACGGAGGAGCTCGAGATGAAAACTTTTTTTTTGTGGTCACCCATCCTATGACCGGCCTCTGCGAAAGTTGCTTTACTTCATCAATCGCGGACCGAGCGCGTTTACCGCTGCGCCATCGAGCTCCTCATTCTGCCTGTCGCTTCTGCCATTACATTGTAATTTGGAATAATTAAGTACCCGAGTAATGAGAAAATAGGTAATTATCACGTTATAGCTGTACAACGCCATATTATTTTTGGTGTACGTAGCCTCGAAAGTCCTTCATTTAATTTAAAACACATAATGGTGTAAAACGCATGCATCCGGAAAAGTGGGCCAAAATTACAACTGATTGGGCCCCACAGGGACGTCGACGTCGAGGTAGACCACGACGACGGTGGAGGGACGAGCTGGACGCCTTCCGGCACACCTGGCGGAACGATGCCCGGGACAGGGAGGGTTGGAAAGAGAAGGGGGAGGCCTTTGCCCAGCAGTGGGACATTGATTAGGCTACAGAAAAAAAAAATGGTGCTAATTCCTGCAGAAGCCATCTAATTTTATTTTAAGTTATAGCTGTCATTTTCTTATCCGTTGAAAAAGAAAGGGACGGGAAATCGACAGGCATAAAATTTATGGAATACACGTCAATTTTAAGCAGAAATCTAAAACATACGTACATACATACATACATAAACTCACGCCTGTAATCCCAAATGGGGTGGGCAGAGCCACAAGTAATCAAAGACAACTTGCAGCCACTGTTGATACGAAGTTCTAAGATGGATATGATGAACCTCATGGTGATAAGGGATCAGCCTATCGCCCATAACATTAGTCCATCATGTTAGAGGACGCAATCCCTTTGTCGGTTTTTACGACATGCCCGGGAAGACAAGCAGCTGAACGTGTTCTATGTTTTTTATTTGCTCCCAGAACAGCATAGAAGCGAGAGAAATCTAAAACAACCGTCTAAAAAATTAACATCGGCCAATAATCCGACAGAATTAAGTAGACAGCACGTCAAACGGATTGCATACCAGCGAGATGCCTATTTTATTCGCGCGGGTTAATCATTCATTTTAAAATTAACTTGTTGACAATCATCCGTCCCTTTCCATTTCGGCGGACAAGAAAATGCCGGGTATAACTTAAAACAAAATTAGGAGGTGTCTGCAGGAATCGGGGCCACTGTTAACATTTTAACGTACAATTTCGTTGAAATGTTGAAAATGTATTTATATACTTCGTTTGTTAAAAATATAGAGAACCATACGTATAAGCTCACGATAATATTCTATTTGGAATTGGGTCGTGTACTAGGTTTAAGATAAATTATGAAATTCTGATTCACTACATAGTATAAAACAAAGTCGCTTTTTCTGTTCCTATATCCCTATTAACACTTAAATCTTTAAAACTACGTAACGGGTTTTGACGCGGGTTTTTTTAATAGAGTGATTCAAGAGGAAGGTTTATATGTATAATAACATCCATTAGTGGAGAAATACTGTTACTTTTGAGGTTTTAAATGTGATGTCGTAAATAATTTCGTTTTTTCCTCAGCATTGCACCCGAGCGAAACCGGGTTGGGTCGCTACTACTAAATAAAGACAGATCTAAAACTAACAAAAACATTTATTTTTTTCTATTTAACTTATTTATGAACTTTAATCAAGAAAATAATAAGTATAAAATAATAATAATAAGTCCGACATTTCATCACTTTTTTCTTTGACGTCATAGAGTGCTTTTTCACACAAATTCCATAGTAATTTAGTGTTTTGACGTTAATTCTTAGTTATGTTAACGACTTTACATTAAAATACCAGTCAGTATTTTGTATTTGTCAGAAAATAAATTTAAAGCTCACGTGAAGCTTACTTTATGTAAAAAAGCTTATTATAAAATTATTCATAACCTAATCCCTTATCACCATAAGGTTCATCATATCCATCTTACGACTTCTTATCAACAGTGGCTGCAAGTTGTCTTTGATTACTTGTGGCTCTGCCCACCCCATTTGGGATTACGGGCGTGAGTTTATGTATGTATGTATGTCATAACCTAAATATTAAAAATGCTTGGTATTAAAAAGAATAGAATAGAAATCATTTATTTTAGATATAAGTATTAATATAACAGTAGAAGTGAACATTGTAATTACAAACTTATTTCTAAAAAGGGACGCCAGCTCAGCAATATGTTGTGACACTTCGACATTGAGGGAGTGCCACAAAGCTGATTTTCAGCTGTGCCCCAAAAAAAAAACACTAAAAAATAAAATATAAATGCTTAAATCTAGATAATCAAAACAAATTAAAATTAATGAGCTGTGTTAATAAATGTGTTTCTCTAATTATTAATTAATTCACTTTTGGTAATTCACCTCACAACCCACACGATAGAAGTTAGCGACCATCGTAGGCAACGTCGCCATGGCGTCTGGGTGAGTTATGGCCTTTAAAGAGAAATATACCCAGACGATTAATAAATTCTGCATCAGATAAGTGAGTTATAAACCTTAATGTGAACAGTCTTGGGTATCAGCTCATTTATTATTCAGACCCACACTTCTGTCGGGGCGTAGGGTCTTGTGACGTATAAGACAGAGATATCAATGTATTTAACGATTTATTAAAGAAACCTGGTTAAGAGCCGTGTATAAAAAAAAACAATCGTAGGATTAATCACTTTATTATCACTCTTGCAAGCAATACAGACGAACTGAACTGTTTTTTACAATTTTCCACCGTATTCAAAATTACTACTTCTTCCCACCACAACACTACTCAGTCGTGTGGTGGTGGTGCGAACCAATAAGAATAACAGTGTTACCATTTCAATAAATTTAAAAATACTTACTAAATCTTAAAATATTGCCTTTTTCGGTTAAAATCGATACAATAATAATCGATTATTTGAATAATTTTCTAGGCGAGCTCACACGTGGTAACCCAGTTTGAGGTCGCAGGTTCGAATCTTCAATTGTCGAATTTGTTTCCGAAATCATGTTTGGATCAAAACTAAAAGAAATAAAAATAAAATTGCTATTCTAGATTAAGTTGTGTCTTAAAGGGAAGTCAAGGAATTGGCCCTTGATAAACTGGAATGGAAATGCTACACCGACAAGAGCGTGGCTCTTATATTCATGATGAGATTAAGTAAGTTAAATTCATCTTTTTTGGGGTTAGGTATACGTTTTTTACAATAAAATACAAGATAATATTTTACATTTTATAGCATGGAGGAGCTACACCGATAAGAGTGTGGCTCTTAAATTAGTGACGATGAATGTAACATAGAGAATAATTCTGTGTCCCGTATGAAACAAGACAGCTTGATATGAAAGTTGCTAAAGGTTACCCATCCTATATCTGACCGCTTCGGATGTTACTTAACTTTGCTGATCGGTGTGTTCTTTTTTGATAGGCGTATTGGTTAAGAAGAGAACCACCTCATCAGTTCTGGTGTTAATGTTATTATTAACATAACAAATACTTTATTGCACAAAAAGAAAAATACTAAATACAAAACAAAACAGAAATAGAAGATGGATATTTAGATAGGAGATATTGAGCCGCCATAGGCCCTCACATGTATTGTAGGAATAACATCCAATCTCCAATGTATGAACAATGTTTATTAAATTTCAGTACTTTACAATCAATACAGGTAGGCAGGTAGTCCGACATCGACCGTTCTGTTCAAACGTCGCCCAACGAATGCCCAGCTGTCAACGACGACTCTCTCAATTTTTATAACGCTCTTTTTAAAAAAAAATATATATTTTGTTTCTACCCGCGATTTACTAGTGAGAGCGCTAATGCTTTTATGTAACGACTACGCACATAGATTACCAAGTAGTAACTGGGACTAACGGCTTAACATGCCTTCCGAAGCATGGATCATGTTACTTTCGGACAATCAATTGAACAGCCTATAACGTCCTAACCAAAGGCTCTCAAAAACATTTTTGTGATACTGGGATTTGAACCTAAGACCTTCGGAGCGCGAGTCTAATGCTCAACCACTGGGGCACTGAGGCCATTAATCGGTGTCAATTAACAAGAACATACTAGACCACTACAAATTTACATTAGGTAAATTACACCCATCTCAAATTCCCATATTAATATGATCTTAATCCTTTCCCCTTACGGTCAAAACAGCCCCTTGGTAGATTCCATACAGCCAAGAACATAGAGCTATAAAAAAGAGCGATACGCCATTTGCAAAAGAATTGGATGATAGACATTAGTTAATCAGTACAGTCAAGAGCAATATAATGTACCCACTTTAGGATTCTGTCGCACTAACACATTTGACATTTACTGAGACTTACAGTTCAATTTGTCAAAAAAGTTAATGTGACATGGTATCAAACTGTATACATATTTATTCTCGTGACCGTACATACCCTTAACGGCCTCCGTGATCCAGTGGTTTGAGCGTTAGGCTCACGAACCGGAGGTCCCGGGGTCAAATCCCGGTGGGGACACATCCCTGTCAATCCGTGAAGGGAAAACCAGCTCAATACAGGTTAAATCACAAACCTTTCCTTCACCGTTGAGCACGTGATAATCATTTATGATCAAATTCAACAATCATTGGTTTATTCGAATCTGCGACCTCAAAGTGAGAGGCAAGCTTTCTACCAACTGGGCTACCACGGCTCTTAAGCACCTTTTATGACGTCAGAAGCCGGATTACATCAGGGTAGCTAAAATGGCCACATTGCAGCAAATCATCTAAAAAGCAAAAATTCTAGATTAAGTAAATTAAATTCATCTTTTTTGGGGTTATGTATACGTTTTTACAATAAAATACCAGATAATATTTTAAATTTGTCAGAAAATAAATTTAAAGCTCACGTGAAGCTTACTTTATGTAAAAAAGCTTATTATAAGATTAATGACTACCTAAATGATAAAAATGTCTGGTATTGAATGTGTTCCTCTAGTTATTAAATAACTTGTAATGTATATCCTCATTGGTTTTTAAAAGATGTGTTGCTGTTGCAGTTTCTTGTCATTTCTTCTCCTCAGCCATAACACCTTGCGAAATGACGTAAATTCAAAAATGTTACATTGACCTTCAACAAGTTTATCCATGATAATTACGTTGAATAAATGATTCTGATTTCTGATTTCTGATTTCTGAGCAATATTGCTATTTAACATTCGTTGACATTGCGCACTTATTTTTATAGACGCAAATGTGAAATTGCAATATTGCTTTTTAGATGTAAAGGCTAGTTTGTAACTAGTCAAATCAGTTACTCTTTACTAAACGTGAAAACACGAAATTACTATAACCCGGACACCGGGTTGTAAGGTGGACTACCAACGTCATCAACCCACACGATAGAAGAAGAAGACGAAATTACTATGCAATTTGTATGAAAATGACACTATGACGTCATAGAAAAACGTAATAAAATGTCGGATTTTTTATTACTAGTCATAAATATATTTCGTTACTTTTAGATTTGTCTTTATTTAGTAATCAGAATTTCATTATTTATCTTGTACCTAGTACAAGACCCAATTGCTTCGTTGTGGTCTTATTTTACCCCCCCAAGGCTGCTTTCACACACCACCACCTCCTTCTTACTCCGTGGCACAGACGTATAATTAAGACGCGGACCCTTGAGACGTGGTATTACAACATTAGACGTACCTAGTTGAATACATAGACGTTATCGCTACGTGAGGTCTGAGCCTAAATTGAGGTCTTTAGGAGCAGTTTCGCCGTCTAAATGCAGGGTCTTTAGGCTAGTAAGCTATATAAAGTAGGTATTATAAGGAGGTAAGGTCAAGGGTTTTAGTTTGTGCCGGTTAAATGATTTTAATAGCTAAGTATAAGTTTTGTTTTGTTTATTTATTTAGGTTTAGTAATGGGTGTATAGTATTAGACGTAGCGCGAAGATCGCGCGCGAGAAAGTCAAGTAGTCAAAAAGAGATTTTTTTATCGAAACATTATCTGACTCGGACGGAACTTGAACCCGCAGCTTTTGTCAAGCCGGGACGAGCGTGTTGACCATTCCACCATCGAGTCTTCCTCCTGTCTATGCGAAATCCTTTAGATCCATCTACCGTCATTCATTCATCATCATCAGCCCATTAACGTCCCCACTGCTGGGGCACGGGCCTTCCCTATGGATGGATAGGGAGATCGGGCCTTAAAACATCACGCGGGCCCAGTGCCGATTGATGGTTATTAACGACTGCTAATGTAGCCGGGACTAACGGCTTAACGTGCCTTCCGAGGAGCTCGAGATGAAAACTTTTTTTTTGTGGTCACCCATCCTCTGACCGGCCTTTGCGAAAGTTGCCTTTAACAATCGCAGACCGAGCGCGTTTACTGCTGCGCCACCATCACCTCATTCATTACAGACGTACATTACATTTCGCATACACAGAAGGACCCGATGGTGTAATGGTTAGCTCGTCTCGGCTTGACAAGAGCTGCGGGTTCAAGTCCAGACCGAGTCAGATTTTTTTTCGATTTAAATTTTCTCTTTGTGAGTTTCCCTTAGCATGTGTAAAAAAAATAAAAAATGAAATAATTAAAAATAAATTTTATTTTTCTCCAGTATTTTACAATATCCAAATTGGGAGGTCTCCCAGTAAGCAATTTAATATGCTCGTGTCGATAGTGCCCACGCTGCTTCCGAGGGTTACAATATATAAATACTTAAACTTAAAAATAAAATGAAGTGAAAAGAAAAACAAAAAGTGAAATGAAAACCAAAATTTGGATGCATTATCAGCTATTTCAAACAGCAGGCTTTTTTTCAGCTATTTTAGTTTTTTGTGAATTATAACATAAATGTGTGTATTATGTATGTGAGATGATGTGTATGCGAGAGTGTGTGTATGTGTATGTGAGTGTAAAAAGTGAGTGCTATAAAAACAAAAGTCATTAACAACCTTAAAGTTTCAAGAAGGTTTTGTCGCTGTCGCAAAGTATCGTTAATGGAGCTGTAAGATGACTGATGCGTTTTACAGTCAAACATCTTCCCTCTGTTAGCGCTAGACGTAAAATACTAAAGGGGATGGACCTTCTAATAGTCTAGAATCTAGACTGCTGTGAAGAATAGTCCTAAAATACACTATGCAAAAGTCCAATCAATAAATAAATACTTTATTGCACAACGACGTATACAAAGGACATAATCATACGAAGAAAATTAAGCACAATAGGCGGCCTTACTGCTAAATAAACAGCAATTTCTGCCAGGCAACCTTAGGGTGAAAGAAGTTTATGCCTTGGAGCACGGGATGGTGCAAAAACATACAATGATACCAACATAACTAAAAAATACCAGCGAGATACTTAAAATAAAATTAGATGGTGTTTACAGGAATTAGCCAAACAGTTGTTACCTTACTGGAATAAATGTAAATTAACATTTACATTTACACTCTCAACACACAAATACTCTCTCTCTCTCTCACACACACACACACACACATACACACACTAACACCACTAATATAGATTTTATAAGTTTACACACATACCCACTTGTTTATTTATTTATTTATTTGTTTGTTTGTACACAATAAAACAGACACAAGAAGCATACAAAGAAAACAGATAGTACAGTCAAGCTTATCTCTAAACAAAGAGATTTCTTGTTTTTAATGTTCCTCTTTTTTATTATTGTTTTTATTATTTTTCTTTATTGTTCTTTTTTTTTGTAAGTACTTCTTTATGTTTAATTTATTACCAATGCCAATGAATCACATAGAAGAGCGGGGCAACTAATACAAGTAAATATTTGCTTAAAAGTTGTCCCAAACACGAGCATTGCATTGATTTTTTGTAAATAAATAATTTTTGATTTTGATTTTTTTTTGATTAGCACACCCAGTCCTCGCTAGCTATGTTTAAGTCCCATTTAATAGGGGGCGTGTCCATTGCCATTAACCAGGCACAAATTCTAACACATGCGTGATGCTCTGTTAGGTTAAGTACACATACATAAACTGCCTATATACGTCCCACTGCTGGGCACAGGCCTCCCCTCAATCAACCGGAGGGGGTATGGAGCGTACTCCGCCACGCTGCTCCACTGCGGGTTGGTGGAGGTGTTTTTACGGCTAATAGCCGGGACCAACGGCTTAACGTGTCCTCCGAAGCACGGAATCATCTTACTTTTTCGGACAATCAGGTGATTCAAGCCTGAAAAGTCCTTACCAAACAAAGGACAGTCTCACAAAGTGATTTCGACAATGTCCCCATCGGGAATCGAACCCGGACCTCCAGATCGTGAGCCTAACGCTCTAACCACTAGACCACGGAGGCTAAGTTAAGTATTATTGGGATATACCACGTGACATATGGCATGCAATACATAATTATTAACAAATTCCAAAATGGGATTCTATTCAAACGAAATCAGAACGCCAATTATTCAAATCAGCGTCCAACCACGAAATGATCTGTGATACTAATTAACATCCTATATCACAGATCACTAACCAAAACTTGTATTTCATGGATTAACGATAAACCATGATCAGATAGATATAATTAATGTTTGTAATTCCTAACGTTGCAGGCTTGAATCACCTTCTCCTCTCGTGTGGGTTGTCAGGTGGATTACCAACCTCATCAACCCTGGTGTCAGGGGTACTATTGAGCCGCCAAAGGCCCCTGACATGACTCATGTAACGACTAACTTACATCATTAAGTAGTAATCGGGACCGGGGCCAACGGTTTAACTTGCCTTCCGTAGCACGGATCATCTTACTTTCGGACAATAAGGCGATCAGTCTGTAATGTCCTTACTAAACTAGGGACCACTAAGTGATTTTTTGTATGTCTTTGCTAGGATTCGAACCTCTGGCCTCCGAATCGTGAGCTTAACACTCTACTATTGGATTCCAGAGGAAGTCTTTCTAGAAATAATGAATTTGATTTAGGCTTTTGACAGATTACATTTTTCGATTGAAATTGTCAAAATTACGTCCGTTCGTGGGTATGTAAACGCAATGAGAAGACGAGAAGAGAATTAAATTTGCTTCAGATTATTATTCATAAATTCATGATTACAAAATCTAAATTAAGTATGTATGTACATACTAAATATTATACAAACTTACAAATAAATTACAATTAAAAAACGAACAAATTAATTGAATAAAATAAAGCGTTTCGAATTCGAATATTGCTATTCCATTAATAAATAAATTTAATCGTTAATTGGAACTTAACAAAACAATTGTATTACCTCTACTTTAGTTACATAGTAGTGTAGCATGGCAGCAATAAAACGTCACAGAATAAATCAATCAGAGGCGTCGCGACATTAATGGGACACTACCATTGGACCCCGGAGGCAGCCTTTCTAGAAAGAATAAATTTGACAATTCATAAATTCATGATTACAAAATCAAAATTTACATACAAAATATTAGACATTATAAATAAATGTCAATTAAATTATACAATTTAAAATAAAATAAATTGTTCCACATTTCAATTTTGCTATTCCATTAATAAAATAATTTAATCATTTATTGTAACATTAGCCCCTAAACAATACAATTGTATTACATTAGTTACATAGTAGTGTAGCATTGCAGCAATAAAACGTCACAGAATAAATCAATCAGAGGTGTCGCGGCATTAATGGGACACTTTACCCGGTACGGTAGATTAAGGGTTAAATGTGACCGCTTAGACAGATGTGACAGATCTGAAACGGGTTAAGATATGGTTTAGAAATACATGACCTGTAGGTTAGGGTAGTTAATAACTTGAATGACGTTTGTACAGGCAGAGTCATGGTAATCCAGTCGAAAGAACGCTTGACATTGTGAGGTGGCAGGTTTGAATCCCAACACACCAATGATCATCTATTTGTTTTCGAATTCATGTTTGGATCTTCAATGTTTATCAAGTATTTAGCGGTGAAAGAAAATATCGTGAGGAAACCCACATTCCCAAGAAATACATTTTCGTTTTGGCGGTATGTGAACTGATCTATATTGGGCTGGTTTTCCCTTCGCGGGTTGGAAGTTCAGGCAGGCAGTTGCTTCTGTAACCAGACCTGTCAAATCTTCAGGTTAGGTAAGCGGACTCTGTATAATTTTTAGTGATCAGAAATTAGCTTTGATTGATTAACGCCACAACAGAAACAGTAAGTATGCTACAAATGGCATCAACTACTTGGCCAGACAAATGGTGACCGCTGAGGGCTCTCGCCCGGTACAAAATTTAAGACAGCAGACCTGACCGTGGCCAGATGAGCGCAAATCTTGGATCAGGGCGTCGTTTGAGAGGATTATATTTGAAGGAATGAATCGGCACTAGTGGGCCGATAGTGATAAGCACTAAATGAGGGTAATTGTTGACCAGGCCCAGGCAGGTCCTGCTTGTTACCGCGAGCTCATTGGCTGCCTCTATAGCTAGTAATCGGGTCGTCAGTATCATATTATTACGTCCTTTGGGCGGCGATACTTTTGAGTACTGTCCCTCCAAATGGGACTACAGAATAAAGAAAGATCATAGGCCAAAAAAAAACTTTTTTGTCGTGTCTGAAAATACATTTAATCTATGACAATAGGCTGTAGGTAATCGCGTACAGAATGTCAATGGTCGGGGCCATCAATGTCCGCCTGACGCGATTCGCTGGATTTTAAACTCTTTCTACAATTGGGTCGTGTACGGTCACGATCACGAGCATTAATATAGTATACACTTTGGTACCATGTCACATTAACTTTTTTGACAAATTGAACTGTAAGTCTCACTAAATGTCAAATATGTTAGTGCGACAGAGTCCTAAAGTGGGTACATTATATTGCTCATGACTGTACTAGGTTCAAGATAAATTATGAAATTCTGATTACTAAATAAAGACAGATGTAAAACTGTCAAAAACATTTTCTTTTTTCTATTAAACTTATTTATAAATTTTAATCAAAAACATCGTAATAATAACTCACACGTTTTATCACGTTTTTCTATGACGTCATAGTATGCTTTATATTATAATTAACTTCTTATTATTAGAATTTTATGTACGGGTATGAATGATGACCCTTTTTATTACACCAAGGTACAATTACAACTTCCACACATTATTATTCTGATCGAAATAAAGAGAAGCAAGATAGGTAGCAACATCATTCTATACATAATGTGATCCAAATATCAAGCAACAATTAGTGTTATATATACAGGGTGTTAGTGACATCGTAACGAATACTGAGGGGATTGTTTCAGACCATGATTCTGAGTTAAAATCAAGTGGAATTTTCCGTCGCAAAATTCATGATTTTTTTTTAGTTTTTTTAAATTATTTTCAATTCTATACTTTTGCGATGGAAAATTCCACTTGATATTAACTCAGAATAATCAGATTAATCATCCCTCTCAGTATTCGTTACGATGACACTTACACCCCGTACAAGTACATACGGTAGCCATATAAGTAGGTATGGGTGTTAGTGACACCGTAACGAATACTGAGTGGGATGGTTCATACCATGATTCTGAGTTGATATCAAGTGGAATTTCGTGTCAAAAAATTCATGAAATTTATTCTTTTCTTTTTAATTATTTTCCAATCCATACTTTTGCGACGGAAATTTCTACTTGATATCAACTCAGAACCATGGCCTGAACCACCCCTCAAAGTTTTCGTTACGATGTCACTAACACCCTGTATACTTCTGCCATTACATTACTTTTTGAATAATTATGTACCCCAGCAATGAGAAAATAGGCAATTATCACGTTCAAAGTGAACACAGCCATCTATCGTGTGTTTGGGGAACGTCGATTGGAAAATCCCTCATACTTGAAGAATCTATCTTATATGACAATTTTAGTCCCGGGATCAGTATCCTATCGATTCGCTTTTATCTAAGGCTTAGACTTGAGCCATGAATGAAATAGGTTAAAACAAGATCACAGCAATTAAGCAAAGTTTGTGTTGTAATTGTGTAGGCGTTCTCTTGAATTAGTACTTTAGGACTTCTAACAAAGTTGTTTCAAACTAGTTACAGTTGTAAGTAATTAAAATTAAGTCATATGCCCATAGCCCACGGCGTATTATACGCTATATTATATTATACGATAAACACATTGGAATTTATGTACATAGACACACTATGGCAAGAAAAAATGTGCCCCACATATGGGTCATGCACGTATGATTTTCAAATTGATTGCCTCATATGTGGTTCATACACAGTCAACGTGTTAAAATATGTTTCCATGTTCAAAAAATAATTTAAAATATTTATGTATATTATGTTTTCAACACCTACTAATAGGTATGGTACTGTAGTTACTTAGTTCATCTTGTTATGGGTGTAAATATCGTAGAATTATTATTGTAAAACGGTCGTAACAATTTATTTAGTATCTGAAGCTAATCTATTCAAAAGTTAATTTAAAAAGTTGATAGCAGGAATGTTTCGTGTTGAGTTTGTTCATAAATGTGTTGCTGGTAATGAACCGTGGATGTTAAGGGGAAGACTTATTTAAGAGCTTATTCTACTCTCGTGTGGGTTGAGATCAATGACCTACCTCATCAACCTTGTTGCAAGGGTTATTGAGCTGCCAAAGACTTCTGACATGGCATAGCAGTAGCCAGGACTGACTGCGACTAAACCCTGTTGCAAATAATTATATTAGCAATATAAACAAATTTACATAAGCTTCCGTTACAGGATGAACTAAGTATCCACGATTCACCGAGCTTTCTGTTAGGCTAACGTGATAGGCGGTGAGCCGTACGGTCACAAGTATTAATATGTATACACTTTGGTACCATGTCACATTAACTTTTTTGACAAATTGAACTGTAAGTCTTACTAAAGGTCAAATATGTTAGTGCGACAGAGTCCTAAAGTGGGTACATTATATTGCTCATGACTGTACCACCGTCTATAATGGTCGATCCAAGTATATAAGTGATTGTTATTGTTATTATTTTTTTACCTTTGATGGGTTTGCTCTTGGCCTCAGACTTGCCCGAAGGCATTGACGATGCCTAACATAGAGCGAGCTCGCCCAGAAAGTGCCTGTTCACTATGGCCTTGAAAGCACCCGATTCTATTTGATTCGGTTTTTTCGATTGATTTGATTTATTACAATATTTTCTGTATTTTAGAACTAAGTATCTTAGAAGTGACTGCAAGTTGTCTTCTGACTACTTGTGGCTCTGTCGGCTTTACATAAGTGATCTAACGATTTAGGTCACGCTTTATTTCAACTGAATTATCGCGTCTTCAGAAGTATATCTCGTTAGCTACTGAAGAGGCTGAAATTCTCATCTAGTCAGTAAATCTAATATAAAATCGGCTAAAATCTCTTCAATTTCTTAGAATTACTTAAATCGTCCGTCCCTCTGACGTCGATCAAGCGGAAAACAGCGTTCCTGTTTAATACTACGATTAATTTTCTATTTCTTTAATTTTTAATTCTTTTTCAATTTTCAATAAATACGTCATCATAAATAAAGAGTACTATCAAATAACTGCTCGTAGCTAACTTCTACTTACTCTTTCTAACTAACTCGTTCCAATTAGTATAATTCTTTTTCTCCTTGGCTAACTTTTCTTTACTAATTTCTTTAATCTACTCGTAATTCTTCACCAACTTAGACGTCCTACTCCTGGGGGATATGTGTCCCATCTAACTTCTACCAAGTAACTCTGTTTCCCAAAATAACTTCTCCAAACCAACTTTTCCGAACTCTCTTTTCCGAATAACTTCTCCGAGCTAATTTCTTCAAGCTTACTTCTCCAAGCTACTTCTTCAAACTAACTTCTTTCAAGTTACTTCTGCCCAGTCGCTTCTCGCCCATCGCCGTTACACCAGCAGTGACTTACTTGGAATGATCTCGTAAAATTCAGCACAGACCATCAGTCACGTTTTTGGGAATCCAGATAGCGTGAACAGCCGACAAGAGGGGACCTTGTAAATGGCTCGTCGAAATATCCTAATTACTCCATTTTTTATCTTCCCGCTCATAATTTTCGGTCGTTCGTGATATTAAATTTGGGGACCGGCGATGTCTGGGCTATTAAGGTTTCTAGGTTTTATTTAAAAATATTTTTTTGAGTTCAAAACGATTAGGGTTACCTATTGTATGCAAATTATTTTTAACTAGAGAACATGTATGGAAAATTTGATAAGAATGGAAGAAACGAAAATGGTGCGTCAGGGTCGTAGCAAGTCGTGTTCCATGGTACATACGATGTACAGTTGTCACATAACAAGTAAATTGTGCATGAACCATATATGAGGCAATAAATTTGAAACTCGTACGTGCATGGCCCATATGTGGGCCACATTTTTTCTTGCCATAGCACATAATACATAAATTCCAATGTATTTATCGAAAAACAACATTGCAACGTGAGGGGTTGATATCTAATTTTCATTTACACAGTGAACGTGTTAATATCTGTCTTGCGGGCGAGTTTACAGTAACAATTTTTTGTAGTCTACTCGCCTGAATAATTTCATGAGATTGGCCCAGTTTGCTCAGAACGATAGTTAATAGTAGTTAATGCCATCTGCGGCAAATCTACAATAAGTCACGTCAAAAAAAAAAAAAAGCTCAGAACGATTGAATGGGAAATTTTGTCCTTTCAGACATAGCAAATCATCATCATCAGCCCATTAACGTCCCCACGGCACCGGCCTTCCCTATGGATGGGTAGGGAGATCGGGCCTTAAACCACCACGCGGGCCCAGTGCGGATTGGTGGTCATTAACGACTGCTAATGCAGCCGGGACCAACGGCTTAACGTGCCTTCCGAAGCCTTCCTTTTTTTTGTGGTCACCAATCCTATGACCGGCCTTTGCGAAAGTTGCTTAACTTCAACAATCGCAGACCGAGCGCGTTTACCGCTGCACCACCGAGCTCCTAGCAAATATCATTAACAACATTTTAGGCCCAAACATCGAAATTAAGCTTTGTCGCTTTAAGGGCAATTTATGTATGCAACGAACCAATTAGTCTCCTTTCAAATCTACCGTTCAGTATGTAATAGGTTCAATATACTAATTAATATTAAATTGGGAGGGCTTGAAACGTTTCAGTTTGTAGATCTAACTACTAAACGGTACGTAGTTGTTTTGCAAACATTGGTTAGTTGCCAATATCCTCATTGAAATGGAATCATTGACGAAAAAAACAAAAAAATCGTAGACGAAGTTATTTCAATCAATACGTACTGTTCAGGATTCTAAAATTATTTAATTACAATGGTATTAAAAGATAATTGTTCCCTCAGGAACTGCTACCTTAGCAATAAGTCCACCTGTTTTACTACCTACCTAATTATAATAATGCAATTTTAATATTTGTTTTAAGTGCAATAAAGACTTTTGTAATTTATTGTATTGTTCAAAACATCCCAGAAACGTAATATTAAAAGATTTTTACTTTTATAGCACTTAATTATGCTTATGGACATGTTACGGCCTCCGTGGTCTAGTGGTTGAGCGTTGTGCTCACGATCCGGAGGTCCCGGATTCAAATCCCGGTGGGGAAAAATCACAAAAATCACTTATGATCCCTAGTTTGGTTAGGATACAGGCTGATCACCTGATTGTCCGAAAGTAAGATGATGCGTGCTTCGGCAGGCACGTCAAGCCGTTGGTCTCGGTTACTATTTACTGATGTAAGTTAGTAGTCGTTACATGAGCTATGTCAGTGGCCCTTGGTGGTTCAACAGTAGCCCTGACACCAGTGAGAGCCTTCAGCGTTCCCCATTTGTCCGGCCAAGTAGTTAATGCCATCTGCGGCAAATCTACAATAAGTCACGTTAAAAGAAAATATACAAAATAGATCTAGATCTTTTGAGTAGAAAATACTTGATAAAAATCAAGGGGAGGCCTTTGCCCAGCAGTGGAATCGAAAGAGGTTATTGAACTTTTTGCAAAATTGGCATCGTAATAATTTAAATATTCAACAAGCTTCCCCTTAAAAATATCGCGCGATAAGCAGTACACACCAGTTTGTATACGACACAACGTATGATGGATTAGTTTTGTAATTAACCATTTATTTATTTTGTAGGTACTTAAATTTCAGACCCGACGCGTTGTAATGGACTTGATATACATAAATACATGTAAAAGAATGAGTAGAACGGATCGTTAGGTTGGTAGAAAGTAAAAGATAATCCCAACAAAAACATTTTCATTTAAAATGTTGCCAAGACGAGATCATATCGATCATCATCATCAGCCCATTAACGTCCCCACTGCTGGGGCACGGGCCTTCCCTATGGATGAATAGGGAGATCGGGCCTTAAACCACCACGCGGGCCCAGTGCGGATTGGTGGTTATTAACGACTGCTAATGCAGCCGGGACCAACGGCTTAACGTGCCTTCCGAAGCACGGAGGAGCTCGAGATGAAAACTTTTTTTTGTGGTCACCTATCCTATGACCGGCTTTTGCGAAAGTTGCTTAACTTCAACAATCGCAGACCGAGCGCGTTTACCGCTGCGCCACTGAGCATATCCCGTTTTTCACAGGGTCCGCTTACTTAACCTGAAGATTTGACAGGTCCGGTTTTTTACACAAGCGACTGCCTGTCTGACCTTCCCGATTAACAACCCGCCAAAACAGGTTAGGTCACATACCTCCAAAAATGCATTTCTCGGGAATGTGGGTTTCCTTACGATGTTTTCCTTGACCGCTGAGCACGTGATAATAATTTATGATCGAAACATGGATTCGAACCAGCGACCTGAAAGTGAGAGGCAAGCAAACACCGAATGTTGAATTTTATTCCACTACATTTTTCGAACAAGCAATGAAGTTATTAAGTAATTAAATATATTTAGTATATGATTGTGTATGTATATATAAAATGTGTCTATTATTTTATTTTACTTATTTGCGCACTACACTGCAGCTGTACAAATGTACCATATCCTTTGCCGAAGGTTGTCTGGAAGAGATCGCTCTTGGCGATAAGGCCGCCTTTGCCCACCTTAGAATAAGTTTATCCTGTAAATGTTTTGTGAATTTGTGTGCAATAAAGTGTTATATTATTATTATTGACTTTGGCACAAAGCTTTCTTTGTGCTCGATAGACTAACAATAAGGTAACCTCTTTAGGTTAAAGTAAAAAAAACTTATTAACCGTTAGTCTATCGAGGTCTTTTAGAACCGTATGTTCATGTAGGAGGGGCAATAACTGTCTGCTATCTAACAGACAGCCGCAGCCAATAAGGTCTCAAAGCTCGAATACTTTACTAGCTGAGATTCCAAACATACCTACATACATGCCTGTAATATACAGGTTGTTAGAGACGTCGTAACGAAAACTTTGAGGGATGATTCAGACCATGATTCTGAGTTGATATAAAGTGTAATTTTTCTTCGCAAAAGTATGATTTTAAAGTAAAATTTTCATGAATTTTCAGTATTAGTTACGATGTTACTTACATCCAGTACAAGTACATACAGGTAGCCATACAAGTAGGTATGGGTGTCAGTGACACCATAACAAATACTGAGGGCGATGATTCAGACCATGATTCTGAGTTGCGGTTGAAATAAGGCCCTTGTGCTTATGTTTTTATTCGTATGTTTAAATATCCTTTGTACATGTTGTTGTGCAATAAAGTATAATTGATTGATTGATATCAAGGGAAAAATAATTTACGTGAAAATTTTGGTGTTTTTTAAAATTATTTTTAATTTCATACTTTTGCGATGGAAAATTCCACTTGATACTATCTCAGAATAATGAACAGAATCAAAAATTACATAGGTGGAAAATTATATGGTTCAGTGGTTGAGCATTAGCTTATGATTCGGAGGTCCTGGTGGGTACGAATCCTTGTGGAGACAGTAACTCTTGCTGGCACCATGGTACATTAGGTCGGTCGTTGATATCACAACCCACACGAGAAAACTCATGCATCCATTTACGGTCCAAACGTGAATTGAAAAATAAAACGTAAATCATTGGACTTGAAATCAAATCAAATCAAATCAAATATACTTTATTGCACACTACATACAAAACAAAGTTACACAAAAGGACGATAGATACAGTACAATCTGGCGGCTTTATTGCTAAGCAGCAATTTCTTCCAGGCAACCAGTGGAAACATTTATTAATTTAGTGCGGTACAGTGCAACATCTTGTATAAAATTATAAAATTCTAACATAAAAAAAACAAATAAACATAATATAAATAAAGAATAAAATAAAATAGAAATATATACGTATAAATACATACATACATATACCCAATTATATCAGACGTATATACATATTATAATTATATATGACATTATATATAGATACGACAATAGTTTCCTGTAACTACTAAAGGATAAAATACGTTATATTGAACCTGTGACCTCGCAGTGAAATCAAGCGTTCTTCCAACTGGCCTACTACGGCTTACCATATTAGTATATGAATTACTAAGTAATTACTATTCATTACTTGTTATAGCAATTTGACACCGCTTCCATTATGTTATATATTGTCTAAATTAAACCGCAGCATATCAGCTCTATTCCATCAAAATAAATCCACTGTTTACGTTTCGACGTCAAAGTTAAACGTCAATTTTGATAGTAAAAAAATTTGCAAAGTTTGCTTGTTTTTCTTGGGAATCATGCTAAAACCAATAATTGAGGTTTGTTAATTGAGAAGAAATTGGTTTAAATTCTTCGTAAATTTTGTATTTGAGCTTGTTTGTGATTTGTTTGTGTGGAAGTTGTAATTAATGTTAAGGATTCTTGGGGCCGCATCTGAATAAGACACCCGTATCGCTTTCTATAAATCTCGAACAAATTGTGGAATAACCTTTTTTTTTAAAAAAAAACCACCAACCTAACTTTCCAACCAAACCGAAACCCCTTCCCCTTCCTTTTCGTTTTTTTTCTAACCTTTTTTTTTATTTTGTGTATATTTTAATGTTATAAATGTATATTTATGTATATTTTTTGTGTGTTTTTGGCGGAAAGAAGAGAGGAATGACAATTACTCCACCGACAAGAGCTCTTAAATAAAGAGAGAGAAATGTATATGTGTGTCGTAGGTTTTACCTGAATATATTTTTTATTATTATTTTTTTCAAAGAACGTCAAGGACCCCGTTCCGAGGTTGTTCTTACTGCTTCTATTCCTTGGCCATACAGGTTGTGAGAAGCTGTAGTATTTAGGTGGACGAGACGATCGACGAGTTGCTGTTAAGATTAATTAATTATTATTATTATTTTATTATTTTTATTATTTCATTTCATTTCAATTATAGCCGTCCTTCCAATAAAATCACTTTATCACCGGTTAATTATTTGATTAGAAGGTTTACAATAATAAAATAAAGGATCTATCTATCTATCTACTCAGCCTGAATCCGCCCACTGCTGGGTATAGGCCTCTTTCACGCCATCTTTCCGGTCCTGTGCTAGTCTCATCCATTGCTTTCCGGCGTACCTCACAATGTCATCCGCCCACCGGGCTTGTGGGCTGCCTCGATATCGCATACCATCCCTTGGCCACTATTCAGTAACAGCCTTAGTCCATCTGTTGTCTTCCCGTCTTGCCAAGTGTCCTGCCCATCTCCACTTAAGCCTAGCAATTCGTACACCTACAACTTTGCTGATTGCTGAATTTCGACGTTTAGTATACGATCTACCAGGTAAATAAAGAATATTGTAAAAAAATAAAATACAGTGAACACAAACTATGGCGAACAGGAGCGGGCGGGCGAACAATGCGCTTATTTTGCGCGCGATTAGCACCAATAAGTGTCGTGCTTATTTTACTCGCTATATCATTTCAAATTATCTCCTAACACTTAATATTTATTCTTAAATTGATCCATATATCTCTTGAAATATATATTATAATTTAATATTTTTGATTTTATATAAATAAGTTCTTATGCTAAGTAAAATATCCAGCCCAAACACACTTCACAATTAATTATTTACCGCAACATTCTCGCTGCCACTCGCAATTTCTTTCACATAATGTTTTCAAACCGCACAGTTACATTCCCGTCATTCTACAAACACAAAAAGCCACATGAATTATTCAATTTTACCTGAACCGTGTGAGATGTCAAGAAAAAAATCTTATCTACATACTAGGGGGTGACGTGTTACAAATGAGAGGGGGCATCTGTACCCGCATACTTAAAACGAGACAGTGGTGGGACTTTATCGATAAAAAAATATCGATATTTTCACTTTATTCTTTCATGTGGTAGAGTTAGAAATGTAAGGCTTAGGTGTACATACTGCGATCAGATCCAGGATGTTTTAAGAACGGCAAGGACTTATGAAGACTTTGATGAGTGTGGAAGAAGTATCAGAATAGTAGTAAGTGGAATTCCATGGGCCCTGCCTAACCCGACGGGTAGTAAACGTAATATTATGTTTGTATGTATTTTTTTAAACTATAAACCGGACTTGTGTTAGGTTAGGTTACTAGTTATTAGAACGGCTTAACGTGCCTTCCGAAGTAAGTACACATCATCTTACTTTTCGGACAATCAGGTGATCAGCATGTAATGTTCCTAGTTCTTATAGAAAAATGAAAACTGTTAATGGCAATAAATTTGTTTTATTCTCGTCAAGGAGATTGGGCGTCGGTTATGAGAGAGAGGATGTGATGCTCGCTCCAGGTCCTACCTGATGCAAAGACTGTCCATCACCATTCAACGTGGCAACGCAGTGAGTGTCATGGGGACCTTTGCGCCGGATGAGGCGAGGGGAAGGAAGGGACCTGTTTGACTAAGCAGGGATCCCTGCTACAATGTTTATTAAAGTAGGTATTTTCTGTATTATTAATATTATTATTATTTGACACATTGGCCCCGATTCCTGCAGACACCCCCTAATTTTATTTTAAGTTATACCCGTCATTTTCTTATCCGCCGGAAAGGAAAGTGACGGATGATTGTCAACAAGTTAATTTTAAAACGAATGAATAACCCGGGCGAATAAAATAGGCATCTCGCTGCTATGTAATCCGTTTGACGTGCTGTCTACTTTAACTCTGTCGGGTTATTGGGCGATGTAAAATTTTTAGACAGTTGTTTTAGATTTCTGGTTAAAATTGACGCGTGTCCCATAAATTTTATGCCTGTCGATTACCCGTCCCTTTCTTTTTCAGAGGATAAGAAAATGACAGGTGTAACTTAAAATAAAATTAGATGGTGTCTTTATTATTTTGTATTTTAAGGTGTAAATAACTTAAAATATACTTTTATTCTCATTCTTAGTATTTTTTATTTCTCTTTCTAATCCATTTTTATCGATACTACAATGCGTCCCATCCCTACAAACCGCACCTGTCACGGTACGGTATCGCTAACACCGTCTTTGTTTTCCCAAAAAAAAAGGGAATTAATCTCTCGACAGGCCGATAACAGTAGACAGAACTCTGTTTCAAACATTTACCTTTTTCTCCGTAAAAGAATTGGCTTTTCCTTACAAAGTATAGGTGTGTTACAGGCATATTTTTCGCTTGATATATTGCATACAATTGTGTCAGATTGGAAAGGAGAAATGTCGAGATTTACGCTTAAAAAAGAAATGGGGCAATTTGTTTGAAAGTGACTGTATTGAATTTCGGCGGTGCAAATTACTTATTTTTTACACGGTAAAGCAAAAATGAGGGTTATGTTTTTGATTGCTATTTAAATAATAATTATACATATATTTATGTATTTATGAACGTCAGTACGTAAAATCTGTCTGAAAGAGTGCAGACTTTCTGCACTCAGGTGAAGTAGGCTCGATACCCCCTCCGGTTGATTGAGGGGAAGCCTGTGCCCGGCAGTGGGACGTATATAGGCTATTTATGTTATGTTATGTATGTTTTATACTTTTTGGAGCGCGTTTAATTTTGAACTTATATTTTTATTATCACTGTCACTGTCCGTTTCCAACTTGGCCAAGGCCTTTGAATAAGCTACGTTCTGACAGCATTCAAATTAATTCAGCTATTAGAATAAAAAATTGTTTATTATAAAAGGACGCTACAGAGAAAACAAGACAATAACATAATTTAAAGTGTTCACAAAACAATTACAAAACAGCAAAACGGATGGTCGTCGAAATGATCGTAAGATGGTGGTGAACATCTTGAGAATACACTTACATAAACACACGACCCACTGCTTTAAACAAGCCAATATTCCGGCTATTAATAGTGAAAATAGCTCCAGCAACCATCACTGGGGCAGCGTGGTGGAGTATGCTCCAAACTGTATGGAGATAAAAACAGCTACTTACTTTAAAAATAACACTCTCGGTGCTTTCATGGCCAGGGTGAACAGGCACCTTCTGGGCGAGCTCGCTCCATCTTAGGCTTCGTCAATGCCTCCGGGCAAGTCTGTATACTGTGAGTAATTTCTTCTTCTTCTAACGTGTGGATTGTGAGGTGAATTATCAACCCCATCAACCCTGGTGTCAGCGTTACTATTGAGCCACCAAAGGCTCCTGAGATGACTCATGTAACAACTACGTACTAACATCAGAAAGTAATAACCGGGATTAACGGCTTAACGTGCCATCCGAAGCACGGACCTTTTTACTTTTTGGACAATCAGGTGATCAGGTGGGCAATTTAAATAATAGAAGTAGCTGCGTAGTAATCAACTTGTAATCCGAGCTATAATAATTAATTAAGTTGGTTTACATTTTTTTTTAATTAAGATGGGTTTGCTCTTGACTTCGTTCTTCTACAAGAAGAAGAGATCGACGTTGGAACGAGCTTACCCAGAAAATGCCTATTCACCCGTGATTTAAAGGACCCCAGGTTATAAGAGTCAGGAAACACCGACGCCGGCAGCCCATTCCATTCCTTGGCTGTGCGCATTATGAAGGATGAAGCGAAGCGCTTGGTGCGGATTAGTGGTATGTCAACCAAGTAAGGATGGTAACCCGCCGTACGTCTGGATGTCCTCAGATGGAATGGACTTGGTGGAATGAGCCGATGGAGCTCCTGTGCACACTCCCCGAAGTACAATCTGTAAAAAACCGACAGACAGGAGACTTTCACATTGACTTTGACATTTCTATTGAACAATATTAAATACTTACAATTATCATCTCCCTAGCATTATAACATTTTTTCACGGGATCCGCTTACCTTACCTGAAGATTTGACAGGTCCGGTTTTTTACAGAAGCGACTCCCCGTCTGACTTTCCAACCCGCGAAGGGAAACCTAGGATACAGGTTAGGTCACATACCTCCGAAGACGTATTTCTCGGGAATATGGGTTTCCCCATGATGTACGACGCTGAGCATGTGCTGTGTGAGTTTGGATTATAAATGATTATCATGTGATAATCATGAATTACAAACCAAATTCGACAAATAAAAAAAATATTTACATATTAGATTTAATTTAGCACGTACTCACCTTTTAATTCTTAATTATTGTAATTTAACCAAGTGAGCGAGACTGTGATCCTGCAGACAAATTGCTTATGCAATTTTGCAGGACATTGCATTTAAACTAATGTTATACTTAAGGCTTAATAATAATAAATAAATAATAATAAAAAACATTGGTTTAGGGCTGTGCTGGATTCGAACCTGCCACCTCAAAGTGAGAGGCAAGCGTTCTACCATCTGAGCTACTTAAAATATGACAGCTGAAAATCCCACCAAGGCGAATATTTTTACTCTTTAAGTTTTCTATTGATAATTAGTGTTGCCAATGCCGTAACAAAAAGTTTTGAATCGATATCAAAATGCTAACACATTAATAATAATGTTACCGGCAGAAGATTAAACTGTCAAATCGAAACTCGTCAAAGAATTTTCTTTCATTCTTTCGCCAAAAAAGAAAAAAAGAGAGTCGTATCAAAAAGAACTGACGGCAACTCTTCATTTTAGAAGGGTTTTACATTATCCGATACGTATTATGTCGTTATCGAGAACTATGTTTTAAAACTGGCATAAAACATAGCATAACTTGTGTTATGTTTCACTAAAATAGTTGGCTTGACCATTATAGTCGGCGATACGACTCACTACCTATAACGTTGGTCTAACAGAAAGCTCGGTGAGGTGAGGGTACTTAGTTCATCTTGCGATGGATGTACCTTTGTCTATCCCAATTGGGATATATTTGTGATCTTGCGTTATGTTAAAAAAAATCGTAACGCATAGTGTGGAAAGGATCTAATTCCTCGTGATTGACAATAATCCAGAGAAGTCCCGTTTTCAACTGTCAATCCTAACCTTCAATCAGTGTCGCTTCAGTTGAAATGAATCTGCCCCCGCTTCATGGATTACGTTATCTATCTAAACGCGATATAATATATCGCTTCGAACCAAAAAAATGTGTTATCAATTATTATTATTGCGTATGGCAGACAAAAATAAAATATCCTGCGTGGATCAAATATCCAGCTTAAGCTCCCTTAACCAAGTCTCTGCTGCATCCGTCACACAATGCAGCTCGGCTATGCCACCTGGGAACTGGTGCAAAGGGCACTCGTTCACTATATGAGATATGGTTTGATCCGGGTGACCACATTTACAGTATGGCGACTCCTTTAAGCCCCATTTACATAGGTGATGGTTTGACTTTCCATGGTTTGTCCTACACCGGTTCAGTCGTGTCCAGATTTTTCGCTTGGAGTCAAAGCCAGGGACCCTCCGCGAGGGATCCTGAATAAGGTCCGAATTTGTGCCGTCGAACATGTTCCACTCCAGCCAATCAATTATTTTGTTATCAATTATTTCACAACTATGTATTTCTGGTTGTTTGAGGGTACGCTGGTGCCCAGCAGTGGGATGTGTATAGTATGCCAAATATTAGCAATTGTGTTTATGAAAACTGCTCTTAACTTATTATAATAGAAATAGTTTAGTATAAATGGACGCGACACACAAAAACAAGACGATAACATCATTTAAAATTGTCAAAACGGATGTTCGTCGAAATGATCATATAAGGTGGTGGTGGACGTCTTGAGATAAAAGGGCCTTACTCAGCACAAGTCGCGGCGTGAACCATGGTTCACACATGGATGACGCTGATATTATGTGTCCCCTACGTAAATCACGACGCTGGTATTGTGGCTGAATTCCGGTACCGGGGTTCGAGCCGGCGGCCGTCTATTGAGAAGTAAGACGGTGAACCACCAAACAACCAGTGAATATTCTGACATAAGTAGGTTTATGTATGCATGTTTGTACTCCTCCTTTTCTCTGCAGTCAGTAATTGGGTAGTTTCCTAGTTTAAGGTCAAATTATGAAATTCTGATAACTGAATAAAGACAGATTTAAAGGTGACAAAAAACTTTTCCTTTTTTTATTTACTTAACTTAGTTATGAATTTCAATAAAGAAAAATGTAAAAACAAGTCCGACATTTTGTCACGGTTTTCGTCGTAGAAAATCACGACGTTTTGTGACGTTTAGTAAAAAGTAACTGATTTGACCAGTTGGAAACTACCCTATGAGCAGATGGATACTGGAATTCGCATTATCCATACTAAATTGTAAATTCGACATACTAAATTTTACACTTAAAAATGATAATAATATTACAGCTTTCAATGACGAAAATTATTCGTCGAGCCAATTAGCCAGCTTTGTTTACATTTAAATTAGTTTCCAATTTTGGTTGATAAAATAAACAGAAAATATTATGACGCATAATTAATTTATGAACTAACAATCTATTTTGGACGACAAACCGCCCAACTGGGCGCCCTCAGGCATGTTGTCTTAAATTTTGTACCGTGTGAGAGCCCTTAGCGCGCCCCATTTGTCTGGCCATGTAGATAATGGTGCTAATTCCTGTAAATACCATCTAATTTTATTTTAAGTTATATCTGTCATTTTCTTATCCGCCGAAAAGGAAAGGGACGGGTAATCGACAAGCATAAAATTTATGGAACACACGTCAATTTTAAGCACAAATCTAAACCAACCGTCTAAAAATTTTACATCCGTCAATAACCAGACACAGTTAAGTAGACAGCACGTCAAACGGATTGCAAACCAGCGACGTACCTTTTGATTCGCCCGGGTTATTCATTCATTCATTCATTCTTCCTAAAATTAAGAGCTGTGAATCATCCGTCCCTTTCCTTTTCGACGGATATGAACATGACGGATATAACTTTAAATAAAATTAGGCGGTGTCTGCAGGAATCGGGGCCATTAGGTGGCTAATCTAAAATTAGTAATAAAACAGCCATGGAGTTTCCGCGATATTATCTAGCAAAGAAGCAATTTCAAGCAATCAAGCCTTAGTATGCCATCATCTTTCTAGCATTATCCTGTTTTTCACACTGTCCGCTTACCTAACCTGAAGATATGTCAGGTCCGGGTTTTTACAGTAGCGACTGCCTGTCTGACCTTCCAACCCGCGAAGGGAAACCCAGCCCAACACAGGTTAGGTCACATACCTCCGAAAATGCATTTCTCGGGAATGTGGGTTTCCTCATGATGTTTCTTTCACCGCCGAGCACGTGATATACATTTATTATCCAAACATGAATTCGAAAAGAAATCATTGGTTTAGGCCTGTGCTGGATTCGAACCTGCGACCTCAAAGTGAGAGGCCGTTCTACCAATTGCAGTAGTATTATTTCTTATTCTACGATTATATTAGGAGAAACCTCCTTTTAGCCGGTTGTTATAAGCATCTTCGCATGTAAATCCACTCATGGAAAAGCTCAGGAAAAACAACATTAAATTATAATTGTATTTATGCAGAGTAATGTCAATTTTGTGTTTTTCGCCGCAGGAAATGAAACACATTTGCGTGGGTTTTATTAAATTTATTTTCACTCGTTTGATGTTTGAACGAAAATTATATAAGTAGTCTTTACGTTCGTATTTGGAGTTCCTTCAAGTGAACATAAATACCTAGAAATACCAAGTATATTATGTTTCAAGTTTTGACTTAAGTTGCACAGGAAGTTCACAAAATAATTAGGTACCTTTCGTCTTAACACAACATACATACATAAACTCACGCCTATTTCCCACAGGCGTAAGCAGAGACTATAGAATTCCATTTGCTTCGATCCTGACACGCTTCTCTTGCTTCCTCCACATTCATCAATCGCTCCATACACGCACGCCGCGCCGGTTAAGAGTAGATCGTACTAAACCTTTTCTAAGGACAGCTCCAATTTGGTCAATTTGGTCATTTTGGTCAATTTGGTCCGTGTGTGTCATGTTATTACAGAACAAAGACTAAACGGAATAGAATAGACTAGGAAAGGACAGAACAGAATAAAATAACACCTCACAGAACTTTCTGTGTTAGGTGTGTCTTTCTGTTTCTGTGTGTATGTTTGTGTTCTGCTCTGTGTTTCTGTGTTTTAGTTTCTGCTTACAATTTAAGGCTGTATACACTGGCTGACTGCCTAAATGCAGTTTATGTGGCGGTAAACTAGCTTAATTCACTATAAAATTAAGCGCCCGGTCGTTAAATTCAATGGAGCTGTTCAATTAACGACCTAAATGACGGTAGCCAGGTAGTATTGTACAAAATTTTAGCATGTAACGTTAATTCGGTGTTTAGGCAAACTGCTAAATTAGGTTGGTTTCATAGTTTTCTCTCATGTGAATTGTGGCTGATTTTATCAACCAAGGTGTCAAGGGTACTATCGAGCTACCAAAGACCCCTATTATGGCTCATATCACGACTACATGTCTGACATCGAAATCATGATGAACGACTTACGTGGTCCAGCTGAAATACAATTTGATTTTTATGTTTATATAAAAGCAAAACCAAGAAGAGCTTACATGGAACAGATTAAAGAAAAGGTTAACGTCGTGACTTATAGGGAAGTCAAGGAATTGGCCTTTGACAGGCTGGAATGGAAAATGCTACACCGACAAGAGCGTGGCTCTTAAATTGATGATGATGAAAAGCAAACGGTAACTGACTGAATCACTCATCACGACATCTTAGAAGCTACAAGCTAGGAGTGTAAATTTTTGTATGGTAGTTTCTTTTAAGACGTAGTTGCTGACTGATGCGGACTTTTCTGAAATTCAACCCTCAAACGGTTAAAAAACGGGTTTGAAAGTTTGTATAAAATGACAATTTTTAAAGTTAGAATACGGAAGTTTGTCAAACGTCAAAACACGAAATTGGGTCGTGTACTAGGTTCAAGATAAATTATGAAATTCTGATTACTAAATAAAGACACATCTAAAAGTAACAAAAAAAGTTTTCTTTTTTCAATTTAACTCATTTATGAATTTTAAATAAGAAAAACGTAATAATAAGTCCGACATTTTATCACGTTTTTCTATGACGTCACAGTGTGCTTTTCAAACAAATTCCATAGTAATTTCGTGTTTTGACGTTTAGTAAAAAGTAACTGATTTGACTAGTTGGAAACTAGCCTATTACTATGAAAAAGCAACCTGTGACGTCGTAGATGTCAAAAGCGTCTCAAAATGTCGCATTTATTATTCAAGTTTTCATAACTAACATTCCTAAGTATGTTAAATAGAAACAAGAAAAGACTTTTTGTCACCTTTAGCATACATACATACATACATAAACTCACGCCCGTAATCCCAAATGGGGTGGGCAGAGCCACAAGTAATCAAAGACAACTTGCAGCCACTGTTGATACGAAGTCCTAAGATGGATATTATGAACGTTATGGTGATAAGGGATCAGCCTATCGCCCATAACATTAGTCCATCATGTTAGAGAACGCAATCCCTCTGTCGGTTTTTACGACATGCCCGGGAAGACAAGCAGCTGAACGTGTTCTATGTTTTTTATTTGCTCCCAGAACAGCATAGAAGCGACACCTTTAGATCTGTCACCTTTAGATCTGTCTTTATTTAGTAATCAGAATTTATCTATGACCTAGGAAAGTACCCAATTATGATTATTCGCGGCCGAAGACGCGGGGAGACAGGCAGTCCCAAATAGAAGTCCCGGTGATACACAAACACTGGGACTTCTGAAGGGTATCTCCCAGAAATATTGCTGTAATCTGAAAAACCTCGGCTCGACTGAGCTCCGTTATAAATAAAATGTCAACTTCGAAGCGCCGGGACGAAATCTGTTAAAAGTAAAAACACACAGCCGTAAATACTCGTGCACACCGTACTGAAATCATGAAACATTTACTCTTAACCTTTACTGTGAAATGATAAAGATAGAATTGCCTTGTCATTAACCTAGTTATCTGGATTTGTAGTATTGTTAGATAGAACATATTCGATTGGTCTAATCGCGACTGATCACTATGCAGGTGGGGATACCTAGTTGATGGTTGCGATGATTGCGAGTGTGGAGTATCACCACAAACTATGGCTCACCTTTTGTGCTGTCCTAAGTGCCCTAACACCTGCACTATTAAAGACCTGTACGAAGCCACTGGCAATGCCGTAAGCGTGGCCAATTATTGGTCAGCAAAAATTTAGCTTCGATCGCCATCGACTCGCAAAGAAGAAGACTATGCTAATGAACGTCACAACACTGGTTCCTGTACATTGACAAACCTTGGGGGTTAAAATGGCCACACCGATGCTATTCATCCAAGAAAGCAATTAGCACCATTCGACAATACAACATAATTATGTCGTCAGAATCGATAAAGTGACCGTGAGAATATTTTATCATAGCCCTCCTGGTAACGTCGAGATTTCTAGATACTATAGTTAAAGATTTATAAATTTTAGAAGAACATTTGGTCTTATGACTTTTAACATCAACAGCAGTTACGCGGCTCCGAACTTAATAGCAACCCGTGTGTCCTCCCTTATTTCACCGCTAGGCATTAATTTGAGGAGCAATTAAAAGTTTCGCCGACCATCGCACGGTTTTTAGCCGAAAAATGTTTTACGCTTCAAGTAGGAGAGCGCAAACGGTTACACTCATGAACTATAAGTAAAATGCAGATGTTGTATTTCCAGCTTTTTATACCAAAGTTCGTTTGTTATTTATGAGTTTGCTTTCAAAAGCGAGTTTTGTGTTTTGAGCGGTCAAAGCGCGAAAATTCGTTGGTGTGTTTTAATTATTATTGTAGTTTTGAGGTTAGCAAAGTTGGATTTTGAGCGCATTTGCATCCAAAAGGAAGAATGCAAAAAAGTTTGTATTAAACTTCATCATTTTCCTAGCGTTATCCCGTTTTTGACAGAGTCCGCTTACCGTTAGGTAAAATCAGGTTACAGGTTCACACAGTTGTGACAGGTTCCATTTTTAACAGACGCCACTGCCTATCTCATTTTCGAACTCGCGACGGAAAAACCAGCCCAATATAGGTTAGGTCTACCAATTAAATATTATAAACAGATTCTTAGAATTAAAAAAATAATGTCATAGTTGAACGGAGTGGAATTCCATACATATTTAATATTCCATATTCAGCTCAGCGTTGCCAGACGTCCCGATTTTGGCGGGACGTCCCGATTTTTAAATCAAAATTTAATGTCCCGCGCGGGACAGACTCAGTCCCGCTTTTCGGGAATAATTCGACCGTGCGTGCAACGAACGTACTGAGAAAGCGCGGCACAGACAAGTGTGGACTGGAAATTTTGATTTTGATTTCCGTTTGTTTATTCAGAAAACGAATAAGAGTCAACTATTTAACGACAGGGTAGGATAGGGTAATACATTTTCTATGGATATTTTTGCTATCAATTGTTGTAAACGTAATTTGAACTCAAAATAAAAGATAAATATATATTTTTTTTATTATATACGTTTTTTTCACTATGTCCCGCTTTCGACGAAAGAATCCCGCTTTTTTCACTCAAAAAGTTCCAAAATCCCGACTTGGCAAAAAAAATAATCTGGCGACGCTGATTCAGCTACTAATCAGCTTCCAGCAAACCCCAGTTTGGTTAGGACATTACAGGCTGATCACCTGATTGTCCGAAAGTAAGATGATCCGTGCTTCGGAAGGCACGTTAAGCCGTTGGTCCCGGTTACTACTTGCCGATGTAAGTATGTAGTCGTTACATGAGGCATGTCAGGGGCCTTTGGCGGCTCAATAGTAACCCTGACATCAGGGTTGATGAGGTTGGTATTCCACCTCACAACCCACACGATAAGAAGATGGGATTGGGCATACCTGGTCTTCTTATACCATGGGTAAACCAAGGAAACGTGGCAAGCTTAGTACGTTTAAATTTTTCCCGTAACAACAATATTTTGCATTAAATTTTAGTTACGACTCTATATTCAAAGTCAGGAGCTCTGTGGCGCAGCGGTAAACGCGCTCAGTCTGCGATTGTTGAAGTTAAGCAACTTTCGCAAAGGCCGGTCATAGGATGGGTGACCACAAAAAAAAAGTTTTCATCTTGAGCTCCTCCGTGCTTCGAAAGGCACGTTAAGCCGTTGGTCCCGGCTGCATTAGCAGTCGTTAATAACCATCAATCCACACTGGGCCCGCGTGATGGTTTAAGGCCCGATCTCCCTATCCATCCATAGGGAAGGCCCGTGCCCCAGCAGTGGGGACGTTAATGGGCTGGTGATGATGATAATTCAAAGTCACCATGAGCAACTGCATCTTTCGACCCCAATGGAAGGAAGCAACAGAAATTGGCATACATAACTTAGGTTAAAATTGTTTTTGCCACAAATTTCGACCTGTTCAAAGCTGGTTTAGCTGTCCAAAGGGGAAATGCTGCGTCACGTTCAAAAAACTCGGTGAGGCGTGGGCAATTAATTCATATTCCGATGGACGTACTTCTGACTATAAATATAAAAATAAAATTGCTATTTTGAATAGCAAATTCTAGATTAAGTAAATTAAATTCAACATTTTTGGGATTATGTATACGTTTTTCAATAAAATACCAGATAATATATTAAATTTGTCAGAGAATAAATTTAAAGCTCACGTGAAGCTTACCTTATGTAAAAAAGCTTATAATAAGATTAATGATTACCTAAAAAATAAAAATGTCTGGTATTGAATGTGTTCCTCTAGTCATTGAATAACTTGTAATGTACCCATTGATTTAAAAGATGTGTTGCTGTTGCAGTTTCTTGTCATTTCTTTTCCTCAGCCATAACACTTTGCGAAATGACGTAAATTAAAAAATGTTACATTGACCTTCAACAAGTTTATCCATGATAATTACGTTGAATAAATTATTCTGATTTCTGATTTCTACTACAATTGGGATTTAGTCGTGAGTTCATGTTGTTTTTTTTAGTAAAATCAAAGCACAAGAATCCTTAAAAGATACAAAAAAGCGGTTGAAATTCCAAGCCACCTTTCCTCTATTTAAAGTGTAACCCTAATTTGCTACGGTCGCTACGCCGTAGTAACCGTAGCGCCGTAGCAACACTTGTAACTACGATAAACCGAAAAAGGGCAATTTCGGTAAATTATCTCGCGCCGAGCTTCGAAATCTAAACCGGCTGCGTATCACCTAACATAGTCCCCAAGGTCTGTCTACGCTTACTACACGGCTTAAGACATAAGCTGACGACTTAAGGCGGCGGCCAGTCATTTGTTCCATTTCTATTTTATTTTTGAGAATAAAAAAATGAACTTTCTGCTTAACTAGGAGCATAGACTAACGAATAATTTATATTGTTGAAATTCTGCCAGTGTGGTACAGCCATCTTCGTACTGATTATGGGCGTGCGTATACCTATATGGATACTTCTTTATACTTCAGTTTTCAATATTAAAAAGATATATATATATCCTGTTAAACTTATTGTTTTCGATTCTTATTTTAAAACTAGAACTAATTAAAACAGCATTAAATCCACCACATGCTTCGTCAAAAAAGTCCTGTTAAACTGTATTTGTTTATGGTTTTCTTTTTATTTTATTTATTCAAATAAGTATGCCAACAGTACATTAAATATAATGCTATACAAATATGAAGGTAATGTTTGTATTTTGTGTATAGGTACATAACGCAAACAACCTATATACGTCCCACTGCTGGGTGCAACCGAAGGGGGTATGGAGCATACTCAACCACGCTGCTCCGCTGCGGTTTTGTGGTGTTTTTACACCTCACCGTTTGGTCTAGGTATTTACGACATTAAAAAAAATAAAAATAAAAAAAGAACATTTAAAGTATGTGTTGCAAAAGCATATAATCCTCAAAGCTCGCTCGCCCCCTATACCTTTTAACCACCCCTTATCTGGGTAGCGAGATGATTTATAGCAAAGTCGCTCCCATCTCGTCCAATTTAGTGAAAACCCTGCCAACGTAATAAAATACCCTAAAGCCACAGCCGGCGTTTAAGGTTCCAGCGGATGAGGGTCGGGAGAATCGATTCACATGGCTGCGGTAATCGATTATCCTGACTATTACAAAAAAAATACGTCATATTGGCCCCGATGCCTGCAGACATCTCCTAATTTTATTTTAAGTTATACCTGTCATTTTATCATTCGCCGAAAAAGGGACGGATGATTGACAACTGTTAATTTGAAAATGACAGGATAAACCGGGCGAATAAAATAAGCACCTCGCTCATATGCAATCCGTTTGACGTGTCCTGTCAACTTAATTCTGTCGGGTTATTGGGCAATATACAATTTTGGAAGGGGTTTTTAAATTTCTGCCTAAATATGACTTGTGGTCCATAAATTTTACGCCTGTCGATTACTCGCCCCTTTCCTTTTCGGCGGATAAGAAAATGACAGGTATAACTTAAAATAAACTTAGATGGTGTGTACCAGAATTAGCACCATTAAATAATTAAATAATGTATCTGACTGTGATAATCGTTTATAATAGCTCTAGTTATACATACATACATACATAAACTCACGCCCGTAATCCCTAATAGGGTGGGCAGAGCCACAAGTAATCAAAGACAACTTGCAGCCACTGTTGATACGATGTCGTAAGCTGGATATGATGAACCTTATGGTGATAAGAGATCAGCCTATCGCCCATAACATTAGTCCATCATGTTAGAGGACACAATCCCTCTGTCGGTCTTTACGACTTGCCCGGGAAGACAAGCAGCTGAACGTTTTCTGTTTTTTATTTGCTCCCAGAACAGCATAGAAGCTCTAGTATCATTTTAAATATAATCTGAATGTGTAATAAAATACCCTAAGGCAACAGCTGGCATTTAAGGTTCCAAAGCAGGTTAGGGTCGGGAGAATCGATGCATGTGGTTGCGATAATCGATTACCCTGACTGTAACAAGAAAAATAAAGTATACTTTTGTACCCGTTATTTGTTGTATTGAGTTATAAAACCGTCATAGCTCAGTTGCAAGAACGCCTGACTCTCGACCTCACGGTCGTAAGGTCGAATCCCAGCATAGGCCTAAACGAATGATTTTCACATTTGTTTTTCAATTTATATCTGAATAATAGTGAAGAAACCTACATTCCCGAGAAATGCGTCATCAGAGATATTTGGCCTAATTTAACCTAAAACTCTCCTCTATCGTGTGGATTGTGAGGTGGATTACTGGTGTCAGGGCTATTACTGAGCCGCCATAGGCCCCTGACAAGACTCTTGTAACAACTACGTACTTACATCAGTAAGTGATAACCGGGACCAACGGCTTAACGTGCCTTCCGAAGCCCGGATCATCTTCTTTAAACAATCAGGTGATCACCTAAAATTCTCTGAGGATTCACTGCTAACCGCATCGGTGCTTAGCGTCGTGTGACAATCGCCTTTAACCAAACCAAACCAAATTACGGCCAAGAAAGAACAGTCACGAAGTTCAGAAACAAAGTTCATTGAGGTCACAATATCTTCCCGAATCACAGTATAACGACTTTAAGGCCTCCAAAAATTAAGCGTCGCACTCTTGATTTTTAACTACGTTTGCTACGCCATTAAGGACCTTAGAAAATCTCATTTTCCTGAAGGCTTTTGCTAAATTTGGAGGCAAATTGTCGTTAGAGAAAAGCCGGGGTTTATTTTACAGTGTGACTTTAAAAACAACGGTTTGCTAGTGCGTGTAATTTGAATGTTGTTGTTTCGGACGAAGCTTATGTACGTTAGTTGCTTAAATATAAAATTTTGAAATGCTTTTTGCTGGAAGTAGAATATTGAAATTCTCATCATAAAAATCATAAACAGACTATATGCGTCCCACTGCTTTGCACAGGCCTCCCCTCAATCAACCGGAGGGGGTATGGAGCATACTCCACCACGCTGCTCCACTGCGGGTTGGTAGAGGTGTTTCTACAGCTAATAGCCGAAACCAACGGCTTAACGCGCCAAAGCACGGAATCATATTCTATATATGTCACCGTAAAATTGTAAATAACGTTAGATTATAATCTATCGATTTGAATCTCGCGAGATTGTGAACTGTCGAATAATTATGAATCGTATCATATTGCTTACAATTTAACGTATTATTTTTCGGTAGATTATAATTTATCGAAGTGAAACCGTCAAATTGTGATACGAAACGCACCTCGCGTGCTATACCATAGAGTTACAAAACTATTAGAGTGATCATAATGTTAATTTGGGATTCTCTTAAAATGCATAAATGTTTTTGTCATAATTTTAATTATCATAATCCTTTTTGCATAACGTTTTTTAGCATAATAGTTTTACTTTCCCATAATAACATCTAGGAATACTGGTTTGTTAGGTATAACTTATTTTTGGGATTAATAAATAGATATCCATAATTCTTTTTTAGAATAATAGTGTTTTGTCATAATTTTTACAAGGCATAACAGTAGGTTAGGGTGCGGCGGGGGTGGCCCTTGGGCCACCCCTATGCCGCCAACATGTTTATCTTACACACGAAAAGTATACTGAATGATACGTTTCAGATTTTTTAATTTTGATACATTTTTTCTTACCATGTGATGTCAGAATTATTGATTACTTACTAAATAATTAATAAATACGTACTTGATTTCACAATCTTGAAGAGCATTTATTTTATTTGACTGACACCTGTGTTTTATTCCTAACTCTATGGACACAGAACGGTCTACTGTAAGGCCGACCAATCAGGGACAGCCGTCGGACAGTTGACAATTTGACAATTGTAAGATTGTGATTTAACAGTTTTACTTCGATAGATTATAATCTGACGAATAATAATACGTTAAATTGTAAGCAGTATATTACGTTTCACAATTTTTCGACAGTTCACAATCTCGCGAGATAGATTATAATCTAACGTTATTTACAATTTTACGGTGACATCATCATCATCAGCCGTATGACGCCCACTGCTGGGCATAGGCCTCCCCCAAGGATCTCCACGACGATCGGTCCTGCGCTGCCCGCATCCAGCGGCTTCCCGCGACCTACGGTGACATATATAATTTTAATTTTGGATTTTCTATTTTATAATTTTTTTTTCTTGTATATAATTTTATTTATTTAATTTAAGTAAAAACTGAGTGTTTGTACGTGATATTTTTATAAATATTTGTTTTACTTCAACTTTATTTAATTTATTTTTTTCGTTTCGTCTGCCAGTGTAGTGTATTCCTTTCTGTGTACTTATATTGTATTTCATATTGTCACTGTGGCGTACTAAGTTAATGAATAATATAACTTTCTCTTTTTGTTTTCTTATTGTAGATTTATCGCATTTGGCATTAACTACTTGGCCGGCCAAATAGGGGGATCGGTGAGGACTCTCACCAAGACGTACGTGTACGCACGAGACCGATTTATTCGAAAATGCAACGAATTTGCCGCCGGCATGATCACGGTACGTTGTATCAACATCCCCCTAACATTATCCCGTTTTTCACAAGGTCCGGTTACCTAACCTGAAGATTTGACAGGTCCGGTTTTTACAGAAGCGACTGCCTGTCTGACCTGCCAACCCACGAAGGGAAAACCAGCCCAATACAGGTTAGGTCACATGCCTCCGAAAATGCATTTCTCGGGAATGTGGGTATCCAAACGATGTTTTCCTTCACCGTTGAGCACGTTGATATTCATTTATGATCCAAATATGAATTAGTAGATATTACTGTATATCCACTGCAATGTACCTACATTTCTCCCTCCCCTGGCGAAGTGGGACTTTCGTATAACTCCCTGGCTTTGTCTCTTCCGTGCCGTCTCCCGATACCACGCTTTTAAATTTTCATTGCGAGCAGATTGCAAAAATATTCTGCTGTTTTTAATTAAAACTGTACGGTTGTTTACTATACTCAAATATGTTTGGATAGTTCATAAGACACGCTCTGAGATGTATGCAAATGAAAGCATTTTTTATTTTTACTTTTTCTGTGTTTTTCTATGTGATTTTAAGAAACAGAGTAGGTATTTCTCCACTGTATAGTTAGTAGTTAGTTGCTGTGTGTGTGTGTGTGTGTGTGTGTGTGTGTGTGTGTGTGTGTGTGTGTGTGTGTGTGTAAGTATAGTTAGTTAGTCTCATATCCCTGCTTTAAACGCGGTAAGAACCCGTTATTATGTGTTTTAATTATGATAATAACCGCGTAAAGTTAAAACAATGTATAGTTACTACATTTCCTGACTGTGACTATATGACCACCACCACCTTTTGCTGTGACTATACTTCCTCTTTAACCCAGCAGTGGACGTGTACGAGCTGTTTATGTAGAGTCAAAATCACTTTGTGGTCCCTAGTTTGGTTAGAATATTACAGGCTGATCAACTGATAGTCCGAAAGTAGGATGATCCGTGCTTCGGAAGGCACGTTAACTTGTCGGTAAAGTATGTAGTCGTAAGTATGTATAGTACTGTCATGGTTTCCTGTCTTCCATAGTAATGTATGTATTATGTACGTATTTATATATTATTATTATAATTCTTATTATTGTCTTCTATGAATTGTTTTTAATACAGTTTATCTAGGTATGGTTATTAATCAACTTTGCACTGTCTATCTCGCTACGTTTTTATTAAAGTCCTATACCTAAAGGATGCCTGGAAGAGATTGCTGGCTTCCATCTTCGCCTCTGCAACCGTTGAGGTCTTCACCCGTATCCCTGGGTAAGGGTTCTACGTTATACCCCGTAGGTCTGGGTCCCTATTCGAACGCAGCCACCATCTCACTCCGGTCTACTGAAGTAAGAGGCGCCCATCCCCGCGGCAAAGACGCGGCGAACAGGAATTGCCCCAATGGAGGGCAGAGAAGATGATGTCACCCTTGGAGCTGGGTTAACGGTCATGTATGGAACCAAGACCAAAGGCCTATTCTTTATTCTATGGTTTAAGCCTATGGACTTTTTCATATCGGAATAATCTTTTTTAAGTGACCCGGCAATGTCATAAAAATACTTGTCATACTAGCAAAAAGCTCCGGGCTACGGACTGAATTTAATAATACTCATATTATCTGGTTAACCTCATAAATGGAAGGCACTATATCGCTATAATGAAATTCCTGGTAGCCGCTTTGATGGGCGGACTATTATGAATAAAGGACGCCGTGGAATGAAGACAGATGCCAACATGAATTGGAGAGGTTTTTAAATTCGATCTGAAGTATTTAGGAACCTATTTATTCAACTTCCGTAATCCAGTGGTAGAGCGCTGGGCTCACGATCCGAAGGCCCCTGGTTCAAATCCCGGAGGGGATATATTACAAAAATCACTTTGTAATCCCTAGTTTGGTTAGGACATCACAGGCTGATTACCTGATTGTCCGAAAGTAAGATGAACCGTGCTTCCGAAGGCACATTAATCCATTGACCCCGGTTACTAATTACTGATGTAAGTATGTAGTCGTTACATGAGTCATGTCAGGGGCCTTTAGCGGCTCAATAATAACCCTGACACTTGGGTTGATGAGGGTGGTATTCCACCTCACAATTCACACGATAAGAAGAGAAGATGACTCGAATTATATTGACAACTTTAGGGATGTCTTTAATCAGATACTCCAATCTGAACGTTTCTGAAACAATTGAATGTGGAGGAAGCAGGAGAACAGTGTCAGGATTGAAGATTTGCAAAAAGGCGCATGCGTGGTTTTCACTGTTGTCATCTTATAGTAAAAACCAGTTCTGAAGTGATTTTCTTCAAACAAAATCTCGATCGGGTAAAAATTTTGACCACCATTTTCTAATTAAAACACATAATAACGGGTTCTTACCGCGTTTAAATCAGGGATATTTCGAGAACTGTCGAAATATCGGGAGTCTCATATCCCTGATTTAAACGCGGTAAGAACCCGTTATTATGTGTTTTAATTAGAACATGGTGGTCAAAATTTTTACCCGATCGAGATTTTGTTTGAAGAAAATCACTTCAGAACCGGTAAACCTAAAACACCATTTTTATACCTGGGTTGAAACTAGCGAGATTTTGTTACTAAAAACACATCCGAATGTGATAAAACTTGAATAAGACTACAGGCGAAATGGCTTTTGCTAAATAGTTTTTTTGTTTATGTGCAATAAAGTACATTTGATTTGACAACAAGCTGCATACTGATACCGCTTGGCGACAAAATTTAATATTCATAAGCCAAACTGTGGACGGTGCGAACCAGTAAGTTCTCAAATAGTTACAACTTGATTGCGACTCCATGCAAGCTTCTGTGCAGTTGTACGAAATTTGCGTAGTGCTCTCTAGGCGAGTGTGAAACTTGAATGTACACTAAATACATACATAAACACATAGACTAAACATATTACCGTTTCTTACTCCGTATGCTGCTATATTTTATAATTATTATAATAAGCCTTGGTCTGTACGATCACGAGCATTAATATGTATACACTTTGGTATCATGTCACATTAACTTTTTTGAGAAATTGAACTGTAAGTCTCACTAAATGTCAAATATGTTAGTGCGACAGAGTCCTAGAGTGGGTACATTATATTGCTCATGACTGTACCTTAGCACTAGAACTTTCCGGACTCGCTGACCCCCCAAAATACAGGTTTTCCTATTTTGGGGGACAGAGAATCACTATCTGTATCAAAACTCTGTACGATCAACCACTATTGTAACTTTTCGTTTGTGTTCATTTTTGGAAATAAACAACTTATTATTATTATTAAAAAAAAAAACAGCCATATACGTCCCACTGCTGGGCACAGGCCTCCCCTCAATCAACCGGAGGGGGTATGGAGCATAGAGGAGCTATAATAGAGGGCGAACCTATTGCCATTAACTAGGCTATCTATGATTCAAACATGAATTCAAACTCATAAAGTCATATTCAGTGAATATGTTTGAAGATTTTAGTGTCTGTACAAGAGTATGTGTGTACCCCAGATTGTTTTTTTTTTATTAGTTTGTTATACGAAATTCATTTCGAAAGGGCGCGAAGTCATAAAATGTTTCGAAGGTTACGTAGTTTGATATTCACCAGGAAAAAAACTGAAAACTACTGGGGGGTTAAAAAGGCCACATCGAAGCAATTCATTTAAGAAAGCAATTTTGATATTTGTTTGCATTGCGCACTTACTTTTATATGCGCATTTTAAACCCCTGTGTAGTTTAGTATAGATTTTTCCGTTGCAAAATTAATGTCTCATTTTTAAATTTTGCGGTGGTAAATTCCAGTTGATATCAACTCAGAATCATGGTCTGAATAATCCCTCAAAGTTTTTTTATGATGTGACCTATATTTTGTAAACAAGAATTAAAAAAAAAAAAAAAATTATGTGTTTTAATTATGATAGTAACCGCGTGAACCTCAAACTAACCTCGTTCTGGTTGAGCCGAATGTGTCAGTAAGAACATTGTTGCGGGATTGGTAAATTATTTCATACACGAAACCTTCTACTTGCCCCAAAAACACAAGTGCGTGAAGAGAAATGTACCAAATATAATAAAGCAAATATAATAAAGTGACATCTCAGAACAGCCACTATGTGAGAGTATAATACAGGGTGTTAGTGACACCGTAACGAATATTTTGGGTGACGATTCAACCGGGTGAGAGCCTTCACCGGGTGAGAGCCTTCAGCGCTCCCCATTTGTCCGGCCAAGTAGTTAATGCCATATGCGGCAAATCTACAATAAGTCACGTCAAAAAAAAAAAAAAAAAGGTGACGATTCAGACCATTATTCTGAGTTGATATCATGTTTACTGTCGGAAAATTCATAAAAATTTTAGTGTATGTTTTAATTATTTACTGTGTTTTCAGCTGCATAAATTTAAAATGAAAAAGATAAATTATGGTCAACTTAAATTGGCTATTTCATGAAATATGTCCATTTCATCTTCTTCTTCTTATCGTGTGGGTTGTGAGGTGGAATACTAGCCTCATCAACCCTGGTGTCAGGGTTACTATTGAGCCGCCAAAGGCCCCTGACATGGCTCATGTAACGACTACTTACTTACATCAGTAAGTAGTAACCGGGACCAACGGCTTAACGTGCCGTCCATTTCATGAAATGGTCGAACACATCATGAACTGTTCAATTTTAAGATCTCGCCACGACATACCTATATGTAGTTTAGGTGACTGATATATTTTGAATTAGTTTTGTCTTATTATTTTTAAGTTAATTGAAGTTTGTTAATGTGGCGTCCAATATGGAAATAAATGTTTTTTTCTTTCTTTCTTTCTTCAAATAAACGTTCTATTTTATTTCGTTACGGTGTCACTATTGAACACCCTGTATATCATTTTCCTGACACGTGCTCTGCATCGCCTCGTTTCTGAGTGGCGACGAAAGGAGTACAATTGGAACTTCCACACATATATATTGCATCTAGTACTATTAAAAGGGTCCGTGGTCTAGTGGTTAGAATCTTGGGCTCACGACATGGAGGTCCGGGTTCGATTCCCGGTGGGGACATTTTCGAAATCACTTTGTGGACTGTTTGGCTAGGATAATGTCTGACTGTCCGGAAAATTTTAATTTAAGGAAACTTAGACTGTTTATGTTATGTGTTAATATTATTACTTATTTTTATATTTTTAAAGGTATCAATCATCGCAGACAATATAATATCATCATCATCATCATCAGCCCATTAACGTCCCCACTGCTGGGGCACGGGCCTTCCCTATAGATGGATAGGGAGATCGGGCCTTAAACCATCACGCGGGCCCAGCGCGGATTGATGGTCATTAACGACTGCTATTGCAGCCGGGACCAACGGCTTAACGTGCCTTCCGAAGCACGGAGGAGCTCGAGATGAAATTTTTTTTTGGTCACCCATCCTATGACCGGCTTTTGCGAAAGTTGCTTAACTTCAATAATCGCAGACCGCGTTTACCGCTGCGCCACCGAGCTCCTCAACAATATAATATATACCTAACGTAACAATTTATCATCATAATTTTATCTATACTTACCTGTTTACATGTATTAATTGTTATTTATGTGACCATTATAGACGGCGATACGGCTCACCTATTATGTTGGTCTAACAGAAAGCTCGGTGAGGTAACTCAGTACCCACTACTTAGTTCATCTTGCGATGAATGTACCTCTGACTACGCTATTTCATAGTGTACCTCCATACCCCCTCCGGTTGATTGAGGGGAGGCCTGTGCCCAGCAGTGAGACGTATATATAGGCCGTTTATGTATGTACGCTACGGATATTGGCGTGAGGATAATAATTATGTAAAGTGTTAAATTTGTTTGTTTTATTATAAAATCTTAATCATTCAGCGTGATGACGTAAAGGCAGACCATAGGCTTAATAATAAGGCCCTGTCAAAAAAGACCTCTAATTCCACAAATCGTTTCGCACTTGAAAACATTTTTTCTGACCTTTATCATTAAGCCTTTTAAATCTAGAATGAAGCATCACTGTTTGCTATTCGGCTGCCGTTGTCGTCCTAAATGTGTTCAAAGGACGTCGGGTATACGTGAGCGGGTTCACAAAATGCGCCGGTGTGCTAAAGGACTGCTGGGAAGAGTTAAGAAGACGAAGAATCGGGTAGTTGAAATATTTAGTCAAGTGACATACTTTTTATGGAACGTCAAAAAGAATTTGTGTTGTATACATAGCATTGGCTTAACATTGGAATTCACGCAAGCATATATTTGAAATTATACAATCTGATAAAATATGTTTGTTTTACAAATCCTCGATTTCTTTCAATTAATTTCCATCCGGGTAAAGTGGCCGTGGTAGCCCAGTTGGTAGAACGCTTGCCTCTCATTTTGAGGTGTCAGGTTCGAATCCAGCATAGGCCTAAACCAATCGTCGAATTTGTCTTCGAATTCATGTTTGGATCATAAATGATTATCACGTGCTCAGCGGTGAAGGAACACATCGTGAAAAAACCCACATTCCCGAGAAATGCGGTTTCGTAGGTATGTGACCTAACCTGTATTGGGCTGGGTTACCTTTGCGGGTTAGAAGGTCAGACAGGCAGTCACTTCTGTAAAAGACCGGACCTGTCAAATCTGCAGGCTAGGTAAGCGGACCCTGTGAAAAACGGGATAATGCTAGGAAGATGATGACAACTAAGTATTCATATTTTCGAGATAATCATTTCGACAAATCAATTCGACAATCATTGGTTTAGGCATGTGCTGGATTCGAACCTGCGACCTCAAAGTGAGAAGCAAGCGTTCTACCAACGGGCTTCCACGGTTTTATTAGTGGGCGTCATACGGGTGATGATGATGATGAAATCTTAATACTAAAAATACAATTTGTCAATGCCCTGCAAAACTGTTTTTAAACAGTTTGTCTGCAGGAAAGAGTCTCTACTAATAAGTAATATGAACTTATATCTAATAGTCAATTAATAACATAAGTTAACTAGGAATAATAAGTTAGCTAGGACACGAGTCTAGAAGGTGTTGTTTAAGTAATTTTTTATATTAACTTTTTTTTACTTAATATTGTGTCCAATCTAAATGTTATACAGTCTATATTCAGTTATATATTGTCAAGTATCATTTTGGTGTCGACGAATTTTATTACATCTGTCATCGTAACAGATATTAACTTTCCATTTTTGATGCGACTTGCGGTAGATTTGACTCGAATATTTACCTACTACCACACCCCGGACATTTCATACAAACAACCTCATTGGCATAACCACCAAGAGTGGCTCAAGCCTCGAAAAAAAATTAGATTAAAAAAAAAAACCTCATTTTACAAAGACACTACCTACACATTGACATTATCAATACGCGCAACTGTGTGTGTGACGTCTGACGGCTGCCAATTACAATATCTAATTTAACCGTCATTACTTGCTTAGGTGGGTAGTACTACTTACGAAAGATGGTTTTATAATGATCAGTAACTTAATATTTATTGACCACACAAATCACAAACAAGAAGTTTTTAACAATTAAAGTTAAGAATATAAATAAATAGGCTTTACAATTGATTTAAAAATTACTAAACTAATTAATTGCATTCACATTATTTTTACATTAAGCCCTTCCTAAGTTAAATTTGATTGCAAATTATTAGCATGTTCTATTGAACAACCGCCATGAAAAATAAATATTTATAGGCGCCGCGTAGGCGAGCCAGCGCGAGCAGTGACTGTGAGAACAAATATTCGAAATAGACGAAAGAACGTCGGCGCTCAATTTCAAAATTGGAACAAAAAACTAATGTGATAATAAACAATGCTTCGTTATTTTTTTCCAGTAGTACTATATACAAGGGGGGGGGGGGGGGGGGGGAAGTAAACCTAAGGGCTCAAACTGGATGACAGCGGCAGCAGCGCGGCGGCGATAGCGGCGCGGGGAGCGGCGCGGCGGCCGCTATTTCGTTGTCGGTGTTGCGGCGGTATAGAGTTGTGTCTCGAATGAACGCGATGTCGAAACGGCGACAACGCATTTTCGATTGTAGTTCTTTTGTTTCGTACGATTTATTATGGGCAAAAGAAGACCTGAATCCCTATAATGAATGAAGGAAACAAAAAGGCGAGTTTCAAACGCAGCGACACCGCTCGACTAGAGCGCACCGCTCGTACCCCGCTCCCCGCGCCGCTGCCATCGAGAACACTTCAATATAAGTCTTAGCATTTGAACGCGCCGCTCACCGCACCGTCGCCGCCGCCGCGCCGCTGCCGCTGTCATCCAGTTTGAGGCCTAACTCAGAAGCTGGTGGGGAGCGGAGAGTTGCCGTTTACTGCCTATGGCTGTGCCTGTACCAGTAGTGGATCCACCAGTAGAACATTTCACGACCCTGTGTCGTTATTTTTCTTGCAGCTACTTTTCCTCGGCTATACAGGTTGAGAAGTTCACCTCTAGACGCTCTTAAAAAATACAATTTACGGTTTTTTTTAAAGAACGTCTTCTGCCGTGATTGTATTCCTTATTCTTCTTCAAATTACTGATTTTCGCTGCCCGATTCTAATTTCCAATAGGTACTGTTATTCCCAAGCATGCCTATCTTCTCAATTATCAATCATACTGAAAATTTAATTTTTATCTAAGTATTTCATAAGAAATCGAAATACAAAGCCGGGCATTGTAGGATTTATTTTTAATAAAAAAAAACGGCACGAGGAAAAATGAAATTGATTTCAACAAAGAGAGTTAATGCCGGAAATTCTTATATAAAACTCTTGTAAAGGCTTTGTATGGATTTAATCTTCGATAGAAACTTGAAATAAATAAATTAGATTTAATCGAGATTGAGGAAATCCTTGACAGCGGAATTTTTTTGCAAAATAGTCCAGGAAAGTGAGAAAAATAGCGGCGAAGATATTTTTATTACTATTCTTTTAAATTTTATTAAAAATAGATTTCCGTTCCCGGGTGAGAGCCTTCAGCGCTCCCCATTTGTCCGGCCAAGTAGTTAATGCCATCTGCGGCAAATCTACAATAAATCACGTCAAAAAAAAAAGATTTCCGTTCGAGCAAAGGCAAAGTCTCGTCTGCTAAGTACTTATGATTTATTTTTCGCAACTGTGCGCAAGCGATGCGCGTGTCTACTGATGATCTAGTATATCGATGGAATTAATATAATGCATGAGAATAATTAACCTATATTAGACAGCCCAATTGCTGAATGAGGAACTTTCCAGACCGCGTTACCCAAAAATGAAAAAAAAATACGGAAATATGAATTTGGTTTTACATACATACACAAACTCACACCCATGTACCCCGAAAGGGTGGGCCACAAAAAAAAATGAAAAAATAAATAAATTTATTATTTTTTTTATTTATAAATGAATTTGGTTTTCTTTTTAAATATAAAAAAATAGTTCTCAAAACCTCGTTAGATGGCGCTTATTAACTATGTCACTGGGCCATTGCCAAAATGCTAATGATAGAGAAAAAACATTGAATTTAGGATATTAATAAACGAGACAAAGACTTCTTATTTTCATTCTTTGAGGACATTCTGATAAGATTCTGTTTTATTTTTTTCTTTATTTGTTTATTTCGAAACATAATCAATGTGACATGTACGTTTCGTTTTATGATTTCAAAAAGAAAAACACAAATAATTTAACGTTCCGCTCCATAGAGCGGATTTTTTATTGCTACTGCATACAGTAGCAATAAAAAATAAAAAAAATAAAAATAAAATCTCTCATTTGGAACTGCTTTAAAAAAATTACCTAGGCACTACTTCTAATTAAACGAAAAAAGTTTACCTAATAAAGAGTAAAAGATACTGTTTATTGAATCATTTAAAATTCACAAAACAAAATTATAATCCTTTAATTTCTAAAGGGAAGTCCTTCATTGAGTGATAGAGTGAGAAACATTGTGATAAGACAGAGATGTGGTGTCGATATAGTGACTAAGATTGAGAAGGGAATGTTAGGTTGGTTTGGACACGTAAAGCGGATGAAGGATAATAGAATTGCAAAAGCGGTTTATAAAGCGAAAGTTGATGGTAGGGCTGGCAGAGGAAGACCGAGAAGGACTTACGATGACCAAATTGGAGATGTCCTTAGAAAAAGTTTAATACGATCTACACTGAACCGGCGCGGCGTGCGTGTATGAAGCGATTGATGAATGTGGAGGAAGCAAGAGAAGTGTGTCAGGATCGAAGCAAATGGAATACTATAGTCTCTGCTTACCCCGGTGGGAAATAGGCGTGAGTTTATGTATGTATGTAAGTCCCTCCCAGATTTTTTTTTTACGTGACTTATTGTAGATTTGTCGCAGATGGCATTAACTACTTGGCCGGAAGCAGGTTGTGAGAAGCTGCAGTAGTTTCAGGCGGATGAGACGTTTTTTTATGTAAAAAATACGATTCAGAGTGTTACTATGTTACCTACTGAATGAAGATATATTTTTTAATTTGAGTTTTATTTAGAATACCACTTGCTCTATATTTTATATTTCGTTTAATAAGCCTTGCGTGTGGAGTATCACCACAAACTATGGCTCACCTTTTGTGCTGTCCTAAGTGCCCTAACACCTGCACTATTGAAGACCTGTACGAAGCCACTGACAATGCCGTAAGCGTGGCCAATTATTGGTCAGCAAAAATTTAGCTTCGATCGCCATCGACTCGCAAAGAAGAAGAATAAGCCTTAGCTACCCAAGTGAAACACACCAAAAAGAGTTTATTCATTAAAAAAAAAATCATTAAAAACTTTTTACTCTCGCTTATATGTGGGTGTGAACCCCGAACGATAGTATTGACTTTTGTTTTTTCTTGTGCTTGATGACAAATACATTTTTATCCTGAAATATTTAAATAATCCTATTTGAACCGCGTCATCACGTTTGCACTACAAAACGCTTTACTACTATTCCAAAGGGATAGCTAAACTAATTCAATATGCGTAAGCAAATGTTAGGATTTACTTAGTAAAGTTATGATTAAGTCAAGATATTAGCCTGTACGCTTCAACTGGTTTTGAAGGGGCAATGTTTGGGCTATGCCAACTTAAACCCCATAGGTCGAGCCGTTGATTGATGTGGGACGATATTTTGTGGAAAGGAAAATTGTAGAAAAACTTCTACTAACACATTCATTTTGCATAAGATAGTTAAGTGGTTTTAAGTTTACGCGGCTATTACCACTATTAAAACACATAATACCGGGTTCTTACCGCGTTCTCCGTGGTCAACGGCCTCTGTGGTCCAGTGGTTGAGCGTTGGGCTCACGATCCGGAGGTCCCGAGTTCAAATCCCGGTGGGTACATATCACAAAAATCACTTTGTGACCCTAGTTTGGTTAGGACATTACAGGCTGATCACCTGATTGTCCGAAAGTAAGACGATCAGTGCTTCGGAAGGCACGTTAAGACGTTGGTCCCGGTTACTACTTACTGATGTATGTACGTAGTCGTTACATGAGTCATGTCAGGGGCCTTTGGTAGCTCAATAGTAACCCTGACACCAGGGTTGTTGAGGTTGGTAATCCACCTTACGACCCACACGATAGAAGACCCACCGGGATTCGAACCCGGGACCTCCGGATCGTGAGCCCAACTGGACCATGGAGGCCGTCATTTCATGATGTGCTCGATCATTTCATGAAATGGTCATATTTGATGAAATAGAATATCATACGTTGGCCACATCATGACCTAGTTTGGCCAGATCAATGAACACAAAACGTTTAACGATATGAGCAACTAAATGCTCATGCATTTAGTGAAGTTATCATTAACTTCATGATATGGCCAAACGTTGGCAATCATATCGTAAAATTATTTTTGTATATATTTATTTATTTATTTTATTTATTTATTTATTAACACAAATTACATAGACATTATAGGCAACATTATCCACTGGTAATGGCGCTGGTGTCGATTATATTTAAAACTTGATTGATATTTATAATCGATCAATCAATGTAATTGTACACACATACACATACATAAACTCACGCCTATTTCCCACCGGGGTAAGCAGAGACTATAGAATTCCATTTGCTTCGATCCTGACACACTTCTCTTGCTTCCTCCACATTCATCAATCGCTAATTGTACAAGTACAATGTAATTGATTAAGTAGGTAAGTAATTTACCATGTCTAAATTCAAGATAGCACTGATCTCGTTTTAAGTATGTTTTTTTATTTATTCGCTTCCACAACCAAAGTTTATACATTTCGGTACCCTGCGTGTATTTCATACCCTACGCTTTACAAACTTTCAACATTATAAACAACTTCCATTTTTCTACATGATATACCGAATTGATCCCGGTATTTCGAGCTTAAGTAATTGGACGTCCCCTAGCGAAATTCCGGGTAACCATTCCATTGCGAGATCAAGAAAATGAAAAGGAAAATACATTTCTTATAATATAATTCATTTTTACGTCAGATGTTCTGTATTAAAGACTATATCTGGTGTTCCTTTCCTTTTCAAAAGAACAGATTGTACGGTTGCTTCTCAAACGGGGAGCGCCTTTTCGAATCCAGGTACTGGACTTGCATCGATGAGATATTATTTTAAGTGCAGTTTACACTTGGCAAGACGGGAAGACAACAGATGGACTAAGGCTGGTGGCCAAAGGATGGTATGCGATATCGAGGTATACCACCAGCCCGGTGGTCGGATGACATTGTGAGGTATACAATGTTTTAAGTTTACGCGGATTACGTGATATGAGACTCCCGATATTTTGACACTGTTGCAAGTGCCATGATCACGGGATGACTGATGAAATTGGAGTGAAGTAGGTAAGTAGATCCATAATTTTCTACGGGCAGACATATCTGTCTACCTTCTTTCTTTGCCGCTTGTTTATGTATTTGATATCGGAATATCGGGAGTCTCATATCCCTACTTTAAACGCGGTAAGAACCCGTTATTATGTGTTTTAACTATGATAATAACCGCGTAAACTTAAAACCACTTAACTATGTTATGCAAAATGAATGTATATAAAACTTAAAAACTGAGTATTTTATAATAAATTATATAGTCGTACAACTGTAGTGTGCGTGTATGTCCAAACGTTACTATGTATATAAATCTCAGCGTATAACTTATACATGCTTAAATAATTTACGTTGTTAGGTAGTCACTCCTTTATCAAGCAAGATTAAATTGTTATAGGACAGTTAATTCTGTGCTTAGCTCACTAAACTGGCGTTAAGCAACCGTTTGGAGTTAGTGAAGGTTTATAACGTTATTAATCTCCTAAGCCTTGGTTGAGTATGTGAGTATTTTGTTCGGTAGCGACGTACGTGAATCAATGAATGTATAATTTACGAGTATTTACCTACTCCACTTTAAAACCATCGATATATGAGAATAATTATTCAACAGAAATCGACATTATATAAAATTTTAGAATTTAGAATGTTGTTGATGTTATCTGTCGATAGGTTTATGAGACACCTTTTTTGATTGTAAAATGTTTATTATTACTTTGAATAAATAAAAAAAAAATGGAAGATTGCTTGTGCTTGAACCAAGTAGCCACACCTCACCGAGTTTACCGTTAAATCAACGTGATAGGCGATGAGCCGTATCGCCGTCTATAATGGTCCAGGCAACGGTGTTAGTGCAAACTGCACTTAAGATAAATCGTGTGGGTTGTGAGGTTAATTACCAACCTTGTCAACCCTGGTGTCAGGGTTATCATTGAGCCGCCAAAGGCTCCTGACAGGGCTCATGTAACGACTACTTACTTACATCATAGTAAGTAGTAACCGGAAACAACGTTTTAACGTGCCTTCCGAAGCACGGAGGAGCTCGAGATGATGAGTTGCTTCACTTCAACAATGGCAGACCGAGCGCGTTTACCGCTGCGCCACCGAGCTCCTCAACATTAGATTACAAAATTGTCAATAAAAGCGCGTTCTGTGTAGCTTTGGTCGGGTAACACTATAACTACTGTGTGAACTACTTTGAATTCCCAGAGGACGCTATGTGATATTTACATGAAGCTGGTAATACCACTTCTATTTTTTATATATTTAAATAGCATACACTAAGACTGTTACTGTGGAGCAGTGGTATCCCAGTTGGTTGAACGCTTGTCTCTCACTGTAAGGTCGCAGGTACGAATCCAGCACGGGCGTAAACCTATACGATTTTCAAAATCGTTTTTAGAGTTCATGTTTGGATCATAAATTATTATAGAGGAAACCCACATTCCCGAGAAAACTCCATTTCGGGGGTATGTGACCTAACCTGTATTGGGCTGGTTTTCCCTTGCGGGTTGGAAAATCAGACAGGCAGTTGGTTCTGTAAAAAACTGGACCTATCAAACCTTCTGGTTAGGTAAGCGGACTCTGTGAGAAAAGCAGGCTACCAAACTGTGGAATGTGCTGAGCTACCAAAGAGCACTCGACATCATGTGTAGGCAGTTTCAAAACAGTTTATAGAACCACATTATTTACGTCTGAATTGAGTTTTATTAGTTGTTTGTTTTTATATGTATATTAATTATAATTTATATTTTAATATATTTTTTATATTTTACTTAATTATTATTATTAAGTTTTTGATATTTGTTTTATAAATGTCTGTATGATCTATAAATGTTTGTTTTATAAATGTCTGTTTGTGTGCAATAAAGTATATTTGAATTGATTATATTCCCATTGTATAACATTTTTTTTTTAAAGAACGTCTAAAGCTCCACCTCGACTAAAAGAAAGCTCAGTAAAGTGTGGGTACCTACTTAGTACATCTGGCGATGGATCTACCTCTGACTACGCCATTGGGATATCGTCGTGACCTTACGTTATATAATATATGTTGACTCAGGTTTTTACCATTATCATTTGGTAAATCTTAAAATTATTAAGTAAGTATATTTAAACTTGAAAAGGTTTTAACAACTCTAGTAAGCTCCTTAGAACCGCGAGCGAACGTGCGTTATTGTGAATTTCTCAAAATAGTGTTTCGTTTGCTTATATTTCAGCTAGTTTGGGGCAATAGAATGCTTTTGGCACATTTATTTCAGGCTGCGGAATATTCATGCACAGACAAAAGTTAATACAATACAAATATTCTTTATTGCATTAAAATAAAACAAAATAGTTTCAAAAGAGACTTAACTAGGTACATGGCGATTTGTCCCAGACACCCATAAGGCGAGGAAATATTTACAAAATAAAAGTGTTCAGGTGCAAATTAAGTGCAGCTTACCAATAAATACAAGCAAAATAATAAACAAACAAAGCCAAATACAAACAATTTTGTTTGTTCACTGGTGACTCTTCCGGCCAAATAGTTCCCATTCGTGGCAAAACTACAATAAGTCACGTCAAAAAAAATATCTTATCAGAGTTATAATCTTAGCATAAGCGTAGAATACGGAATAATACTATGTATAGAACGGCAACTCTCCGCTCCTCGTAACACGGCATCTCTCCGATTTTAATCGCATTATATAACAATATTTTGTTTCTTTGAGAATGTCTAGGGCTATCACGTTAGTCTAACAGAAAGCTCGGTGAGGGTACTTAGTTCGTCGTAATGGATATACATTGTGACATAGTTTTAAGCTTATAAAATTATGTAAGTAAAATATTTTTTCTTTGTGTGTTATTTATTCTACTAACAATATTCTGTCTTTTACACCACGTCTCTCTGCTATCACACTGTTTCTCACTAAATAGATTGATAGGTTTTTTGGGAGGTTGATTCATAGACCAAATTAAATTATTTTATTTGGTTGGTTTCAGATAGTCTAGGTAGCAATATGACTAGCTACTTTAAAGACTATAATCGCAAAGTGACTACGGCCTCGGTGGTCGAGTGGTTGATCGTTCTGCTCACGATCCGGAGGTCCCGGGTTCGAATCCCGGTGGGGACAAATCACAAAAATCACTTTGTGATCCCTAGTTTGGTTAAGACATTGCAGGCTGATCACCTGATCGTCCAGAAGTAAGATGATCCGTGCTTCGGAAGGCATGTTAAGCCGTTGGTCCCGGTTACTACTTACTGATGTAAGAAGTCGTTACTTGAGTCACGTCAGGGGCCTTTGGCGGTTCAATAATAACCCTGACAGCTGGGTTGATGAGGTTGGTCATGGTCATCCACCTCACAACCCACACGACAGGAGGAGGATCGCAAAGTAATTAGATATAATTTCACCTAGATCTTAATATATTGATAAGATGTTGGTGAAATGATATCTAATTACTTACTAAGATGATGCGCGTAACAATGATGATGATGAGTTGTGACGAAGTATTGATGATAGGCGGATGACTAGATATCATTTCACCTAGATTTTAATGTATTGATAAAATCTAAGTGACATGATATCTAGTCATCCTCCTATCGTCAATACTTCGTCGCAACTCATCATCATCATCACAAAAGGACTACATAGCGGTATGTCTAGTTTGTTCATAATATTATGTGTGCCCATTAAACCACAAAGGTCGACATTGAAGCATCACAAAGAGAGAAAAAACAAAAGAATAAAATAAAAATGGAACACAGACTAAGCCCAAATATACCACTGAATTTCGGCAAAAGAAAAATATGCTACAGAAAACATCATAAGAAAAAGTAGGTACGTCGCTAAATATACTATCCTATCCGTAGTTCCTTTCGAATGCCGACGTCCGAAAGACGGAATATACGATCCCGATGACCCGATTACTCTAGCCGCTAGCTATAGAGGCGGCTAATCAGCTCGCGACACCAAACACCCAAAAATTCCACTTGATATTAACTCAGAATCATGGTCTGAATCACCCTCTTTAGTATTTGTTACGATGACACTAACACCCTGTATGTAGTGTCCGGGGTGAGCTAGTGTACCCGAGGCTTACCTATCTTGAAGCTACTTTTCCCCGGCTATACAGGTTCTGAAAAGCTGCATTAGTTTTAAGCGGATGAGACGTACCGTTCGACAAAAAATATATTGGCCCCGATTCCTGCAGACACCTCCTAATTTTATTTTAAGTTATACCCGTAATTTTCCTATCCGCCGAAAAGGAAAGGGACGGATGATTATCAACAAGTTAATTTTAAAATGAATGAATAACCCATGCGAATAAAATAGACATCTCCCTGGTATGCATTACGTTTGACGTGCTGTCTACTTAAATCTGTCGAGTTATTAGTTAGATATCTGCTTAAAATTGACGTGTAAGTATTCCATAAATTTTATGCCTGTCGATTACCCGTCCCTTTCTTTTTCAACGGATAAAAAAATGACAGGTATAACTTAAAATAAAATTAGATGGCGTCTGCAGGAATTAGCACCATTATTGTTTTAAAATTGATGAATTCAAAATAAAACCATGTTACCTAAAGCATAAATATATTTTTAAGTTTGAGACGTCTCTTGTACAGGTTTCGTCTTTATTCTACGCTTGACTTAAGTACTAATATTATATGAGTATTCTACTCTAGTATTTAAGCTTAATTTGGGTTTACGTTACGAAATATTTTTTGGTTAAGTGCGTAATCTGGCTTAGCGAATTAAAATTTATTGCGTCCGCCGTCCCATTTCATTTACGAAGTATCGTTGCGAGTGTAACACCGAAATATGGCAACCCTGTTTGGGTTTTAACATTAGATTTAAGAGTTTTTTTTTTATAAAAACTCACACCCATAATTCCTAAAAGGGTGGCCAGAACGACATTGCAAATTAAGTAAATACGAAAATAAGTAAGGCTTCTTGTGTATGATTGGGAGGTAATGAATTCGTCTTGTCAAAGTCAAAAATATCTTCATTCAGTAGGGAACATATGAATCAGCATTTTTGACATAACGAACGTCTCATTCGCCTAAAACTACTGCGGCTTCTCACAACTTGTAAAACTGGGGAAAAGAAGCTGCAAGAAAAACCTCGGCACAGGGCCTTAGAAGTTCTTTGAAAAATTAATATCAGCATCAGCCGTATGACGCCCACTGCTGGGCATAAGCTTCCCCCAAGGATCTCCACGACTCTTGTTATATTATATATTGTTATGTATAAGCTTTGAAAATTGTGACGATGCTGGAGCATAAGACGTAGACTACACTGTAAAACCTCTCTAACAAGGAGCGAGTATAATTAAGATAGAACTTCATTTACAGGTAAGTTCGTTTAATCTCATTGTAATATCGAAGTTCAATGCGATATCGAACTGTGCTGTGAGGAGGTATTTTAGTACATTTTCAGTAAAAGCAGAGCGTCGTATGAAGGCAACATGTCTGCCTACTTTGCATATGGAGTTGTGTTGCTTGTTGACGTAAAGTGACGTGTAGGGACGTGTAGTGACGTATAGAGACGTCTAGTCATGCGTGTGGCATACAATCTCAATAATGAAGGAAACTACGCTCAGCTCAGGATAACAACCTACCACCACCCCTATAGTTGCATACATAAAGTCACGCTTATACCCCTATTGGGGTGGGCAGAGTAACAAGTCACCAATAAAATAAAAGAATGATTCATGCGTATTAAGATGAATTGGGTCTTGTAGTAGGTTCAAGATAAATTATGAAATTGTGATTACTAACTAAAGACAAATTTAATAAACTAACGAAAAACATTTTCTTTTTTCTATATAACTTATTTGGGTCGTTCTTCTTTTTTATCGACAATAAAAAGACATTTTCTCGATTTATCGGATTTAACATCTTTAAAATTATAACGGCAATAAATATTTTAAAACATCATATAAAGATGTGTCTGTAGAGGACTATTTAGTGGTTCTCTTTATCTTGGTAACATACTTTTCTTTGCAGGCGCATTCCAAAAAATATTGTGACAGAGTGGCCCTTTTCATCGGAGACAGCATTTCAATTTACCACTCTGTCACATAATTTTGTGAAAAACGATCAAGCTACGTTAATAACTAATTGAGGAACCGATTAGTATTTTGCTTGTATTTTGAGTATAATAAGATAACTATATTTGTGGACAATCAAAACATGAAATAAAATTCTAAAACATAACTTATCAGAAGCAGAACGAAGGACAGATCATTGTCGATAAAAAAGAAGAACAACCCATTTATGAATTTTAATTAAGAAAAACGTAATAATAAGTCCGACATTTTATCACGTTTTTTCTTTTTCTTGGCTCTTCTAGTATAAGCATTATCCACCTAGCATTATTCCGTTTTTCACAGGGTCGGCTTACCTAACTTAAAGATTTTGACAGGTTCGGTTTTTTACAGGAGTGACTGCCTGTCTGACCTTCCCACCCTCAAAGGGAAGACCAGCCCAATACAAGTTAGGTCACATACCTTCGAAAATGCATTGCTCTGAAATGTGGATTTCCTCACGATGTTGTCCTTCACCGCTGAGCACATGATCATCATTTATGATCAAAACATGAATTCGAATACAAATTCGACAAGCATTGCGCATTGGTTTAGGCCTGTGCTGGATTCGAACCTGCGACCTCAAAGTGAGCGGCAAGCGTTCTACCAACTGATAATAAGATATTTTCTATGGAGGGACATATATTATATATTGTATAGAATAAGGAATAATACTACTTATAGAACTCTCCGCTCCCCACCAGCGGCCGAGCCAGGTTTACCTCACCCCCGCTCAGTCTTACTTTAGTTTTCAAGGCGTCGGACGTCACACACACAGATGTGCGTGTATGATAATATCAATGTGTAGTGTCTGTGCAAAACGAGGATTTTTGTATGAAGTGTCCGGGGTTTGATTTTTTTAAATATATCAGCGCCTTTACTAGGTATAAAAGAAAGTCAATGACCTTCATATGTTGTATTTGGATACACTCTGGACGTCAATCTATTAGTAGCGAAACGTTGACTTTGCTTCTTTGAGAATAAATTATTCCGTACTCGTATAAAGATCTAGGTTTATGAACTTCATTTATATTAGGAACATTCGAGAAACAGTTTCTTTTTTTCGTGACTTATTGTAAATTGCCGAAGGCACTTGGTCTAAATAATGGGGGACGCTGAGGGCTCTCACCCGGTACAAAAATTAAGACAGGCCTGAGGGTGCCCAGAGGTCTGAAAGAGATCATCATTATCAAATTCGATAGCTCCGGTTTTTATTGAAGCGTCTGCCTGTCTATCTTTCCAACCCGCAAAAGGGAAAACAAGTCCCAATATAGGTTAGGTCACATCACATACCTCTGGAACGCTATTGGGAATTCGGGTTTCCTCACGATGTTTTCCTTCACCGACGAGCTCGAGATACTCGTATAAGATCTAAAAATTCAAAAACAAATTCGATAATCATTGGTTTAGGTCAGTGCTGGGGTTCGAACCATTCAAAAGAGAAACAGATGAGAGAACTGCCGTCGTGATTCACGCCGCGACTCGTGCTGAGTGAGACCCTTTTACCTCAGGAAGTCCCCACCACCTTATAATCATTCCAACGAACAGCCTCTATGCTTTTTGTAATTGATTTGTGAAAATTTTAAGTAATGTTATTGTCTTGTTTTTCATTCATTCATTATTCACATTTACATTTTACAATAAATGGTATCATTACAGGATTCAATCCAAAATCGATATCATTGCATTTAAGACAATTTAGACAACATAATAACAAATAAATATTCAAAAATTAACCAATTACCTATAAATTATTAAATTAATACATTAGTCAAAGTCAAATCAGTCTAAACAAATTGGATACAAAACATATTTATTATTAAATTAATAACATAATCAGAGAACAGTAAACAAATTAAGTAACATAATTCAAGTTAGTCATCAAATCAAGTTGTTTTTCCGTGTGGCGTCCTTTTATAATAAACAATTTCTATTCTATGCTAAATAATTTCATACTACGGAATAACAGTGTCAGTGTTCCATTATAATACAAAGGGTATTGACCTTCTAATAGTAATATCATGTAAATGGATAGGCGTACTCGTATATAGCGATATGTAAATCGACCCTATCTTATGGTGTGTATGTAAATTATTTGAGTATAAGTATTGTATTAATAAGAAGTTTTCATGGTCTAGTAGCTAAGGCACTGTGGTCGTGTTCGATTTCCGATGAGTGCATTATTGTTTTTTTTTTAAGTAAATAGGCTCGCGTTAAACCACAATCTCACCTGTGTCGTGTTTTTAAAAACTTACAAGTCTACACGTTCACAAGCTACAAGTAACTCACATGTACGGTCACGAGCATTAATATGTATACACTTTGGAACCATGTCACATTAACTTTTTTGACAAATTGAACTGTAAGTCTCACTAAATGTCAAATATGTTAGTGCGACAGAGTCCTAAAGTAGGTACATTATATTGCTCGTGTAAATGACGTTTATCAAAAAAGTAGAGGGATTGTAAAATAAATAATGACACTTTTCTTTTTTTTTTGGTCTTTTATTTACTTAAGGGCTTTTAACAAAATTTGTTATGCCAGCCCCATCGATCAAGACTGAATAAAACTGATAAAAAATCATATTTAATTCATGACACATGTAACATGCAATTTACATGTGTAGTTTTGATAAACACATTCTTGTAATAAAGATAATTTTAACAAGAAAATTTCTTGTAATACAGAGCTTGTAAGTTTCGATAAACAGGGCATTGATCGTAAATGATGATGTGGTCTGGAGTGGATCACGCTTACCTAGCAAATGTCTATTCTTTAGCCTTGAAGACTCCCAGATTATAACGAGTTGGAAAAACAGACGACGGCAGACAGTTCCAGTCCTTTGCTGTTCGCATCAAAAAGGAAGAGGCAAAACTTTTAGTGCGGATTGGTGGTATATCCACAACATAAGGATGGAATAACTGCCTTGTACTAAATAGTATAAACATGAACCCCTAAAAAGTTCCTAGATTTAATGTGATTAAACGGGAAATCCATAATATTTGAATAATATCATAATAAAGACGTGTCTAAAACTGAATATTATTATACTGAATAATATTTTCAAGGAAATTGGATTAAATTTATTAAGGTGCGAACATTTACTGATGTTTGTTTAGGTAATTTGTATAATTAAGTTAAACTATTTGCATGTGGTCTGTCGTCGGATGGGTGAAGATTTAGGATTAGGATTGTGGTTAGGATACTCTTAGCTTTTACCACACCCTGGACACTTCATACAAGTAACCTCGTTTTACACAGACACTACACATTGACATTATCATACACGCGCATCTGTGTGTATGACGTCTGAATACATATGATTCAAGTCTAAACTATGTTCGAGGTGAGGTAAACCTAGCTCAGACGCTGGTGGGGAGCGGAGAGTTGCCTTTCCATACGTATTCCTTCTTCTAATTTTTAACTTCTATACAAATGATTATCACGTGCTGAGCGGTGAAGGAAAGCGTCGTGAGGGCCCAGGCACATTCCCGAGAAACGCATTTTCGGAGGTATGTGATCTATTCTATATTGGGCTGGTTTTACCTTTGTGGATTGGAAGGTCAGACAGGCAGTCGCTTCTATTAAAAACCGCAACTTTCAAATCTTCAGGTTTGGTAAGCGGACCCTGTGAAAAACGGGATAATGCTAGGGAGATGATAAAGAGATGAAATATAGGAGATTTCTTTTTAAATGACATTCAAAATCACTCACGAATTATGACGTTGACAGCGACTCCTCAAACGGCGATTCCCGCTGCGTGTCTCTTTACGGCGAGTGGCTTAACGTCGCGTCTGTCATTTTCTTGCAGGTCATTTCAAAACACAATTTTAATAACCAAACAACGAAACGTTCGATAGAAGTCAAACGCTTGTCAATTCTAACAAAGTATCGCTGGGACCGAATTAGAACGAAACAAAAGTTGTAAAAGAAAAGGGCCCACCTGGGAACAAGGAGGTAACTTGTACCTCTGACGTCTAACTTATCACGTCCCCATTTCCGGGAACAAAAAATCTGCCTCGGTGAAAGGGCCTTAAATTATTTTGCCTTGACTCCAAACATCTGCAGAGTTGTTGGTGCAAGCGATGAAAATTTGCCGAAAATACGCGAAAATATCTTTTGGTTCACAATAAGGTTCGAATTTTATTGTTTCTAAGCGCATCCCCGTGACCACAGACAGATTTCTTTATGCGGCTCGTGACTTTAGCGTAATGTCTGTCATCTACATTATATAAAGCGATGAAGTGTATTCATTGACAGGAAACTCTCGTAAGATTTTCAAACACAATAGCACACCCCGGATACTTCATACAAAACACCTCGTTTTACACAGTCATAACACATTGACGTTATCGTACACGCGCATCTGTGTGTGTGACGTCTGACGCTATTAATTGATTGGTTGTTGGTTGTTGTGTATTTTGTTGTTGTTGTTCGATTGTTTTTTTTGTTGTTTGATTGTTGTGTTGTTTTTTTATGTTTGAGAGAGGGTGAAGTAAACCTAACCTCAGCCGTTCTATATGTAGAATTATTCCTTATTCTATGACAATAGTTAAACAAAGGGGTTTGAATTTAAAGCGGACGGAGTAAGGTGAGCCAAAGGCTCAGAAATGGGATCACTTAGGCTAAATAAGATTCATAAAGAAAAATTGTTCATTGTTGTTGTATTTAAGATATACTGTCCTCTTCAAAAAGATTACAGGTACCTCCTACATAGCCTTAATTGCCGTATAAAAATATTCATCAATAAATCAATCAATATTTTTTAATTGTACATATAAAATTTAAGGACAGTTACAAAAATATAAAATAAACACAACAACAACAACATTGCAGCACACAACAACAACAAAAAAAAATAATTAAAATTGCTACAAGAATTAAATAGCTATTTCTGTCAGGGGTTCATCGTTAAAAGTATCTACTGACATCATTCATTATTTATTACAATTATTGCGACTACAGACGTGACATGATTTTGTAAAAAGAACTTCAAAATCCAACAAAAATAGTCGCAGCCGAGTCATTCCACCAGGCGTTCGCCATTTCGCCGTCTCTTTTGCCAAAACCCCGACAGAGGATGATTGGTAGAGGTTAGGTCCCTAGAGGCACGCGTCGCTTACCTGGGCCAAATCCCAGGCCATTTGGACCCCGTTTGTAATGTTTGCCTGGAGAAATAGGGTTAACCTTGCCTTTGATCTCCAAATGGAGTAATACGGGCATATATTTTAATTTTGTTAACTTTTTTTTTACAATTCTTCCAATTTTAAATTGTTCTTTTTATTAGCATTTTTTCACCGACTGTGCTTCTTTTGTCTGTTTGTTATATCTCATTAAATAAAGCTTAACGACGGGCTCATCATCATCATCAATTTAAGAGCCACGCTCTTGTCGGTGTAGCATTTTCCATTCCAGTATATGAAAGGCCGATTCCTTGACTTCCTTATAAGTCACGATGTTAACCTTTTCGGTTTTTTATTTCTTTTTTTTTTCTCCTTTTTTTTTTACGGCAGGCTACGTTCCCCAAAATTAGTATAGACACCGCTGTCGAGATTTAACGTGCTAATTACCTATTTTCTTATTACTCGAGTAGATAATTATTCAAAAATAAAATGTAATAGCAGAGGCATATATGAAAATTATTGTTGCTTGATTTTTGGATCACATAAGTTATATAATTATGTTGCTACCTATATTGCTGCTCTTTATTTTAATCAGAATAGTAATGGGTAAAAAAGGAAAATGTAGGTAATTGTGTCTGGATGTAATAAAAAGTGTCATCATTTATACCCAAAAACAAAGATAAAAGATGCATTATATCTGGTATGCATGAAATTAGAAGGTTAAACGAATGGAAATCTGTACAGCGCCATCTATATTGTTTTGAGGAACATAGCCTGAAAAGTCCCTCATTAGAATGACAGCAAGAAAGAAATAGTATACCCAACTACTGAGCCGTATCAACCATTGATTTACCACTACCGTAGATACAACGCTTGATACAAAAATGCGGCGAAAACTTGGCGCTTATTTAGCTATACATTCGTACACAGCGGTTTATACATTCAATAAAAATGTGTCAAATTATAAAAACTAAGTACGCATCGTCTTATTACGTGTATTACGAACTTGAGTCCAAATTCTAAACTATATATAGTAATAAATAAGTACTACTAAAGATATATACTACTTTCAGGACATTTCTCTTAAAATTAGAGTGTCAAGGAACACATTTTCAGGTTTTCAGCGCGACCATTGGCGAAATTGTATTGGTTTAAAATTCTAGTCATCGGTGATTGCGAACCCAAGTTTGTTTTAGACAGAGGGATGTAAAAAATGGTTTTTGAGCAAATTAATAACACATTGGTGCAAGTCCAGCACACCGGGGTTCGAACCGGCATATTTCGTTTGAGAAGCAAACCATTGAACCAAAGGACCACAGTCATCATCAATAAAATTAAGAGCCTATCTAGCTAGTGTAGTATTCTCCATGCTACTTTTTTAGGGAAACAAAGGGCAGTGGTTTCCCTCTTGCCTTCCGTCCCGCAGTACTCTGTCTGACGCGAGTGGGATGACGCCAAAGTAGTATATTTCAAAGCTGGGTTAGGACTCACTCCGCCTCTGAATAGTGCTGACGGTTACTGCTGCCCTCTGTCAGGTTCCAGGTTACAGTCCCTGTGACTTACCCCTTTCGTCCTGCATTGCCATACCGATGGCTCCCATCTCCGCCTGTACAACTGTTGAGGACTCCATCCGTATCCCCAGGTAAGGGTTTTACGTTATACCCCGTAGGTCAGGGTCCCTATCCAAACTCAGCCACAATGTTACTCCGTCCTACCGAAGTAAGAGGCACCCACCCCCGCGGCAAGGACGCGCCGAACAGAAATTGCCCCAATGGAGGGCAGAGATGACTTTGTCCCCCTGGGGCCGGGTTAATGGTCTTTTATGAAACCAAAACCAAAGGACCACTGTAATGCAATCTAATTAAGTTGTATTTAATTAAATATATTATATTATCGTGAACTTATGTTATATTTGTTGTTTATTGAGAGGACACCTTTGTACACCGAAGTATTTGGAAATTAATTTCGAAGCTAATTACTTACTACAGACTATTTTCTGGATCGTATACTCTCTTTGACTCCGAATAAGTATTATCTTTGAATTTGATACAAATGAATGCCAAAATATCTGTCTGGTCTCGTCTGGAAATATTCAGTTCGTTCTTCTATCGTGTGGATTGAGAGGTACATTACCAACCTCATCAACCCTGGTGTCAGGGTTATTATTGAGCCGCCAAAGGCCCCTGACATGGCTCATGTAACGACTACTTACTTACATCATTAAGTAGTAACCGGGACCAACGGCTTAACGTGCCTTCCGAAGCACGGATCATCTTACTTTTTGGGCAATCAGGTGATCAGCCTGTAATGTCCTAACCAAACTAGGGATCACAAAGTGATTTTTGTGATATGTCCCCACCGGGATTCGAACCCGGGACCTCTGGATCGTGAGCCCAACGCTCAACCACTGGACCACGGAGGTCGTCATTCAGTTCGTTGACCTTTTACTACGTAAGCAAAACATGAAATCATACGTAGACAACAATTATATAAATTATAACTCTTACTAGCAATCCGCCCCGGCTTCGTTCGGGTGCATTGTTGAGGAAAAAAATGAAATTATTTACGATATCACATTAAAAACCTCAAAAATAACAGTATTTCTCCATTATTTAAAGGATGTAATCATACATATACACCTTCCTCTTGAATCACTCTATCTATTAAAAAAAAATCTATCACAAAAATCACTTTGTGATCCCTAGTTTGGTTAGGATATTACAGGCTGATTGATCGAAAGTAAGATGACCCGTGCTTCGAAAGGCACGTTAAGCCGTTGGTCCCGGTTACTACTTACTGTAAGTATGTAGTCCTTACATGAGCCATGTCAGGGGCTTTTGGCGGCTCAGTAATAACCCTGACACCAGGGTTGATGAGGTTGGTATTCCACCTCACAACCCACACGATAAGAAGAAGACTGTGAAAAGGTTACTTTCACCACGACAATAAACAAAAGATTTTTTTTGCAATCGTAATTTTCTTGTAGATAGGGCGTGTAGAACGGTTGCTCCAATCGCCTTCCGTTCCGCAGTACACCGAACAATTTCTCAATCGGTGATGTACTAGCTAGAGCCCTACCAGAATCCATTTCCTCGGCCTCCAACCAGTACTGATACCGCTGGTTCCCGGCACCAGGGCAACCTCTTCAACCTTTATTTTATTGGCGGAGGATGTGCTGCCGCCAAATGATGTTTTTGGGGTACCGAACAGAGCATAGTACCCCGCTAGTCACGAGTTGGTAGTGTGACTAGGGACCGACGATCCCTCGCCCTATCTATGGAGTTATGAAGGCGATTACTCCACCGACAAGAGCGCAGCTCTTAAATAAAGAGAGAGAATTTTCTTATAAATCTTTTCCTGGTGATGCTTGTGTTGTGTTTACTTGTTTAGATTACATTCTCACGGGGATTGTAGCCGATTGCCAGTCACAAAGTCGTCTCAGGGGTCTCAAGAGGTCTTGATGTTGTCAACCTGTCTCACCTTCACCGCAACCTTCTACTTATACTGAGTCAAAGTTTAATTGACATTGATTTCTATCTGCGATTCTATTACAGACGGCGATACGGCTTACGACCTGTACGGTCTCAAACCGCACAGAGTTTGCCTACGTCACGCCCAATCTACTTTCAGGCTGCGTGACTATTTCACTTACTTAATAATCTTAATAATTTTAGTGGAAGATGCTCTGTAGCATCACACGCTCATGTAACACACACACACGCACGCACGCACGCACGCACGCACGCACGCACGCACGCACGCACGCACGCACGCACGCACACACACACATACACACACACACAAGCATGCCGAACGTTCTTTAACCTTTTCTTATTTCTAATAGGTACTTATTAAAAACTATCCCACTCTTATTATTGTATACAGTCTATAATTCAAGCTGTAACTTAAACATAATAAAATACCCAGCACCTGATTTGGAGTGCGGAGAGGCTGGTGATATGTCTGTATAGGGCATCCTAGTACAGACACCAGTCTCTCACACAGATGTTATAGTTATGCCTTTGTTATGTTGTTTGTTAAACTGTCTGTGTGGGAGAAAAATAAAGCTTTATTATTATTTATTTATTTAATCTTTAGTGTAATAACTAATCTCAACGTAAGTGATACTCTACCTTAATTCTATCTTGTAAACTAAATAACTGAATAATTATCGTCTTATATTGCACTTGCATCTTTCATTAACTTACCTTACCAACTATACGTAGGTACCTATTAAGAGAAGTGGGTGTTCAGACTTAGGTACGGGCTCCTACACGACCTTTCACGTTTGTTATAAAACGCGGGGTACTAACTGTTGACAGTAATTAACAAACCATAAACTCTCGACTATAACCAATTGGGGTAGTCAGAGCCACTTCCATTGCGAGATGAACTAACCACACGAGTTTTCTGTTAGATCAACGTGATAATGGCGAGCCGTATCGTCGTCTTGCGAGCTAACTGTGTTACTGAAAACTGCCCTTAAGATAAATTAGCTAATAACTCATTGGTGTAGTAACATATCGGGGTTCGAACCCCCATTTGAGACGTGTTATTATTATTAGTTTTTTCTATGGTCAGTTGTAAGAGACGTAGGTACAATTAAAAGCAAAAGTTCAGTCACTGAGCCCAGCGAATTATTTGTAAACATTTGTGAAATTATAAACCATTATAAAACCATTCGCTGTTATAATTTTAAAATTTATGTTTCTGTAGGTGTTTTTGGCCTATTACAGAAACGACATGTAACCAGGAGGGCTTAAGTGCAACCAGTTAATTTATTACTTTCCACGAAACTGATTGGGCTTTGCAGCTTATTGTACCTGTATTATTAATAACAGGTACCTATTAAGGCATTAGGCGCCCTGTACTTTATGAAAATCTGAATACCTACCCATCATCACTACATACTTAGTATAAAGCAAAGTCGCTTTTTCCGTTCCTATATCCCTATGTACGCATAAATCTTTAAAACTACGCAACGGATTTTGATGCAGTTTTTTTAATAGATAGAGTGATTCAAGGGGAAGGTTTATTATGTATAATAACATCCATTAAATAGTGGAGAAATACTGTTATTTTTGAGGTTTTTAATGTGATGTCGTAAATAATTTCATTTTTTCCTCAGCATTGCACCCGAGCGAAGCCGGGGCGGGTCGCTAGTAGATACATAATAAATCGTTACTCGGTAAGTAATACGGTAAATTGAGTCAAATCGCTTGTGTAAGGTACTTGGAATAGCCTATTATCACTCTTGGTTGTATAAAATTACCTGTGGGTAGTCCTTCCGGGCATATAAACCGATTATGAGACTATCTAGGGTCACGAAGTTTCTCAAAGTGTGCATATTGTGTTTGTAGTAGTGTTGTCTAAAATAAAAATCATCTATAGAAACAATCAAAGAGCAAAAGTTCAGTCACTCAGCCCAGCGAATTATTAGTAAGTAAACAGTGGTGAAATTCTTAACGACCTCCGTGGCCCAGTGGTTGAGCGTTGGGCTCACGATCCGGAGGTCCCAGGTTCGAATCCCGGTGGGGGTATCACAAATATCACTTTGTGATCCCTAGTTTGGCTAGGACATTACAGGCTGATCACCTGATTGTCCAAAAAGTAAAATGATCCGTGCTTCGGAAGGCACGTTAAACCGTTGGTCCCGGTTACTACTTACATGAGCCATGTCAGCCTTTGGCTGCTCAATAATAACCCTGACACCAGGGTTAATGAGGTTGGTAATTCACCTCACAACCTACACGATAGAAGAAGACTATACTTATTAATTTCATTCACAGTAGATATTTTTACATTAAATACTAAGCGTAGGTTCAATTTAATTTAATTGCAGATTATTAGCACAGTTTAATGAGCAATCACCATTAAAAATAAATATTTATAGGCGCCACGCAGGCGCGCCGGCACGGCGCGGGCAATTACTATGAGATCAAATAATTGAATCAGACGAAAGAACATCGGCATCCTATTTCAACGAATATTAAACTGTTAAATAATTAAAAACAACGGTCCGCGCGCAGCCTTCACGATCCAAGACCAAAACTAAACTATGTCAGAGGGGGTGAGGTAAGCCTAGCTCAGACGCTGGTGGGGAGCGGAGAGTTCCCGTTCTATACGTAGTATTGTTCTATGGTATTGCTTCTGAACTATTGTAAGGCCTATCGAACTCATGTAAGATTATGGCTGTTTTTTTTTCGATGTCTCTTCAATTCTTACTAAGTAAGATGATTCCGTGCTTCGGAGGGCACGTTAAGCCGTTGGTCCCGGCTATTAGACGTAAAAATACCTACACCAACCCGCATTGGAGCAGCGTGGTGGAGTATGCTCCATACCCCCTCCGGTTGATTGAAGGGAGGCCTGTGCCCAGCAGTGGGACGTATATAGGCTGTTGTTTATGTTATGTTATGTCTTTAATTCTATTCCGATCATAGAATAAAGATATCGAGCGAGTCACGCCTCTTTCAAATTCTCTAGTCGAGCACAGAGTAGAACGTAAAAATGGAAATAATAATAATATTTCTATCAACGTTGTAGAATAACAAAGTGCAATTTTTAAATGAAATTGTTCAAATAAAACATTGGATTAAAGTACTTTAAAGGGGAAAAGGTACTCACATTTCTGCCGTAGTTAACTTCGTACCCTCGGAGCTGCTGATGCACTTTTCAATGTACTTTAGAGAAGATTATCAGTTTTATCACGACAAAAGAGATTTCGATAAACGCGCGCCATGCCTGTGAACTGACTGCACTTTTTTTTAAAGTTAAAAGTTTTTGGCAGGAATCAAGGAGTTTTAGCCGGAATTTTAAGTCGATTTATTTATTATTATTTATTACATGAAGTTTAAAATATTTATCAAATAGTTTTGCATTAATAAATAATAACAATTAAAAATTCATTAAATTAATTTAATGTAACTAGTTATTAGTTTATCAATGTAATTTGGTAACAAAACTATTATTTATATTTATTTACAATAAAATAAGAAATTAGAATAAGTAGGTTATTAAAAATATCCATACATATGTAACTAAAAAATCTATTACATCAAATTTAATATTAAAAATAAATAAAAGATTAAGCTGATTACCTATTTAAAAATAATTGTAGTTGTAACATTTTATTAATTTCAGGAAAACAATTTTATTATTATTACATCAGAAATAATATGCAATATAAAAATATAGCATGCAATAATCATTAAATTGTACAATATAAATACATTATCTTATTGAAGATTTGGCTAAATTAATCCTAGTTATTCTGCCTTGCATTTCCCTGGCAACACCATGTTTTTCTATCAAATGCCGTCTCACCGTAGCTGGTCTTGCATATGTGACGTCACATTCATTACAAGCATAGACATACACTCTCTCATGCACATTATTTGCATGGGCTAACATTTCACTTCTCTGGTAAAACTTTCTCGGGCATCTAGGACATTGAACTGTTTTTTCCATATGGTATAACGCATGTTTTTTCCACACAAACCGTCTTCGGAACGTTAGCCCGCATTTGTCACAAGCAAAGGGGCGTTCTCCAGTGTGTAATCTTATGTGTTCGACTAGGTCGAATTTCCTAGGTGCTTTGAAACCGCATTCTTTGCAAATATGATGGGGACCGATATCGTGGGAGGAAGCTAAATGGTATTGTAACTCAGCGTAAGTCACATATTTTTTAGCACAGTGTTCACAAACATATCTGCAGCCTGTATGACGTAGCATATGACTATTGTATGTGTATAAGTTAGCCAATACCTTATTGCAAATCTTACACTGTATATCCTTTTCAACTTTCTGACGAACCTTTTGTTTTGTCTTTTGTTTGCTATGTTTATACTTTTGTTTTACTTTATTTTGCTTGTATTTTTTTCTGTAATTATTTAGGCTCTCCGGCTTCATTTCTACTATTTTTTCTATTCTGTTTAAGATATCATCAACATCTAAGTCATCATTTTCAGGAATTTCAATCGAATTTGATTCTTCTTGATAGTCATTTGAGAGAAAATCATCGAAATCGTTATTTGGAAATTCTACCTCAGCAACAGTATTAGTTTCAACTTGTTTTACAGGTTTTTCATTGGTCTTATTCAAAGATAACTTGACTTTATTTTTCTTAGAAGTTTCTAATGTAAATCCATCAGGAAAATATTGAGAAAATAGAACAAACTGAGATACTTTTTCTTTGAACTCCACGTCAGAACTGTCGAATTTTCGCACCATTTTTGTAAGTTTTTCGTCGCTCTTTTCACATATTTTCTTAAATACGATTGCTTGTTTAAGTAAAAATAAACAGTCTTGACACATTTTATTAGGTAAAGAGTCGTTTTTTAAGCGAATATTTGCAAAAGTTATCACCGATTTGCCATAACAACTTAGTCCGTCGTCAGATGCCGTATCAGTCAAATCCACCATATTTTCACTGTTTCCTTGCGACAAACACACTCGACAGATTGTTTTGTAGAATTCCTCATAATCTTCCATTTTAAAAACTTAAATTATCGCCAATAAACCGTGAGAAAAAAATCAAAACAAAAATAACAGAACTGTCTATATGACAGCCTCAGTTTTTTTTTTAAGTTTTTGGTTTGGATTCAATGATTTTAAGCCATGTATTTAGTTTATTCTCTTCAATTAAATTAGTGTGTTTCAATCAAAATGTTTCTTTGTAGATAATTCGAGTGAGTCAGAATGGAATAACAATATTATAGAGAAAAATGTTCTGCGATTTGCTTTTCCAATAACATAGAAATCCATTTGCTATGGATCTACGCCAAAAATGCTTTTGGATAATAATTTTGTTTCAAAATAATAATTTTGTTCTTTTTATTATACCAAGACGGTTGGCTGAAAGACTTGCTTTCTTGGTGGAATTCTCTTCTTAGATTGCAAACTTACACACCGAACTCCCACCCATAATACCCAATAGGGTGGACAGAGCAACAAGTAAGTAGGTACTTGACGAGAGGACTATTTATAGCCACATTTAATGAATACCAGCGAAGTCCTAAGATGGATATTATGATGAATGAACCATATAAGGTTAGGTAGATAGGTCCCTACTGGTCTTTATTTTGTCTGTCTGTGAGTGACACTAACTTTAGCGACTTCAACCCAATTGGACCCCTATTATGTTCACATTTTTTTTTTTTTTTTTTTTTTTTTTTTTTTTTTTTTTTTTTTTTTTGACGTGACTTATTGTAGATTTGCCGCAGATGGCATTAACTACTTGGCCGGACAAATGGGGAGCGCTGAAGGCTCTCACCCGTGGCCGGACAAATGGGGAGCGCTGAAGGCTCTCACCCGATTATGTTCACAGAAGTTTTAAACTTTATATCCCCAACTGAACATTTGGACCCCGTAATGACTCGTTGTTCTTCTGTTTAAATTCTTATCTCGCTCTTTTGTTATTTGTTTGTTTTTAAAATTCCCGTAGTGCCGATAAACGTACAGAGAACATCAACAAATGAAATTCAATTTTTCTTAGTTCTAAGTTTTGTTGGAACTCTAGGGATAGAATCGGATGTTAGCTTTGTGTTCAGCTGTATTCGTAGTGATTGTTCTCATTGTTCCTTGTTCAAAACTAAGTCAAAAATGTATATTATGGAGCGCCTTGTCCGCCATTTTGTTTATCTGAACTTCTCTATGCTGAACTGCCGGGTCTGCATGACAACCGCGCCGCGCGCGGTGCGAATTATATCGAGGGCTTGGACCAATAAACGATGCTATCTACGTAGATGGACGTCAATCGGCTATTGATCGAAGCGCTCAGTATAAATCGGGCCGCGCGCGGCGCGGTTGTCATGCAGACCCGGCAAGGAGCGTTAAAAAAACATGGAGAGATAGAATGCTTTCAACTATTTTGCCCTCTTTACATGTTTGAGAAAAAACCGCTTGAGGTTTTGCGTCCTTCCCGTGGACAGTTATTTTAGTGAATGCGTGACTTAGGTACATCGTAATGTCACGCACGCCTTCCATCAAGGTCACCGATCTGGAATGACGAGCGCATAAAAAGTCAATTCAGTGTGGAAGATACGTGGAGGCTGGAGTGGAACATGTTCGACGGCACAAATTCGGACCTTATTCAGGATCCCTCGCGGAGGGTCCCTGGCTTTGACTCCAAGCGAAAAATCTGGACACGACTGAACCGGTGTAGGACCGACTATGGAAAGTCAAACCATCACCTGTGTAGATGGGGCTTAAAGGAGTCACCATACTGTGAATGTGGTCACCCGGACCAAACCATATCTCACATAGTGAACGAGTACCCTCTGCACCGGTTCCCAGGTGGTATAGCCGAGCTGCATTGTGTGACGGATGCAGCAGAGACTTGGTTAAGGGAGCTTAAGCTGGATATTTGATCCAAGCAGGATATTTGTCTGCCATACGCAATAATAATAATAATCGTAATGTCAAAACGAAATCAAGAGCAAACCCATCTTACTTAAAGAAAATGTAACAGGTTTGAATCCCGGCTCTAAACCACTATTTATAGGAGTCAGTCTTGTTGGTTGAGAACTTTTAATATGCATTCACAGAGACTTACGTCACAACTGATACGACACAACTTTCATTAGTTCCGCCGTGGTCTTCCTCATCGACGTCCTTCTATTTAGTTAGTATTTAGTTGTTTTGTGACTTACATCGTAAAGTAATGGGTTCGAATCCCGGCTCTAAACCACTGAATTCGACTACATGAGTTTGAGTTTATCTTTGGATACTAAAGGTGGTACCTATTAATAAACTAATCTCAGCTGCGAGACTGCCCTCAAGATCATGTCAATGTGACAGTTCTCATATAAAAACAGAGACTTGAGCACGTGGTTTCCACGATTTGTGTCAGTTTAGCGTTAGGCTCGCTCTCAAATTTAATTCAAATTCAAAAGTATCTTTATTCAGTAGGTAACATAGTTACACTCTGAATCGTCAATGGTGCTAATTCCTGTAAATACCATCTAATTTTATTTTAAGTTATATCTGTCATTTTCTTATCCGCCGAAAACGAAAGGGACGGGTAATCGACAAGCATAAAATTTATGGAACACACGTCAATTTTAAGCACAAATCTAAACCAACCGTCTAAAAATTTTACATCAGTCAATAACCCGACACAGTTCAGTAGACAGCACGTCAAACGGATTGCATACCAGCGACGTACCTTTTGATTCGCCCGGGTTATTCATTCATTTACTCATTCTTCCTAAAATTAAGAGCTGTGAATCATCCGTCCCTTTCCTTTTCGACGGATATGAAAATGACGGATATAACTTAAAATAAAATTAGGCGGTGTCTGCAGGAATCGGGGCCAATGTTTACATAACGAACGTCTCATCCGCCTATAATTACTGCAGCTTCTGCAATTTCTGCCCGTCCTGAGCGATCTCTCTAATCCGTCTGAAACACGTCCAGGTCGTTTCTCCATCGCTTACTGGGTCTGCCTCTGCCTAATTATTCTGCATTCATCATCATCATCAGCCCATTAACGTCCCCACTGCTGGGGCACGGGCCTTCCCTATGGATGGATAGGGAGATCGGGCCTTAAACCATCACGCGGGCCCAGTGCGGATTGGTGGTTATAAACGACTGCTAATGCAGCCGGGACCAACGGCTTAGCGTGCCTTCCGAAGCACGGAGGAGCTCAAGATGAAATCTTTTTTTTTGTGGTCACCCATCCTATGACTTTGCCAAAGTTGCTTAACTTCAACAATCGCAGACCGAGCGCGATAACCGCTGCGCCACCGAGCTCCGTTTTCTGTTGAATTCTGCATTATTATTATTAAAAAAAAAAACTTTGAATGAATTTCAATACATTTCTGAAACGGTTCAAATTACGATTCAATTTAGCTGGATAGTCAAGCAAAGTTCTACAATTATTTAGCATGATTATACCTCGCCAGACCGCAGTTCAAAGGAAAGCTAACGTTCCACCTATTACGCACACATTTCACGATTGATGAACGAGACGCTAGTACGTTTCGAGTGATGTTTAATAGTCAAACAAGATCGCGATTAGAGGGTAATCTATCGACTCAGCGATTTCACTGCGTGTGGAGCCGCCTTAATAATCAGTGAGTGCCGCTGAAAATGCCTTTCGATAATCACATACCTACCTACCGTCGGCTGGTACGAAAAACCGCGAAAGCGCCTTTTTAAAAGATAACACTATACGGGCTTAGCACCGTAAGCGCGCGACTCTTTCTCGCCTCAAATTCAAATTCAAAAATATCTTTATTCAGTAGGTAACATAGTTACACTTTGAATCGTCAATTTTTATATAACGAACGTTATACCTCGACATACGTCACTCGTCACTGTCTCACAGTACCGCACAGAAAGAGACAGATGATCTATGTCGCGGCGAGAAAGAGTCGTGAGCTTACAGTGCTAAGCCCGATTGATAATGTTTTTTTTTTTTTAACTCTCGGTCAATCGAACGTCGCCAGGGGCCTGTTTAATAAAACATACTATTGTAAATTGCAACGACAATTTGGTGTTCATTACGTAGCTAATATGAAACTGCAAAATATTCGTCATCACACACTCCGCAATGTACATCAAATTGTCATTTTAATTTGCAATTGAAGTTTTATTAAACAGGCCCCAGGTCTCTTTGGGCCGCCCCGCTTCCGTAGTAATTATTATTTTTATTTATTTCATGACGTGACACACTGTAGGCTGAGGGCTCTCACCCGGTACAAAAAGACAACCGCCCTGAGGGTGCCCAGTTGACCGCGAACCTCAGGGTGTCGTTTGAGAGCTTATAATTGAAATTTCTTCGATGGTTTGATACGGCAACAAGCACGCGGGGAGCGGAGCTAGGTTTACCTCACCCCCGCCAAGCCGCGGAAGAATGCGAAAGTGGAGACGAGATGTGAACCCAAATAAATCATGTCGTTCTATCAAAATCACGTGCCATGCATGTTAGAAAAACAAAATAAAAACAAACGAAAAACAAAGGAAAAACAAAGTTATCAATTGCGACAAAATTTATTGAATGGATCGATAATTTTATCACGTTGCATAATATTATATCCCTGCAGGATTTACATCAAAACTGACACGATAGAACAAGATAAAAGGAAATCTGGCAGTCGATGCATCTTGCTTTCTCTTTTTTTCCTTCTTTTTTAGTTTTTTTTTTTATTTATTAATAATTTCTTGTACACATGATAGCAAGAAAACACAATATGACAATATGAGAGACAAAAGGCACAACCTAACAACTTATTCTATCTTTCCTTTAAAAAAATCAAACCGAACAAAGTTCAATTAAGCACTGTTATTGTTAAAATAATAAAATCGTTTACACTAGCGACGATGTAAACAAACCCAAATTGATTTAAAAAGAAAAGAGGTTTTTCGAGGGATCCCTGTAAAGCTTTTGAAAGGTAAAATAATGCCAGACCTTGATAAAATTTTATTTTGTTTTGTTCCAACTGACGGAGTTGCCGCTCCACCACAACGGTGTGATATACAGGGTGGCCCAGAAGTTCAGGTTCAAAATGAAAAATTAGAAAGAGGGGCTCATTAGCTACCAGAAACACCCCCATGTATGTTCAGCAATTATTTACGGTTTAGGAGATATGACCCATTTTGTACCTTTTTCTAGATTTTCTACCTTACTTCAGAAATAATCATTTTGTCGCTATCCCTTTCTTAATAATTATTTTATTTTACTTCACAACTATGCCTAAGTCTGTGTACCGCTCAATCAAAGATAAATCAAAGTGAAATCAAAGATAAAAAAAAAGTTATCGGAAGTCAAAGTGAGAATTCGACCAAAATTGTTACAGTTGTCAAAACTTCGCCGAAGAATAATAAACACATGAAATTGTCATGGACCCTGAAAGTATTTCTAAAAACTGCTCCATTTAATAGGCTTTTAGAAACATTCAAAAAAGTACCCTTAATACGGGCAAAAAACTAAGTAATTAGCCCTCAAAGATTGCAAGACAGACAGATTTAAAGGAAAATTTGACATTCTCAAATAATGTAGCTGCTACTTTCTAACGTTGTTAAAGGTGCTCAAAGACACATTTTCAATTAAAAGTTAATAAAAATCACGCTTATAATCGCCAACAGAGTTAAGCGTACATAGGGATATAGGGACAGAAAAAGCGACTTTGATTTATACTATGTAGTGATTAGGCACAAAAAAAATATACGTTTCTTACAGTTGGTCGCAGTAGAAGAAGAGAGAAAAAGTATTGCCATTTTATGCATCAAAAAGTAAAAAAATATAATTGGGTAGATGTTGCCAACAGGGAGACTATTCGTATTAGGAATGATCCAATATGTTCGTATTCTCACCAGAAAATATTAATACACTGCATGACTAGCTTATAAGAGAAAGTATTTCCGTTATTCTAACAATATTTTCTTCACCAATAATATTACCTTGTCGTTCCAGATGTGCCATATTTAATACATTCCGCAGGTGCTGTGTTATTGCGTGTTATATAACAAGTAAGTATTATTACAATACACATATTATTAATTTATACAATTTGTCACAAATCAATCTCAATTTGTCAATTTGTTTGTTATTACAATTATACTAACTTGTTCGAACGCTTGACTCTTATTAAGAGGTCGCAGTTTCGAATGCCCGACACGGTCCTAAAAAGCTGACTTTCGAATTTGCTTCCGAATTCTTGCTTCGATCGTAAATGATTATCACGGGCTCAGCAGTGAAGGGAAACATCGTGAGGAAATCCACCTTCCCGAGAAATTAAAGCACATAATAACGGGTTCTTACCGCGTTTAAATGGGGATATGAGACTCCCGATATTTCCCGAGAAATGTATATCAGACGTACTTATGTAACTTAAGCTTTATTGGACTAGTTTTCCGTTCGCGTGTTGGAAGGTAAGACCGGCATTCGCTTCTTTTTTTTTTTAAAAAAAAACGGCTGATCAGTTTAGTTAAGCGGATACTGTGCGAAACGGGATCTAGGGAGATGATGATTACGACGAAAACAGCGGCCTTTTGCTCGCACCGTGTCGCTTTGTTGAGTGTTGTTAAATTTTGACAGTTCCCTATACTATGTGTGTAAACAAACATTTGTTTAGGTTATATTTTGACAGTATAACCCTTTGCGCAGCGTTTAACTCTCTCTCTCTCTATTTAAAAGCTGCGCTCTTGTCGGTGGACTAACCGCCATTCCTCTCTTCTTCCCGCCAAAACCTTCACCTCCCGATACGACACGACCTGCACCTTCTCTTTTATTTGTTTCATAAATGTTATCCTAGGTCTACCCCTTCCTCTCTTCCCTTCAATTTTTCCTTCTATAATGTTTGTTATAAATGAATCGTGTCGTATCAGGTGGCCAATCATATTTCCTCTCCGGTTCTCTATAGTCTTCAATATGGTTCTCTTTTCTTCAACTCTTCTCAGCACTTTTTCATTTGACACCATTTCAGTCCAGCTTATACCCTCCATCCTTCGCCAACACCACATCTCAAACGCTTCCAATCTCTCTCTGTCTCTCTGTGTCATAGTCCACGCGTTTAACTGGAAAGGGCGAAATCATTGTGTTATATTTATTCCCTAAAGATCGGAAAGAAGAAAACTTAGAAAATCTTTTAATTTATCACGAATTTCCACTTTATTTTATTCTATTGAATTTCTATTTTATTCTATATATAACTGTCAAAATTCTCAACAGTGCTGCCACCTACATTTGAGCTTCTAGTTTTTATCCTAATTACATAAACTTGTATATAACAGATTATATAAAAAAAATATTTCGGGTGTTTTCCAATAGCAATTGTTAGTAACAAAAGTCTTATTCTAGTCGTAGTCGGTTAAGTCGTATTTTATGGGCGGGGCACACGATAGGAATAATGAAAATGTATGGAATGTCCGGGGTGTGCTAAGGGGTAGGTAGGCTCCTATTTCGTTTAGATGAATACTTTCAGGGTGGAGCCTATATAAATTACTCCAACGACGAAAGTAATAAATCCTGAATACTTTGCAAACGACGCCGCGCACTGTACTTTTGCAACATTCCGATTTAAGAGAAATAGGCTTCTGTTCTATAAATTATTATTTTAAGTGCAAAGTTTTATCTGCAGGAATCGGGGCCTTTAGGACTGTATCCCACTTGGGGTAAGTAGAGTTACATCCATCGCAAAATGAACTAAGTGCCCACACCTCACCGAGCTTTCTGTTAATTTAACGTGATACGAGTTTTTTTTGACGTGACTTATTGTAGATTTGCCGCAGATGGCATTAACTACTTGGCCGGCCAAATGGGGAGCGCTGAAGGCTCTCACCTGGAGTGATACGAATAGATGCAGATAAGTACGTCCTAATTTTATTGTAAGTTATAAGCACCTGTCATTTTCTTATCCGCCGAGAAGGAAAGGGACGGGTAATGAATTTTCTTTTTCAATTATGTTTCTATGTAAAGTTATTGATGATTGGACACCTAATAAGACACGACTAATTCATTAAAAACATCATAGAAGGAAAGCTAGAAGGAAAGAGAGGAAGGGGAAGACCAAGAAGAGCTTACATGGAACAGATTAAAGAAAAGGTTAACGTCGTGTCTTATAGGGAAGTCAAGGAATTGGCTTTTGATAGACTGGGATGGAAAATGCTATACCGACAAGAGCGTGGCTCTTAAATTGATGATGATGTAAAGTTATTTGCATAAAGAAAAATAATTAAATTTTTATGCTCTGTATGTAATGTGTCACAAGTTCATGAATAAATATTCTCCAGCTCTCTCTTTCTCTATATTTATTTTCCGAGCACTGGAACGTTTTCATATATACATACATAAACTCATACCTATTTCCATTTGTGGAATTCCAGTCGCTTCGATCCTGACACATTTCTCTTGACGACGGCTTCTCTTGGGATGTTTATATTAGTTTATATCAAAAAAAAAATCAAAATTCAAAAATATCTTTATTCAGTAGGTAACATAGATTATAGGCTGTGTTCACGGTGTTAGTGGCACTAATAATGATCTGAATTATCCCACTCAGTACCTATTTGTTACGACGTCTCTTACACCCCGTAGTTTACGTAAGTTTTTTTTTTAAATATTACGAATATATTATTTAATAAAGTATTTTACTAAATGCACTAGAAATTGATTTTTAAATTTATAAAAATGTTTTGTGGAATTTTAAATAAATAAAACAAATATAAAAATGAACAGTTATTTTATATTTATATGTGGTTTGACTTAACACGTAATATTTACACATATTAACAATTACATTCATGAGCTTTGTTTATCACATACAATCTAATTTTTATTTACATTAATGTTTATTTTATAGCGACGTTTCACTGGAATGACAAACTTATATATTTATAATATAATATAATATTATATTATAATAAATATTTTAAAACAAAACAGTTTACTTTATATATTATTATAATAATATGTAATATATTAATACAATAACAATATATATTATTATAATAATATGTAAGTATATATAATTACTTACTATAATAATAGTAAGAATAGTATTATTATAGTAAGTAATTTTAAGTATTAATGGCAATTCTAATCGATCTAACAGAAAGCTGACTGTGTCTTTCTATCGTGATAGACAATGAGGAACTTTCCAAGCTTTGTTCCTCAAAAACAATATAGATAGCGCTGTACAGATTTTCCTTCGATTAACCTTCTAATTTCATGGATAACAGACATATGCATCTTTTATCTTTGTTTTTGGGTATAAATGATGACCTTTTTTATTTAATACACCCAGGAAAAAATACATCTTCCACGCATTATTATTCTGATCAAAACAAAGAGAAGCAATATAGGTAGTACCATAATTCTACACAAAATATATTCCGATTACCAAGCAACAATTATTTTTGTATAATATGCGTTTGCCATTACATTGCATTTGAAATATGTACCCGAGTAATGAGAAAATTGGTTATTATCACGTTAAAGCTGTACACCGCCATCTATATTGTTTCTGGTGTTATCTCATTCAAAGATGCCACGACATTATGTAAGTGTACAATTATAAAAATTACGTCAAAACCAAGTAAAAGTGTCAAAAATAAAAAACAGTGTCGATTTGCCGATTAAAAAAATTTGGCAAAAGGATTATTTTTATACTAACTACCTAGATTTATTCATTTCTTATCGTGCTGTGGATAGTCACTAAATGTAAATTTTGTACACTAAAATAAATTAAAATGTTATTTTACCTACAACATTATTTTTATTAAGTAAGTTACATAAAAAAAAAGTTTGATAATCTAGAAAATTATTATTTTGCGCGATATATAAGTACTTATAAAAGTAATTATAGTTTCTAAACATGCTGTAGATTAACAAAGTTTTTCAATTTACAGATAAAATAAAACTTGAGTATTTTCTAGAACGTGTGAAAATAATAAATAAAATATTATAGTTTTATAATATTTAGTTACCTAGGAGAACGTTTAAGACACAAATAAAAGAAAAGGTACAGGCCGTGTCGTATCGGGAGGTGAAGGTTTTGGCGAGAAGAAGAGAGGAATGGCGATTACTCCACCGACAAGAGCGCAGCTGTTAAATAAAGAGAGAGAGAATGTTTAGTTAGCGAAGAAATAATTGAGGAGAGGCTGCGGATAATGATAGTTGCAACACTGTTGCTTGATACCAAAAACCACGGAAGCGCCTTTTTGAAAAATAAATCAAATTCTAAGTTGATATACTTCAACAAAAATATAATTTCAAATAATTTTAATATGGGTAAAAATTTGAAATTAGCTTGTTTATTGCAAGGTTTTGTTAACAAAAATCACATTCGTTTTGGTAACAAGGCGCTTACCTGGTTTTGTCTCTATTAAGCGACAATGCGGTAATCTATTTGTCCGGTCAAGAAGTTAATGCCATCTGCGGCAAATCTCAAAAAAAGGTTATCCATTTTTTATCATCCTGCCCACATACAGTCTAGCTAGGGTTTTTATAAACCACATTTCAGAAATTAATGTTATTATTTTATAAATATAACATATTTGATTGCTTTTTGTGAATTTTAAATGATTCAATAAATAATAATATATTTTACACTTTATTAGCTACACAATCATTTGTTTATTAACCGACTTCAAAAAAAGACTTTTAAGACTATAATCGCTAGCAGAATCAAAAATGTAATGAAGTTTATTACAAATGTTATTCTTTTAACTAAATACATTGTAATACTAAAATATCTTAAAAAAAACCGAAAGTAATGCCAACAGGGTTAATTTTTGAAAGCAGTTTAATATTTAGGGGGTTAGAACACAGTCATACAACCTAACCTGCAGTTTCAAGTTCTTGAGTATGACTGAAAAATATTGAAGAATTGTGCCAACAAAATTTCGTATGCGAAGAGGCACTTTCAAAAATTCACCCATCTCTTTCCATTGTGTGGCAAAAATTGAGACCTACATTCTATGACAACATACAATAACACAGATTAAAAATTTAATTACACCGGACCTGACGAGGGTTGCCATATTCCTGAACACGCTTCGTTTTTATTAGATTTTAAAAATATAACGCCAAGAATTAATATTACACTGAAATGGTTTAGACGTTCGTTTTTTTGAACATTTCATTTTGAATTCCGAAAAGGAAAGTACCTACTCAAAATGGGGTCGAGATAAATTATAAAATTCTGATAATAAAAGCAGATCTAAAACTAACGAAAAACATTTTCATTTTTCTATTTAACCTATTAATAAATTTTAATCAAGAAAAATTTAATAATAAGTCCGACATTTTATCACGTTTTTCACAGACCTCCATCTAACTTTTCATACAAATTCCAAAGCAATTTCATATTTTGACGTTTAATAAAAAGTAACTGATTTGACTAGTTGGAAACAGGCCTATTTTTATGTTTAATTTTAGAACGTAAAATTAATTTTCAGATTCACAAAACAAGATCGCTTTAGTGGCGATGTCGTACGGATAAGCAGTGTTTTAGTTTAGGACTTAAAGTTAAACACATAGAGTCCACAGAAGCCTCCTGTCAATCATAATGGACTAATTAAAAAGCGACGAGCAGCTGTCACTACGCAATTAATTACACCTAACTAATGATGCCAGTATCAAGACTGGCAAGTTTTTTGATGACTTGAAATCTGCTCTTTTGAATTGGATAAATGACTTGGACAAAATAATAAAGCTCATAAAATTTATTTACACTATGGACTTAAGTTGTCTGAAATTAAACAATTTTTATTTTTATTTAAAAAAAATCTGGCCAAGCATGCCATCTGCGGCAAATATACTAACGTAACTATCGTACCTTAGGACTTATTTACGAATTTAAATTAAGAATAAGCTAAATTATAGAGTCAAAGATAAATGATACAAGCTAATTCACAAATAGAATCCAGTTTTAGGTAGTTAAAAACCAATCTCATATTTGTTGTTGTCCAATTTGGGCCTATCGTTAGGTTACTATTTTTTTTAGATCCAAACTATCGATTGTAAAACTATCGATACGAGTACAAGTGCAAGTTTGAATTAGCAGTAGCATCGATACGCGCAATATCGATATGCTTGATGTTGTCTATATATATATGCTATTGATAATTTACCGTCCATACTATCGATAAACCTCCATTATAATACATAATTAAATATAATTATATACATATTTTTGTCTAATTTATGAATTTGAATTAAGAATTACATTACGAAGAGTTTGACTTTTGACCACATTTATTGATGACGTCATACTTGTGATTACTATTATAGAAAAACAAATTCCATAGAAATGTATCGTTTTCCCGTTTCGTAAAAAGTATCTCATTTGACTAGATTGTCCTTTTGCCTATAACCAATAAAGAACAGTACTACGTATAGAACGGCAACTATCCGGCCCGCACCAATTTGTTTTGGGCGTCGACTTCTGCCCTCTTTGTTTTCTTAGTTATAAATGGCTGTAAACCGCTAAGAAGTAAGTGAAAGAGCGCGCGGACTATATATCTCGCTCGCACTTATGCACAAGGCAGCACAAGGTATGAATGTCATTTTTACATGGGGATCCGGGGTGTGCTATTACATTACAAAGAGTTGTACGTTTGACCACGTTTTTCGACGATGCCAAACTTCGTTTAAATTTATTTTAAGTGCAGTTTTCACTAATACAGTTGTCTCGACCATTATAGACGGCGATACGGCTCACCACCTCACTTGGTCTAAGAGAAAATTTGGTGAGGAGTGGGTAGATACTTAGATCAATCTTGCGATAGGTGTTGTCGGCGCTGCAGTAGCTCCGGCGAGGGGTTATTGTTTGTTGTAGGTGTTGATGGGATTGCTTCAATGAAAGCTTCGTTTCTTGAGGGGGATTGTTTATTGACTTGATTGTTTCATTACATTTTGTGCGCGTACGCGATTGTTATAGTCTATCGTTACGTGACGCGGAGATAGATAGAGAGAGTGAATTGAAAGAGCACAGATAGAAAATATAGACCGGGAACGGAAGAACGTCTCGGGGTTGCCGTCTTTCAATAGTGTTATTGGTGCGTTCACGTTGGCGTGAACAGGTGTACTTCTGACTACCCCAATTCGGATATAATCGTGAGCCTGTTATGTTAACGTTTACGATTTGTGAAAGATATGTTATTTGTCTGGGCGTCTGTGTTGCCATCCTTTTAAAGGAACGACGGGTGTTCGAGTCGAGTAATTCGAGTCCTATATTTCCTCAGCAAATACGAAAGCCGAGTTGCCATGGAAAAGGTTAAAAAAATATGAACTAGTTTCCATGTCAAACGGCGGTTTTTATAAGGAAAATATGAAGTGGTATGTGGTGGTTAAAATGTGTTCCGTAATTACTACGCTCTCGTTTTCAACATTTTATTATACCTCCTGTCTCAGCGAAATAGTTTTCCTACTAAAAAAATATATTTAAAAGTTTAGCCAAGCTGTAACACTTTTATTTGAAAAAAAAGTCTTTAGATCTCATCTAGAGCTTAGACTCTTTAGGAGATGGCCAGTTAATATTTTTGTAAACGAATAATTACATTTTTTTTAATTATAATTATTAAAAATTACAGAAAAAAATGAAAAAAATGTTGTAAACAGAAATTATAAATGGAGACCCGTTAATTAAGAGCAATTTTCTATTTAAATTAAAAAAAATAATAAGTTCTTTATGCTCTGTGTTTTTTCGACTTCGACTAAATTCTATACGATACGACTCATAAACAAAATCACATTACAAAAGTCAAAATATTAGTCAAAAATCTACTTTGATCAATCGGTCCCGGCTACTATTTACCGAAGTAATGTATGTAGGTGATGAACGAGCCATACCAAGGGCTTTACCTGGCTCAATAATCCTGACATCAGGGTTGATGGGGTCGGTCATAGACCTCACAATCCACACGAGAGAACAAGGGGTGTTTTGGAACTACAACTTTGAAGCAAATTTTCTCTCGTACATTAAGAATTCCATTTGGCCGTACAGAAAGCTATCCGCAAGTTTTCGCAAATGTTCAATGCTGCAGAGTATGAGAGACACCGTAACGAAAACTTTGAGGAATAATTCAGACCATGATTTTGTACCGGTATTTTGAATTTGTCAGAAAATAAATTTAAAGCTCATGTAAAGCTTACTTTATGTAAAAACCTTATGATAAGATTAATGATTACCTAAATGATAAAAATGCCTGGTATTCAATGTGTTCACCTAGTTATTTAATAACTTGTAATGGATACCTACATTGATTTAAAAGATGTGTTGCTGTTGTAGTTTCTTGTCATTTCTTCTCCTCAGCTATAACACCTTGCGAAATGACGTAGATTCAAAAATGTTATATTGTTCTTCAACAAGTTTATCTGTGATAACTACATTGAGTAAATAATTCTGATTCAGAATTCTTATCAAATTCTTATTTTCCGTCGCAAAAGTGTGGAACTGAAAATAATTTTGAGAATCTCTAAAATTCTATTTGATATCAACTCAGAGTCATGATCTTAATCATCCCCAAAAATTTTCGTTACGGTGTCACTAACAAAACCTAAGACTTATGTCATAAAAACCGTGATAAAATATCGTACTTATTGTTTGTTATTCTTAATTTAAATTCGTAAATAAATTATATACAAAAATAATAATTTATGTGAAAGATTAATAAAAGTATAAGGGTGAAGACAGAACATGAATTCAAATTTATTACTCCACTATTATTAATCAAGGAAAAACTTCTGAAAACATTAATATTGCTAGGATTTAAGTTGTTACTGATATTACAATTTTGAATTACTTACATACGAGTAAATCGATAGTTGGCTGATAGAAAGAATATCGATAGTTTTGCTAGCGGTCGATAATATCGATATGCCCATCGATAGGATACTATACAAATAGAATCCAGATTTAGGTAATTACAAATCAATCTGATATTTCTTTTTGTCTAATTTGGACCTGTAGATAGAATTAAATTTTTTGTAAGTACATCAAAACTATCGATTTTATAATTATCGATACTTAGGCAACACTATTTTGAACTACCAACAGTGTTGATACGCTAAATATGTAATGTTATTGATTATTTACCGTCCATACTATCGATAAACCGTAGATATCCCGGGCGCGTAATGGAATAGCTAACTTAATAAGCGCGGGGTACACGCACGCACAATTATTAATTGCACAAATTCCCATTTGCACAAATTTGCTTCGCATCTCTTAACGAACTTACAATGATTGCTTGTGCAATTCAGAATTTGTGCAAACAATACGCCTGTAGCCGGAGTTTCAAGCATGTACCCATAATTTACACGAGTTTATGACATCATAAAAATAAATTATTATTAACGTGTGACGTTTCTTATAATTATCTAACATTGTAATTATAATTTTATAATCATAATTCTGTACGACTAATTCATATTCTAAATATGAAAAGTACAAAACGATATAACAAAAATGATAACAGAATGAAAATTTAAAGACAACATTGGAATACTTATTAATTAAATATTTTTAAAAATAAACTTTAGTTTTCTTTCAGATTTATTTCTTTTTATGAATCGCCCACATCTATATTTTTAATTTTAGTTACGTTAATGATTATTTTAAAATTGGCTTTTCTTTTTACAACGTTTTCACGCGGAATGAAAATGTAATTAATAAATTAATAACCTTAAATTATTATATTAAGTAATAAAATTATTATTGGTTAAGATTACGTAGTAACTAGGCTACTCAGGTTTCAAATAGAAGTTAATTAAATGTCAGAAAAAAAATTCTTTTTTATTATTTATTTAGAATGTGGTTTTAATTAAGCAACTTTAATATTATGACCAACTTAATATCCCAAAATGGAATCCAACTAAACCAACCATAACATTCAAACATAACCTCAAATGTGGCACAACGACGAAAACTGTCCAATTCTCCCTACTCTCTTGATTACATTTCGTTCCGCGTAGAAACCAACTGTTCCTAATAATAAATAGAGTACATTTTACATTGACACTTAGATTACAGCTGAGGCCAATAGTCGTCACCGTAGAATGATGTTGAATACAAATGTTGGTAAGAGTAATCTGTAGAAATTGCGGCTGATGTGTGAGGGAGACGACGACTGCATAGCTGCTGGGTTCTCGCCTGTGAAAGAAAGAAACAGTTATATATTTGCCAATACCATAGGACCCTGGCGTGGTTGATGATTTCCCTCAATCAGCGCTTATCGCTATCGACCCACTAGGATCGATTAATTCTTTGAAATATTTTTCCTCTCAGACGACTGAGCCGAGGTTCGCGCCCAACTGGGCACCCTCAGGTCTGTTGTCTTAAACGTTATACCGGGTGAGAGCCTTCAGCGCTCTATTTGTCCGGCCAAGTAATTAATGCTATCTGCGGCAATTCACGTCAAAAAAAAAAATCAGCCCATACCATGTATGAAATATTACTGATAATATTTGATGGGGACTTATAAATATCCTAAGTGATCCCTAGTTTGGTTAGGACATTACAGGCACTTGATTTTCCTTCTTCTGTCGTATGGGTTGTGAGGAGTACTTACTAAACTCATCAACCCTGGTGTCAGGGTTACTATTGAGCCGCCAAAGGCCCCTGGCATGGCTCATATAACGACTACGTACTTACATCAGCAAGTAGTAACCGGGACCAACTGCTTGACGTGCCTTCCGAAGCACGGATCGTCTTACATTCGGACAATCAGGCGATCAGTAACGTCCTAACCAAACTAGGGATCAAAAAGTGATTTTTGTGATATGTCCCCACCGTGCTTCGAACACTCAACCACTGGACTACAGAGGCCGTTTCAGTGGTTTAGGATCAATAAAACAAATTGAGGGATAATCTAAACACGTTGTCACTCTCACCGTTTGTCGACAAACATAAAAGTCAGCCATTAATGGGGAGGGGACATAAAATTCGGTCGTCGGCTATATTTTACAGCGGATTTATAAACTACTAGCAGTTCATGTCTCACAGGACATTTACTTTAACAAATGAAAATGTTAAGTAGTATATTATTGAAGAGAATGAGCATAAAAACTGCCTATTTCACCATTTATGTAATCATCGTCAGGCTATTAACGTCCCCACTGCTGGGGCACGGGCCTTCCCTATGGATGGATAGGGAGATCGGGCCTTAAACCATCACGCGGGCCCAGTGCGGATTGATGGTTATTAACGACTGCTAATGCAGCCGGGACCAACGGCTTAACGTGCCATCCGAAGCACGGAGGAGCTCGAGATGAATTTTTTTTTGTGGTCACCCACTCTGTGACCGGCCTTTGCAAAAGTTGCTTAACTTCAACAATCGCAGACTGAGCGCGTTTACCGCTGCGCCACCGAGTTTATGTAATTTTGTTGAGAGTTGATTTATGTAATACAAACTGGATTTAAAAAAAGAAAAGAAAGGAAAACATGAAACAGAAGGACTAGGGCCCTGTGCTGGGAGGTTTTATGGCCACGTGTTTCCCTCAGCGTTACAGATTCCGGTTTGGTTGTAGTTTTACAGCTAGTTACATAGTATGTAATTTAATTTTTGACGTTCAAAAAGCGCTGACTATGTAAGCCAATTTTGAAAAATAAATAAATTGAATTTGAGTTTGCTTCATTTATCATAGAGAAAGAAAAACGATATCGAAGTTCAATAACGATACAGGCATCCAATTAAGAAGAGAATTGTTTTAAAACAATAATTTTGTTAAAAGTCACTTTGGTCCTATGGCACTCCGGCCTGCTTCTCGATCAGGAAGCGTCGGTTCGAACCTCGGTACTGGTTTTCATTAATACAGTTCGCTCGACATTTTATAGATGGCGACACGGCTCACACCATGTTGGTCTAACAAACATCTCGGTGATGTACCATAACAAAATTTTGTTAACATTTTGTTTTGTCACGCCTACATCCCTATTGGGGTAGGCCGAGTTACATCTATCGCACGATGAACTAAGAACCCACACCTCACCTAGCTTTCTGTCAGACCAACGTGAATTTGATGACTTTTACTTCTGTTTTTCTCAATAAAAAAGACTGTGTTATTTGTGTGATGTTAATATTTGTAGGAGGATAGGAGCTCGGTAGCGCAGCGGTAAACGCGCTCGGTCTGCGATTGTTGAAGTTAAGCAACTTTCGCAAAGGCCGGTTATACGATGGGTGACCACAAAAAAAAAGTTTTCATCTCGAGCTCCTCCGTGCTGCGGAAGGCACGTTAAGCCCGGTTGGTCCCGGCTGCATTAGCAGTCGTTAATAACCATCAATCCGTGATGGTTGAAGGCCCGATCTCCCTATCCATCCATAGGGAAGGCCCGTGCCCCAGCAGTGGGGACGTTAATGGGCTGGTGATGATGGTGTTTTGTAATTTGCGTGTATGAAACGATTTATGAATGTAAAGGAAGCAAGAGGGGTACGCTGGGATCGAAAAAAAAATCCATAGCCATAGTTCCTCTTTTTTGTATTTTTTTTATATTTTATTTTATTGCTCATTAATTTTGTACTCTTTTGCGTTTACTTTCGATTTTGATTATCAATACCAATGTATCACATAGATTATCGGGGCTACTGACGCAAGGATTGTATGTATGATTTTTTGGTAAATATTTTTTTATTGAAACACGCCTAGTGACCGGTCATCCTGACGTCAGAACCGCGGGTCACCTTTTAATGTTAATTTATTTCTAAAATACGTTGGGAGCAAATGTCTAGTGAAAGGCATTAAATGGGCAGCACTTATTGAGCACTATTTAAACTTAAAATACGCCTACAAAATACGAGTGACCGGTGATTCTTATGTAATAATGTCTTTATTAGTAATTTTTTTTTCCTGGCTATATCTGCAATCAGTATCTTTTTTTTTGTTTACTATGAGCAGATTTGGTATAAGTGTATTGTGAGGTAGAGTGTGTCTTCCAGCGAAGACAGCTACTCATAATTAGCTAATCTATGACCACTCATTCTTCTGAATGCTCCAGTATATCTTTTCTCTTGAGTCGCTTCCTATAAGTTTGACTGGTAAGCTGGATTGCCAATTCATTGGGATGTTTTTTCAGCCTTGCTTGGTAGTTTAGGACTTCTTCTTCTTTGCGAGTCGATGGCGATCGAAGCTAAATTTAGGACTGAACCCCTAATTTCATCCTTCACTGTATTCATTCTCAGGTTGTCATGAATTTCTGCATTTGTTATGAACCAAGGAGCGTTGCAAATGGTTCTCAGGATCATGTTTTGCATTCTCTATATAATTAAGATGTTTGAGTTGCAGGCACTTCCCCATAGTTGGATACCGTACATCCAGACTGGTTTCAGGATAATTTTATAGATGAGAAGTTTGTTATCAGTCGACAGTTTGCTGTTACGTTTTAAAAGCCAGTTAAATCTTATATTTAGTTGTTCTCTTTTTATTAGTAATTTAATTTAGGTTCCAATTATTTTCGTTTCAAATTGGAACGAATTTTCTTATATCGTTTTTTCCGTTCCAGCATTTTCTTTTGATATCACATAAATCGAGTCAGTCACTCAGTCAATTAACGAATGTCGATATTTCATTTCAACTGATCTTGTTCGTCAAATTTTCTCGTATCCCGGGTTGAATAAAAGCAAAAAGTTTTTTATAGCCTCCGCAGTCCACAGGACACAGACCAAATCAACGTCTGAGGAGGCATTAGATACGTATTTTGCTTATTGTGTTTTTGTTCTAAGGTCTAAGGGGGTCTAGAGTAACTCTGAGGTCGCAGGTTCGGTTCAGCACAGGCCTAAACCAATAATTGTCTGTTTTCGAATTCATCATGACCTAACTTGCATTGGGCTGGTTTTCCCTTCGCGGGTTGGAAGGTCAGACAGGTAGTCCCTTCTGTACGAAACCGGACCTGTCAAATCTTCAGGTTAGGTAAGCGGACCCTGTGAAAAACGGGATAATGCTAGGAGATGCTGATGTTATCTTCTCTGTGGTATTTGCACTTAGGTTTGCGCTCACTTAAGCATCGCCTCACGCTTGTTGTCTTGAAATTATGTATCTGTTGAGAGCCCTTAGTGCTCCCCATATGGCCGGCCAGTTGGTGAATACCATCTGAGGCAAAACTACACTAAGTCAAGTAAAAAAAAACCTCTTAGATGGGTTTTCAAAGTAGTTACTAAAAAATCTGTTTTTAGGTTCCTTTAAATCTATAAAATTTCGCATGCTCAGTCTGTCTGTAGGTCACTTTTACCCATTATTTCTTCTTTCCTCATGTTTGATAAGTAAAATGTCATGTAACTCAATAATTTTCACTAACAGTTGACTCAACCATAAACAGCGGCACCTGTCACGTTGGTCTAACAGAAAGCTCGATGAAGTGTGAATACTTAGTTCATCTTGCGATGGATATTATGTACCTCTGACTACATGACAATGCATAAACTCACGCCTATTTCCCTGCGGGGTGAGCAGCGACTATGGAATTCCACTTGTTTCGATCCTGATAAACATCTTGCTTGAGGTATATTAGAAATTTTGAGGTGTCTGGTAGTACAGCTTCCGATGGAACCAATACTGCTTTTTATTGCGAGGCTTCATTTACAAGTTCCTTTGGGCAGTCTTTTAAGTTATTTTCGATGTCGTTTTCACGGTTCAATCACTCTTCAGTTGAAATTTTGTTTGAATAACCATTGTTACATTCTTTTTTTATTTTCATTGTATGAAAAGAAATATTGATGAAACTTTTTTAAGGTTCTTGATTTCATTCACAGGTTTTCACAAAGGTTACTTAGAAAAATCTTGATTTAGTTTTTTGTTTAGTTTAGTTTAGTGTATTATATCTTCTGCCGAAGGAAGAGATCGCTTTTAGCGATAAGGCCGCCTTTGCCCACCTTAGAATAAGTTTATCCTGTCTTGTAAATTTGTGTGCAATAAAGTGTTTTATTATTATTATGGTGAGTTTGCTTTGATATTGTTGCTTATTTAATGTATTTGCTTATAATTAGAAATCCACATTCCCGAGAAATGCATTTCAGCAGTATGTGACCTAACTTGTATTGGGCTGGTATTCAATGTGTTCCTCTAGTTATTAAATAACATGTAATGTATATCCTCATTGATTTAAAAGATGTGTTGCTGTTGCAGTTTCTTGTCATTTCTTCTCCGCAGCCATAACAACTTGCGAAATGATGTAAATTCAAAAATATTACATTGACCTTCAACAAGTTTATCCATGATAATTAAGTTGAATAAATGATTGTGATTAAATTTCTGATTTGCTGGTTTTCCCTTCGCGGGTTGGAAGGTTTCTCAGACAGGAAGTTGCTTTTATAAAAAAAACTGGACCTGACAAATCTTCAGGTTAGGTAAGCGGACCTGTGGTGATGGATGACTTATAATTCAAAATCCGTGACAGTTCTGATCGGATAAAACGTGAATTACTTTTTAGTATCACGTATTCTAATTCCAGCTAGTTATAGCCAGTGGTTTAGATCCCGATCTAAACCGCTGAATCCGACGTCGTATTTGGGTCATAGATATTTGATATCACATGGTTTCCAGGACTTGTGCCCAGTTACTGGCAATATGCTCGCTTCCCAATTACATGGTATTAAAACATAACTGGCGGGGAGTGGGTGCGTGGGTGACACTGGCCGGTAGTATCAGGAGGTCTGACAAATATGGTTACCACTCACCATTGAATATATGCACGTATATGCTGGCAGGGAAAGCGTTGTTGGGTACACAGGTTTAGTTACCAAGGTGGGTGACAATGGCCGCTGGTATGAGTAGGTCTGACAACTGTGGTCATGACTCACCATTGAATATATGCACGTATATGCTGGCAGGGACAGCGTTGTTAGGCATGTAGGTGTAGTTACCAGGGTGGGTAGTCACCCACACACTGGGCGCTAGTTTGAGGAGATCTGACAACTGTGGTCATGACTCACCATTGAATATATGCACGTATATGCTGGCAGGGACAGCGTTGTTAGGTATGTACGTGTAGTTACCAAGCTGGGTGACACTGGGTGCTAGTTAGAGCAGGTCTGACAACTGTGGTCATGACTCACCATTGAATATATGCACGTATATGCTGGCAGGGACAGCGTTGTTGGGCACGCAGGTGTAGTTACCAGCGTGGGTGACACTCGCCGCTGGTGTGAGGAGGTCTGACAACTGTGGTCATGACTCACCATTGAATATATGCACGTATATGCTAGCAGCGATAGCGTTGTAAGGCATGTAGGTGTAGTTACCAGGGTGGGTGACGCTGGGAGCTGTTTTGAGGAAGTCTGACAACTGTGGTTACCACTCACCATTGAATATATGCACGTATATGCTAGCAGAGATAGCGTTGTAAGGCATGTAGGTGTAGTTACCAGGGTGGGTGACGCTGGGCGCTGTTTTGAGGAGGTCTGACAACTGTGGTCATGACTCACCATTGAATATATGCACGTATATGCTAGCAGAGATAGCGTTGTAAGGCATGTAGGTGTAGTTACCAGGGTGGGTGACGCTGGGCGCTGTTTTGAGGAGGTCTGACAACTGTGGTTACCACTCACCATTGAATATATGCACGTATATGCTGGCAGGTACAGCGTTGTTGGGCACGCAGGTGTAGTTACCAGCGTGGGTGACACTGGCCGCTGGTATGAGGAGGTCTGACAGCCTCTGTGCCGGGTCCGTGGTGACGTTAACGCCGTTTTCGAAGTCATAGTTGATCATCTTGCTGTTATGGTACCTGTGGAGAAAAAGGTCCTTGTTAATAAATGGACTTTTAAAGATTAATAATATTAAACCACACGCTATTAGAGTTCTTATTACACGCTCAGTGGGTAGGCCCGCTACAAGGTGGACCGACGATCTGGTGAAGGTCGCGGGAAGGAGCTGGATGCGGGCAGCGCAGGACCGATCGTTGTGGAGATCCTTGGGGGAGGCCTTTGCCCAGCAGTGGGCGTTGTACGGCTGATAATGATGAAGATGATGAATATTAAACCAGCAAGTGTCTTACTTATTGCTGAGTAGCCAAATACCCCGTGACTTTTAAAGGTTAGGTATTTATATTCTTATTTCGCATGGGTTTTGAAGTCGGAGACATATTCAACACGTTCACAATGTTCAATATATGTTATTTTTCGATAAACACATTTGAATTTATATACATAGACATACTATGGCAAGAAAAAATGTGCCCCACATATGGGCAATGCACGTATGAATTTCTTTATTAACTCATATGTGGTCCATACACAGTGAACGTGATAACCATCTCTGGTGTCCCATTACTAAGCAGCTAAATCCCTTTTCATATTTCAAATAACAGTTTTTTGTAGTTATCTACAGCAGCGCTTATCCCTATCGGTCAAGGGTCGATTAAGGCTAGGCGCGCACTACGAGTTTTTCGCCGCGCGGCAGAAAGATCTGCGGCATAATGTCGCACTGTAATACTACGCCGCTGCGGCGGCTCTATCGTCAAGTGCGCGCAATACAATTTAAAATTGTTTAGTACAGAATTACAGTGCGACATTATGCCGCTGCTTTTTTTCTGCCACGCGGCGGAAAACTCGTAGTGCGCGCTTGGCCTAATTCTTTCAGTAATAACCTTCCCAGACGCCCTGAGCCAAGGGTCGCGCCCAACTGGGCACCATCAAGCCAAAAAATTCTTCAAATTCTTTACCGGGTGGAGAGTCTTCACTTCTCCCCATTTGTCTCGGAGGCTTGTCAGCAGAATTTATCTACAATAAGTCACGTGATAAACAAATCCTTCTATTTTCAACATTTTTACACGAAAATTCTTACATTTGGAACCATGTTTTTCCTGTTTGTGAAACCCTCGTGAAACCTCAATCATTACAAAATATGAAGACATTTTTCACTTGTTAGGGTTTGTAAAAATAACTCATGAGAAAAATAATGTTTTCCGCATATTGTCCTTAAAGGAACGATACGCATTAAAATAGGTGCAGGTAGTAGGTACATATTTGAATTGTTATCGTGGTCTAGAGAGTTGGCTCGCGATCTGGAGGTCTGTGGTCGATTCCCGATAAGGACATTATCGAAATCACTTTGTAAGACTGTCCTTTGTTTGATAAGGACTTTGCAGGCTTGAATTACCTGATTGTCTGATAAAGTAAGATGATACCGTGCTTCGGCTGGTAGCCGTAGAACACCTCCACTAACCCGCAGTGGAGTAGTGTGGTGGGGTAAGATAAAACCAAGGAGACAAATTTCTGCAGGTCTGATGGGCCTCCGAAAACGACACAAAACCTGAATAGAAAAAAATGTGTCCTGTCTAGTGAATTATATTCTCTTTGTTCAATCTGCCTGCAAAAACAACCGGCGTCTTCTCAAACAATGAGGACGCCCGTCGAATCACAAAAAGGCGTAACGGACATAATGAAACTTTACAAGAGAGCGATTTAAAGAAATCACATTTCACTGATGGACATAAAAGTTTTTTATTAGGTGTAATAATTTAAGTTTAAGTATTTTAATAAAAAGAGATGGCGTTCAAATCACTTTTTGAAGTTCATTCAAGCAAATGAATGTAAAAAAAAATGAAATAGCCCTTTTATTCGCGTAATTCGTTATAATTTATATTTTATTGACAAAAAAAAAATACTAGCAATTTATTAGTATATTCTCTCGTGGCCGAGATTTCCAGACACAATAATTCAACTATGTAATTTGGATTTTAAAAGGAAATTCGGTCTTATGACTATAGTAGTTAGATATCTTCCCTTGAATATTGGAACGTTAAATATCATGCCATACAAAGTTTTGCCAAAGCCATCTCTGTATGATAGAACTAACTGGAAAACTGCTCATTCCAAATACAAAAAAATCAAAACCACCATAAACTAATTGACGGCCAGTAACATACATCCCAGTACTATGTGAAATCTTTTTTATTCTGTATTTTGTAATATTAGAATAGAATAGAATAGAATAGAATAGAAAAAGTTTATTATAAAAGGACGCCACACACAAAAAAAGACAACAACATCATATCAAATTTCCACTAAAACAATTACAAAAAAGCAAGACGGATGTTTGTCGAAATGATCATAAGGTGGTGGTGGACGTCCTGAGATAAAAGGGCCTCACTCAGCACAAGTCGCGGCGTGAACCACGACGCTGATATTATGTGGACCCTGTTGGGTGACGCACCAACATCGTATTCCATAAACATGTGTTAATGGTGTATATATTCAAATTCAATACAAAAATATACATTATAATATATACCTAATTATTTTAATAGAATTAGAGTGTACATAGACAAATATTATCGCAAAGATGTATACGTAAATACTTAAGGTTAGAATAAAAAAAAAAAAGTTATTAATATAGGTAAAACTAGTAAACAAATGTAATAATATAAACAAATACGAATTCCATGAATGTAACCTATATATCGCGCGTGCCGCACCCCGATTCTAGCTCGGTCGGATATTTGCGGTCTTGTGCCGGCAAAATAAAGAAAATAAACCAGTCGAGTTGATTTTATTGATAAAACAGTCAATTTTCCGACGCTATCATAAACTTTGATCTCGGTACGAAGTGGTTATCTCCACAAAGCGTATAAGTACCTACATACAACGTCATATGAATATGGGGAATATTTTTCTAGAAACTTCGAAAAGTGTTTAGTTTCCGTCACTGTTTTCTCTCCAACTAAAAATATTTTCCCAACTATTGGAAAGTTTTGGAAACAAAAGGAAACGACGTGCTTTGATAGTCTCTTCGAAATCTGTAAATAGAGCGAGTTCAATTTTACCGTAAAGAATATATTGATTTTAGATTCCCTATTAACGGCCTCCGTGGTCCAGTGGTTTGAACGTTGGGCTCACGATCCGGAGGTCCCGGGTTCAAATCCCAGTGGGGACATATCACAAAAATCACTTTGTGATCCCTAGTTTGGTTAGGACATTACAGGCTGATCACCTGTTTGTCCGAAAGTAAGACGATCCGTGCTTCGGAAGGCACGTTAAGCTGTTGGTCCCGGTTACTATTCACTGATGTAAGTAAGTAGTCCTTACATGAGCCATTTCAGCCTCTGGCAGCTCAATAGTAATCTTGACACCAGGTTGATGAGGTTGGTAATTCACCTCACAACCCATACCATAGAAGATAGAAGAAGATTCCCTATTTACCTGTACATCTAGTTGCCCGGAAAAAATATCACTAGAGAAATATGGCCGCGCTTTGTAACTTAATATTTATTGTATTTGTTGTCCAGTGGTAAACGTTGGGTTTACGATAAGGTTCCGAGTTCGAATTACGGTGGGGACATCATAATAAATATCATAAACTGCCTATATACGTCCCACTGCTGGGCACAGGCCTCCCCTCAATCAACCGGAGGGGGTATGGAGCATACTCCACCACGCTGCTCCACTGCGGGTTGGTGGAGGTGTTTTTTACGGCTAATAGCCGGGACCAACGGCTTAACGTGCCCTCCGAAGCACGGAATCATCTTACTTTTTCGGACAATCAGGTGATTCAAGCCTGAAAAGTCCTTACCAAACAAAGGACAGTCTCACAAAGTTATTTCGACAATGTCCCCATCGGGAATCGAACCCGGACCTAAAGATCGTGAGCCTAACGCTCTTACCACTAGACCACGGAGGCGGTTACGGTGGGGACATATCACAAAATTCACTTTGTGTTCCCTGGTTTGGTTAGGACATTAGTTTACAGACTGATCAACTGATTGTCCGAAAATAAGATGGTCCGTGCATCGGAAGACACGTTAAGCCGTTGGACCCGGTTACTTTTTACGTTACATGAGTCATGTCAGAGGCCGTTGGCGACTCAATAATAACCCTAGCACCACGTTTGATGACGTTGGTAATCCACCTCATAACCCATACGATAGAAGGGAATGTAATTATCATAAAAACTTATGATGAAACCTTCTCCGGTTGATTAAGGGAAGGCCTGTGCCAAGCAGTGTGACGTATACAGGATGTTTATGTTATGTTGTCATAAGTTTTCGACACGTGTGAAAAAAATACATGTCATTATGACAGTTTTTTTTAAACATTGTTTTAAGTTTACGCGGTTATTATCATAATTAAAACACATAATATCGGGTTCTTACCGCGTTTAAAGCAGGGATAGCGTGACTCAGTCGTCCCGTGATCATGGCACTTGCAACAGTGTCGAAATATCGGGAGTCTCATATCCCTGCTTTAAACGGTCATTATGTTTTTTTTTAAATATTTATAACTTTTCAAAAAATGTTTATTTCAGAAAAGGCACTATACTATACGGCGATATACTATACTATAGGCGATATACTATACTCATACACACATACATAAACTCATGCCTATGTCTCACCGGGGTAAGCAGAGACATGGAATTCCATTTGGTTTGATCCTGACACAGTTCTCTTGCTTCCTCCACATTCATCGTTTCATGCACGCATGACGGTTCAGAGTTAATCTTACTGACCCTCTTCTAAGAACATCTCAAATTTGATAAATTTACGTCTTTCTCTTACTTGTAGACTCATGTAACAATATTCCACAGTCTACATAAATAGAGTATGTAATTGGTAAACTAATTATCCAGTTTCTAAAGGACAATAGACTGTGATAATTAGTCTAGACTACAACACCCCGGACACTTCATACAAACAAAGTCGTATTACACAGACACTACACATTGACATTATCAACACACACTTCTGTGTGTATGACGTCTGAGGGCTGCCAGTTACAATACCTATTTTAACTGTCATTACTTATTTAAGTAGTACTACTTACGAAATATGCTTTTATAATAATAAGTTAATTATTTATTTAATATGACACAAATCACTAAAAAGATTTTTTTAACAATAGGCTTAAAAATAACTGAGCTAATTAATTGCATTTAAATCATTTTCACATTAAGTACTTAGCGTAGGTTAAATTTTATTGGAAATTATTAGCATAAAATATTTTGACGAATAACCAGCATAAAATAAATAATTATAGGCGCGTCGGCGCGGGCAATTACTGTGAGATCAAATATTTGAATCGGACAAACGAACGTCGGTGTCCAATTTCAAAATTCGAACGTATAAACTAAACCGATAAAAAATAAAAAGAACGGTCCGCGCGCAGCTTTCACGATTCAAGTCTAAACTATTGTCGAGGGGGGGGTGAGGTGAACCTAACTTAAACACTGATGATGAGGGGAGAGTTGCCGTTCTATACATAGTATCATTCCTTATTCTATACTAATACCCATATTAATTTATTTTATTTTGAGTTCTGTTTATTTGTTTTAGTTTTATTTTAATTTTATTTGTTTTGTTTCATATTTTTCTAATATTTTTGTTATGTAACTGTTTTGTTTATGGTTAATAATATATATCTATATCTTGTATTAGTTACCAAGAATAATTAATGTTATTAGTTCGTTAGTCCGGATCGAAATAGATTTATTTGCAGATTATTGTTTGCGCCAAGTCACTGTGGGACTGTGGTAAATCAGCTTGCTGTTCAATCGGGGAACGCGGGGTCGAACCCGGTACTGGATAGCACCAATAAGTTATTAAATTATCTTAAGTGCAGTTTTCACTTACACAGTTAGCTCGACCATTATAGATGGCGATACGGTTCACCACCTATCACGTTGGTCTATCAGAAAGCTCGATGAGGTGTGGATACTTAGTTCATCTTGCGATGAATGTACCTCTGACTACCCCAATTGGAATATAGTCGATACAATCTAATTGAGGTTTATACATACAAACATGCTTAAATTCGGTGAGATGTGGGTACTTAGGTCATAAATTCGGAAATATCTGACTTTAGAAGATATGAATGCACGGGATTAACTCTCAGGAAACTTTATATTAGGCTGCCAAATTACTAAATTAATTATTTTAAGAACGTCTAGGGCCCTGTGCCAAAGTTATTTTTGCAGCCTTCCCCGTCTATACGTATACAGGTTGTGAGAAGCTGCAGTAGTTTTAGGCGAATGAGACTGTTACTTACAGAATAAAGTATAAAGAACCCCAACTGGGATATAGCGGTACCTATATTTAAAGTTTATTGTTTGAAAAACTATTTTGAGCTGCTAAAGTGCGTAGACTTTACTTCTTAACAATATTAATATACCAATCTAATCAATCGAGTCGTTACCCACTAGACACCTCAAGGCGGGTATAGAAGTCGAGGCAAACCGCGTAAAGGGTGGTGTGACGACCTGAATGCTTATCGAAGGGATTAGCCGGAGATCGCGCGAAGTCGAGAAATGTGGAAAAATCAAGGGGAGGCCTTTGCCCAGCAGTGGGGACGTTAATGGGCTGATGATGATGACTAATAAAATAGATTCACCATTCAAAAGTATGAAACTTTTCAAATGTTATTTTTATCAAGACTAGAACGTTTAAACTCCTAAACACTTCTCAACAATTCCTGACCACCGCACCCGGAAATCAACTCCGGAATACGAAAACGAAATCCCTTTTTCGTTTGCGGAAAATATTCATAAATTTTTAGTCGGATCCGTTCTACACCTGAGCGAGTCCTTCGAAATTCTGCCCACGAAGTTACGAAAAAGCAATTCTAGTTTCATATTGTTGAAGATTTTCGTGAGTTAGGGTTTTCTATTCAAGTGGTATTTCATATCGGAGTGTGTATGTGGGTACGATAACTATTGTTGGATTGATTTGCGAAACTCTCCCGAGGATGTTGTTGGAACTTTGTCAATAGATAAAATACTCACTTCGGGTTTATTGTTGTGTTATTTCACTCATTAAGTAAGGGTGGTATTATTAAGAAGAAAGCAAGAAAATCATTTCGTTTCGAAATAAGTAGGTAGGTACACAGAATAGAAAAGTGAACTAAATAATGAATTTAAACCTTATCTGTAACGGCCTCCGTAGTTCAGTGGTTCAGTGGTCTCAATCTAAATATATAAAAGGAGAAACTGACTGACTGACATATCAACGCACAGCCTAAACGGCTAAGCGCATGCACTTGAAATTTGGAAGAGACGTAGCTTAGGTACCGTGGAGGTGCACTAAGAAAGGAATTCCCGAAATTCCCACGGAAAAGGGAATTAGCGGGAAAATCCTTTTGTATGAAAAATCTAAACCGCTTAAGTTAGACGCTTGAAATTTGGCATGCAGGTACCTTAGTAAACTTAAAGCTTAGTTGCAACAAGACATTGCAAAATTCCCACGGAAACGGGAGTTAGTGGGAAAAAACATTTGTATGAAAAAATCTAATTATCTAAATATACTATAAAAGGAGAAACTGACTGACTGACATATAAACGCACAGCCTAAACGGCTAAACGTAGGCACTTGAAATTTGGAAGGGACGTAGCTTAGGTACCGTAGAGGTGCACTAAGAAAATAATTCCCGAAATTCTCACGGGAACGGGAATTAGCGGGAAAATCCTTTTGTATGAAAAATCTAACCCACTTAAGTAAGACGCTTGAAATTTGGCATGCAGGTACCTTAGTAAACTTAAAGCTTAGTTGCAACAGGATATTGCAAAATTCCCAAGGGAACGGGAGTTAGTGGGAAAAACATTTGTATGTAAAAATCTAATTATCTAAATATATAAAAGGAGAAACTGACTGACTGACATATACACGCACAGCCTAAACGGCTAAACGTAGGCACTTGAAATTTGGAAGGGACGTAGCTTAGGTACCGTAGAGGTGCACTAAGAAAATAATTCCCGAAATTCTCACGGGAACGGGAAGTAGCGGGAAAATCCTTTTGTATGAAAAATCTAACCCACTTAAGTAAGACGCTTGAAATTTGGCATGCAGGTACCTTAGTAAACTTAAAGCTTAGTTGCAACAGGATATTGCAAAATTCCCAAGGGAACGGGAGTTAGCGGAAAAAAACATTTGTATGAAAAAATCTAAACTGCAAAGTTAGATGATTGAAATTTGACATGCACTCCCACACACACAAAGACTTCTCTTTTATAACGCCTCGCGAACGAAGTCGCAGGCAAAAGCTAGTACTATATAATAAACTATTTTTGGAAACGCGTGGCACATGTAATTAGACCCATTTTCCCTCTGGGTATGAAGGTCAGATGTTGAGAACCTAATCCATAAATAACTTTATGTTAGTCCGGAAATAAGCGTATTCTGGAGTGTATTGGAATATAATGTATTATGTTTTTATTATTTACTTAGGTAATTTTAAAAATAGGATTTTGAGTCATAATTAGAATAGAATAGAAAAGAATAGAAATTGTTTATTATAAAAGGACGCCACACACAAAGACAAGACAATGACATCACAATTTTTTGGTGGTGGTGGACGTCCTGAGATAAAAGGGCCTCACTCAGCACAAGTCGCGGCGTGATTGGTAAACCAAGACTAGTTTATATATTAGACTAGGCATATCTTTTAACATTGTATTATATCATAAGTTTTGCACATAGTTTCGTGAATTGAGCAGAATATTATTTTCAATTTTGGGAGTTCTTTCATTTGATTACTTTGAGGTTATAAAAGTTTTCTCGTTATGTAGATACAATATAACTTTATAATTAATAAAAAAAGTTTCTAATATCACTTTACCTTGTCTATGGCGATCTCTCTCCAATGCTAACTCGGAGGACAATCCAGAATATGTAAAAGTTACTGCTATGCTGGACTTCAAGCAAATCTTCTTCTATCGTGTGGGTTGTGAGGTGAATAACCAACCTCATCAACCAAGCAAATTAAAACCATGAATGCGATCAGACTAAGGAATAGTTTAGCTTGATTATAGTACTTAATAAATTATCTGTAATCATTACTTACAACAGCCTCCGTGGTCTAGTGACTAGAGATTTGGGCTTACGTTTTCGAGGTCTTGGTTCGATTCCCAATGAGGACATTGTCGAATGCACTTTGTGAGACTGATTTTCTTTGGTAAGGACATTGCGGGCTTGAATCACCTGATTGTAAGAAAAAATAAGATGATTCCGAGCTTCGGAGGGCACGCTAAGCCGTAAAAACACCTCCGCCTACCCGCAGTGGAGCAGCGCGGAGGAGTATGCTTCATACCTCTCCGGTTGATTGAGGGGAGGCCTGTGCCTAGCAGCGGGACGTATATAGGCTGTTTATATTATGTTTACACAAAAAAACTTACCAGAAAACAAATGCAGGTGCCTCAGTGGTCTGTACCACGGAGCACTGCAGCCTAAGAGTTGACCCCGGCTTGAGATATTTCTCCGTGGGTCCAGAGATCTGCGCCCGAGCCTCTGTAACAAAAGTTTGAGCGTTAGACTAATATTTATTTACACCATAGACAAAATATTTACATCTTTTTCTTATCGTGTCGGTTATGAGGTGGAATACCAACCTCATCAACCCTGTTATCAGGGTTATTACCAAGCCAAAGGCCCCTGACATGGCTTATGTAACGACAACATACTTACATCAGTAAGTAGTAACCAGGACTAACGGATTAACGTACCTTCCGAAGCACGGATTGTCTTACTTTCGGACAATCAGGTGATTAGCCTGTAATGTCTTAACCAAACAAGGGATTACAAAGTGATATCTCCCCACCGGGATTCGTACCCGGGGCCTTCGAATCGTGAGTCCAACGCTCAACCACTGGACCACGGAGGCTGAGCCAGGATTCGAACCCGTGTAACTACAATGTAGATCCCGCGATTTCCGAACAGGCCATTCACGGATTCAGAAAAAAGCAGACAATCGCAAATATTTTATTACTAGAGTTTATATTATAAAGTAATTTTCATAATACACTGCCGTAGCAAACATCTACGGCGTAGCGATGGCTACGCTTTTACATTGGGCAAGAACCCGACAAAATTAAGTTGACACCACACGTCAAACGGTTTGCGTACTAGCGAGAAACCTATTTAATTCGCCTGGGCTATTCATTCATTATAAAACTAACGTATGACAATCATCTGTCAGCAATAGCAATGGTCTAATTTCCAAATATTCAAATCAGTTAAGTACTTTTTACTAAATGTCATAATACGAAATTACTATGGAATTTGTATGAAAAAGCAAGTCACAGATTCATAGAAAAACGTGATAAAATGTCGTACTTTTTTTACGTTTTTCTTATTTATGAATTTTAATCAAGAAAAACGTAATAAAATGTACGACATTTTATCGCGTTAATATAAACATTTAAATAGAGTAGGAATTTGTAGGAAATATTTTTATTTAAATAGAATAAAATAAAATGTTTTTCGTTAATTTTAGTTCGGTCTTTATTTAGTAATCCGAATTTCATAATTTATCTTGTACCTAGTACGGTCACGAGCATTAATATGTATACACTTTGGTACCATATCACATTAACTTTTTTGACAAATGAAACCGTAAGTCTCATTAAATGTCAAACAGGATAGTGCGACAGGGTTTTAAAGTGGGTACATGATATTGCTCATGATTGTACACGACCCAATTCATCTAAAAAGCAATATTGCTATTTGACATTTGTGTGCATTGCGCATTTACTTTCATATACGCAAATGTCAAATTGAAATAAAGCTTTTTTAGATGAATTGTTTCGATGTGGCCTTTTTAACCCCCCCTGTACATAGACTCAAGTGATTAAGCATTGTTTGTCACTTATGTATATGTAAGCATGTAACATTGTCAACTATCGTTAAAAAAATCCTAAAAGTGAAAAGGGTTTTTCTAGTGCCGTGTTTCGTAGACCTTTTATTATTAAGAACGTTATTTTTAACCCGTCGTTAACCCTTTGAGTAAAAACCCAACCTAAACGCTTAATCTTTTCTGACCCTTAGAACAATAGGCAAGCTAAAACAAAACAAATTAAAATTCATTCCTATGTTAAAATAATAAGATGTGAATTTTGATTAACGATAATACTTAATTACTTATCTCATAACTAAGTATATACGAAGCATATTTACCTAAACTTGTTGGTAATACATAATATGGAGTAATTATTACCGTTCACCACAAATGTCAATAATTTTGTTAGTTATCAGAACAACAAAATCATAATAAAGCTGTTTTAATTTTTAGCATTTAATCGATAAAAACTTTCGATATTTTTTTATTTTTTATTATTACATTTATTTCAGATTGTACTCCATATTATTGTTAGTAAGAAAAAAGGCGCTTATAAAATATGTTAGTAAAGTAACACTAGGTAATATCTATTTTTCGTAGGCACCAGAATTAGGCATAATAAGTACCTTCATCCAGTGTACTACAACCCTCTCGGTTAACGCGCTCAGGTACATGTTGATATATCATCAAAATTGTAATAAATTATTAATTTTTCGAACGCATATTGAAGTATTTTGGATAATAACGAATAAAAATCAGCCTTATGAAATTAACACGTAAGGTAATATCAACTCTATGTTACTTACTTACTACCTTATGATAATTTCGACGAACATTTTTTTTTAATTGTTTTGTGACCTTTTAAATGATATTATTGACTTGTTTTTGTGTGTACCGTCTTTTATAATACTTGAACTATTATTCTTTATTCTATTCTAGAGGTATAATCTCCTGAATATGGGTAGTTCTATGTAGGTATGTATAAATGCAACTAGGGAAAATTCTGATCAAATTGAATCCTTCACGGATGGTCTGCGAACGGTCAGTCTGCTTAGTCATTATATCTCAAAATATTCAAATGTTGGGCAGAATTTAATTTGTCAGAAATGCGCCTGAAGCGATGAGAGAAATGCGAATTTGAAGGAGGATTCTAATTATTTTCGGGCTACAATGTTACAGCCGGTGAGGAAAGGCCTTTATTTAAACGTAAAGTTGAATATCCACCTTAATGTTCTCAAAGGTATCCTTTACTAGGCTGTTTAAATATTTAGTTTTCTATTAGTTACAAGGCATTCAAACCCTGTTGAAATTAAATGTTTTATCTGTTTAATTATACTTCAAATTAAACCTGTTTTCATTACTAGTTAGTTTGAAAATTGTGTATTTTTAAGCTGAAAACACATTAATATTCCGAACGTATGCGCTGGCAGTATTGAATTTTGTATGGAATTATGACTGGCAGAGGAAGACCTAGAAGGAAAAAGATGTACATTGAGCAAAGATGTCCCTAGAAAAGGTTCAATACGATCTATTCAGAACCGGCGTGCGTGTATGATTTTTTTTTTTTTTTGACGTGACTTATTGTAGATTTGCCGCAGATGGCATTAACTACTTGGCCGGACAAATGGGGAGCGCTGAAGGCTCTCACCCGGTACAACGTTTAAGACAACAGGCCTGAGGGTGCCCAGTTGGGCGCGAACCTCGGCTCAGGGCGTCGTCTGAGAGGAAAAATATTTGAAAGAATTAATCGATCCTAGTGGGTCGATAGCGATAAGCGCTGAATGAGGGAAATCGTCGACCACGCCGGCGGGGTCGGTATCGGGGACCTGAAGTGTTTGGTGTCGCGAGCTGATTGGCTGCCTCTATGGCTAGAGTGATCGGGTGTGCGTGTATGAAAAAATTGATGAATATGGGGGAAGCAAGAGAAGTGTGTCAGGATCGGAGCAAATGGAATTCCATAGTCTCTGATTATCCTGATGGGAAAAAGGCGTGAGTTTATGCACGTTATGAGATCAATCTTCTTCTTCATCTTGATAAGGACATTACAGGCTGATCACCTGATTGTTCAAAAAGTAAGATGATCCGTGTTTTGGAAGGCACGTTAAGCCGTTGGTACCGGTTACTTCTTACTGATGTAAGTACGTAGTCGTTACATGAGTCATGTCAGGGGCCTATGGCGGCTCAATAATGACCCTGACACCAAGGTTGATGGGGTTGGTAATCCACCTCACAACCCACACGATAGAAGAAGAACATACGTCATGGTACCTCGTGCGTGAGATTATGTAAATAGGGATACAATGTAATATTACCAGAGCCTTCAAAACCACATCCGTACCTACGTCACATATGAACGCAACCTTTGTGGTCCCAGTCATTTTAGCAGGGTCACACAATTTGCATTTAAATATGTAATTAAAGGAAACCAGCTTTGAGGTCAAAACAATGAATTATGTCCGCTTTTATATTCTGCGAAAGCTTTGTATTTTGGATGTCCGAAATAGGCTAGTTCCTAACTAGTCAAATCAGTTACTTGTTACTAAACGTCAAAACACGAAATTACTGTGAAAGTATGAAAAAGCACGCTTTGACGAAATAGGAAAACTTGGTAAAATGTCGGACTTATTATTACGTCTTTCTTGATTAAAATTAATATAAATAATTTAAATAGAGAAAGAAGAGTGGCCCTGGACCACTTATGTAGGCACAATCAAAGACCAAAGTGCAGTCACTGAGCCCAGCGAATTATTTGTAAACGGTGGTAAAATTATGAACCATTAGTTGTCATAATTATAAAACTTATGTTTTGTAGGTGTTTTTGGTCTATTACAGAAACGACACGTAACCAGGAGGTCTTAAGTGCAACCAGTTAATTTATTACTTTGCAAGAAACTGATTGGACTTTTTGCACCTTATCGTACCTACCTATGCAGTGTTGTTCTACATTGATAATATTTAATAATTTTCTTTAAGTTGGCTGGAGTGACCCAGCCGTTTTAGGTTTGACACAAAATAGCTGCTTAAACGTCGAGTTGCGGAAAACGTCTTGCGTATACTAATGACAATTATCTTTTTTATAATAATTAAAGCATAAAAATATAAATTTCCATGAATTTTCCGACAGAATATCAACTCAGAATGTTCTCCATCTTTCTCCCAAAGATTTCGTATTCGAGTACTTATAAAAATCGAATATTCAACCTGAACAAAACACCAATTTCAGGCCTTTAGTATTCATGAAGCTCGCAAAGTAATTTAAAGCTTACCAACAGTACCTATAAAGTTTGGCCGATTGTAAAAGTTTCTGAAATTTGCTGAAAATACGCTACCTGTTCTGACGCTCTTATTTTCAGATAATTAGAGTCACTACGCGCATGTGTGGTGAAATCGGTTGAATTTATCTCTTTCCCGCTGGAAGAGAATTAGACTAAAAACATGTTAAAGCTCTTTTTGTTGGCTCCAACAGCCTTCTGCAGGTTGTAATGGCGGAACTCGAGAAGGAATGCTATCATTTTATATTTTCTTCATTTTATTTTATTCTGAAAAAAGCTCAGAAGAAGGTTGTGTAGTACTTATAGCCAAGAAATCCATGCGTCTACATGCTAAAAATAGAGCCCTGTTCAGAGAAGTGTCACAGTGGTTGAGCGTTGGACTCACGATCCAGAGGTCCCGGGTTCAAATCCCGGTGGGGACACATAACAAAAATCACCTTATGATCCCTAGTTTGGTTAGGACATTACAGGCTGATCATCTGATTGTCCAAAAGTCAGACGATCCGTGCTTCGGAAGGCCCGTTAAGCCGTTGGTCCCGGTTACTACTTATTGATGTGTTACATGAGGCATGTCAGGGGCCTTTGGCGGCTCAGTAGTAACCCTGACACCAGTGTTGATGAGGTTGGTTCCACCTCACAACCCACACGATGAAGACAGGGTCCGTTTACGTAATCTGAAGATTTGAGAGGTCCGATTATTTACAGAAGCGACTGCCTGCGTGTGAGTGTCAAAATAAACTAGTTGAAATAAATATAACACGACACAAAAGTCACAGTTTTCCATTTATTTTTTTATTCGACAGCTGTTTTACCTATATTTATATAATACTGCGACACAATCTCGCAATAAGCCTTTTCCGATGGCTCTTCGAAACAAGTGCTCTTGTCGAAGCGAAGTGAAAATAAGTTAAACGGAAAGCTTTTATTGCAGCTAGTTACTATGAAAATTCTGTTAGAATGTGTGTGGATTGACAGATTGAACAGCCTCCGTGGTCTAGTGGTTAGAGCGTTAGGCTCACGATCTGGAGGTCCGGGTTCGATTCCCGATGGGGACATTGTCGAAATCACTTTGTGAGACTGTCCTTTGTTTGGTAAGGACTTTTCAGGCTTGAATCACCTGATTGTCCGAAAAAGTAAGATGATTCCGTGCTTCGGAGGGCACGTTAAGCCGTTGGTCCCGGCTATTAGCCGTAAAAAACACCTCCACCAACCCGCAGTGGAGCAGCGTGGTGGAGTATGCTCCATACCCCTTCCGGTTGATTGAGGGGAGGCCTGTGCCCAGCAGTGGGACGTATATAGGCAGTTTATGTGTGTGGATTGATTATTATTATTATTTTTTTTTTTTTGTATTTTCGTCAGTGTGTCCTCCGGCATGGGGCCAGAGACTTTGTACATCCGAAAACTTATGAGACATTCATTTTTTACTCTGGAGAAGCAGATCCATGTTACACTATTGGTGTAACACTTCGTCAGCTTCAGGGTGTGTATTGTTTTTTATTGAAAGTGTTGTGTGGATGTAGTATAAGTATATATGTATATATATATATATTGGTATATAACACATTAATATAAACAATGAGCGTACTCTACTGACAGCATATCTAGGATACTTTTTTTTTTCCTTTTTTTTTTATTATATTTTTTTTTTTTTTGGTTTTTTTTTTTTTTTTTGTTCCTGTTTACGTATTACATATTTAGTTTTATATCTAGTTAAGTCTACAATACAATTATATCCCATGATATATTTCATTGTAGAGTTTCTTATACATAATTTCTATATTGCTTAATTTCTATTATATTCTATAGAGATATAATTTCTATTATATTCTGTAGAGTTCCGTTTACAAACTTTTGTACGACCGTAGTAAAATATATTGCAGCGTTAAACAAATAATCGGAACGTATGCCGATAAGTGTATTGAGTACGCTGAATGGTATAGCATTATAAGTAAATATGATAGAATTAAGGAAATAGGTTAAATAGAATATAATAGGATTGATTATTTCACCACTCGCAGACTGTATTAAAGGAAACGCTGATTGTTTTGCCACTTCGTATATGATTCGGTTTTAGTAGATAATTACAAAGGTTAAAAAAAACACGTCCGACAATAAGAGAAGTTCGATGAATACAAAATTAATTTAAAAATAGTAAAGAATTAATATTTATTTTAACCTTTTTTTTAAAAGGTATTTTTATGTTGCAATTGTAAACGAATTCCAACAATTCATAATGATATTTATGTTGTTACTCGAAGCCTCCAAAAATCGGGTCTGAAGCGTTTTATTTTTAATAATATATGGCTCGCATTTGACCACAATGTCACCTGATGGTAAGCGACGATGGGGTGTAGGGTGGATCACGCTTACCTAGCAAATGCCTATAGTAAATAACAAAAAAAAACCGACTTCAAACGCAAAACTAATTTTTGACAGGCCATAGGGTATCTCCCTGATGCTGACCAGTTTTCGAAGGCCGGGAAGTTTTCCCGAAGCCTAAAGATCGATCCGATCAATATAACTTTACAAACGCACTAGTCGCTCCTACGATTTTTGAAAATTCCCCTCGATTTCTCTGGTCTTCCATCATCACATCCTGACTTCCTTGACATGGGACCCCCTTGGGTATATCTCCTTTCAAACAAAAAAAGAATTATCAAAATCGGTTCATATACGACGAAGATATGCCCGAACAAACATAAAAAAAAAAAATATATACGGTCGAATTGAGAACCTCCTCCTTTTTTGAAGTCGGTAAAAAGTAGTTCGGTATGGAGAAAACGTGACTTACATCGTAGTGTCGCTTGTTCATGTGAAGCTTACTTTATGTAAAAAAGCTTATTATAAGATTAATGATTGAGATTGCTTCTACGTTGTTCTGGGAGCAAATAAAAAACATAGAACACGTTCAGCTGCTTGTCTTCCCGGGCATGTCGTAAAAACCGACAGAGGGATTGTGTTTTCTAACATGATGGACTAATGTTGTGGGCGATAGGCTGATCCCTTATCACCATAAGGTTTATCATATCCAGCTTACGAAATCGTATCAACAGTGGCTGCAAGTTGTCTTTGATTACTTGTGGCTCTGCTCACCCCATTAGGGATTACGGGCGTGAGTTTATGTATGTATGTATGTATAAGATTAATGACTACCTAAATGATAAAAATGTCTGGTATTGAATGTGTTCCTCTAGTTATTAAATAACTTGTAATGTATACCCTCATTGGTTTTTAAAAGATGTGTTGCTGTTGCAGTTTCTTGTCATTTCTTCTCCTCAGCCATAACACCTTGCGAAATGACGTAAATTCAAAAATATTACATTGACCTTCAACAAGTTTATCCATGATAATTACGTTGAATAAATGATTTCTGATTTCGAATCCCGACTCGGGCTTTAAACCACTGAATTCGACTTTATGAGTTAGAATTCATGTTTGGATCATCATTGGCCACAACATCTATCGTAGATGATTCTTGCAGCACTTGTGAGTCTACGGGTTCCCGCAGCGCCGCCGATGGCTATAGAGCCCTATAGCAGCGCCGCATTTCTTGTCACATCGTTCGTACACAAAACGCGACTCCTCAGGAGGTGGTAAAGCACGATCGAATCGAATCAAATCAAATCAAATATACTTTATTGCACACAACATACAAAACTTTACACAAATGGAGGATGGCCGGATGGAATGGTGGTTTTCTGGCTCGCTAAGGGGCAAAACTCGACATGGAACTTAAAGCTGGAGAAGAGTGGAAGAATGACTTCTGAAGAAGAATGCTGTCTACCTCTTCGAGGAAGCAGGCGTGATGCTATGTTTGTTTGTGCTTCTCTTCTATCATGTGGGTTGTGAGGTGAATTATCAACCCCGTCAACCCTATTGTTTATTTGTTTATAAAGCATAAATATGGTTTCTAGCTTAACAAATAGCTTACCTTATCAACCCTGACTACGTCTCAGGGTTGATAAGGTTGTTGACCTTACAACCCAAATGAAAGAAGCAATGACTCACCAACAACATCAAGTCGTAGGAAGATGCTCGTGGGCGGATGTGAAGATACCTGGCATTCGTAGATGCCTGCGTCACGCTTCTGCACGAAACGGACCTTCAGGGTCCAATCCTGAGGGCAAAAAAAAACAACCATTATTATTATGTTCCCCTATCCATCCATAGGGAAGGCCCGTGCCCCAGCAGTGGGGACGTTAATGGGCTGATGATGATGATTATTATGTTATTTTTACAGCCTCTGTGGTCTAGTGGTTAGAGCGTTAGGCTCACGATCTGGAGGTCCGGGTTCTATTCCCGATGGGGACATTGTCGAAATCACCTGATCGTCTGGTCGATTCCGTGCTTCGGAGGGCACGTTAAGCCGTTGGTCCCGGCTATTAGCCGTAAAAATATTTTCCATGCTCCACCTTTATGCTGACCAAACTAGGGATCACAAAGTGATTTCATTATTATTAACGAGACCAGTAGACCATCCGGCCCGATGACTGTGACCTAGTATGCACGTGGAAAATGCAAAAGGGGTGGCCCAAAGAGACCTGGCGACGTTCGGGTGATTGGGAATTAAAAACTCTAAGCTTGTCATGGGAGCAAGCTACAAAGCGGGACGTAGAAATCTGTTATATTAGCCCTTTATATATATCCTTTTATATCCCAAAAGAATTAGAAGAAGGAAAGATTATACGAGGAAATGTCATTAGCAACCATATCACCACCGTTATGCTAAAGTTACGGATTCGCTTTTGAATTCCTCCACGAGGTCTTCCCATTTCAACTCAAAACAACAGTATACAATGTATCCAATAGTCTATAATTAGTTGTCGTATATCTTTGAATAATTAAATGGACCCCTGACATTTAGACGCAATAAATATCCGTCCGCAAACCCCAATCTGGGAAGCGAATGACAGACGGTTTTCCTGTTGAGGGCATTTTATATTTGGAACGAATTGTTAGGGTTATATTCGTCGTTTAAATATTAAATGAATTCACTCGTTTACACTTTGGTGACGAGGTATTCCGAAAACAATTAGTCGTTATGAGAATAAACCATTCTAAGAATTGAACGCGACAGCATTATCTCGTAAGATCTCAATCAATCAATCAATAATTCTTTATTGCACAAAGACATAATAAAACAACCACAATAGGCGGCCAAAGCCAAGATATTTTGAATGCTAACCACACGTCACACTATGGAAACTTCGGTAGCGCGTTTTAGGACTGCATTATTGAATGGTGGCGCCATCTGTTGCATGTCGGCGGAACTAGTTGGTCAACTAGTTGGGTCCACTACGCATAATGCCGTAAGATTCGGTAAGAATTAAAAATAAAATGTAAAATGAGGAGCGCAGATAGGAAGGCCTTTTCAAAAATACACCTTACCTCAGAATGCTGCAGGTGTATGGCCTGAAACCTCTGGTCGGAGCTGTATGTGGTCAGCCCGACTGTCAGCAGATGGTAGTCTTTCCGTCTGATCCAGGATACCTGAAACAATTAAAACTATGATAAATACCTGCTTGCTTCTTAATTGAAGCCCGTTACGGGACTTGTACCTTCTTCTTATCGTGTGGGTTGTGAGGTGGAATACCAGCCTCATCAATCCTGGTGTCAGGGTTATGATTGAGCCGCCGAAAGCCTCTGACATGACTCATGTAACGATCACTCACTTACATATCTTCCGAAGCACGGATCATCTTACTTTCGGACAATCAGGTGATCATCCTGTAATGTCCTAACCAAACTAGGGATCACAAAGTGATTTTTGTGATATGTCCCCACCGGGATTCGAAACTGGGGCCTCCGGGTCGTGAGTCCAACGCTCAAATACTGGACTACAGAGGCCGTTGGAGCTTGTACCAATGAGTTATTAATTTATCTTAAGTGCAGCTTTCACTAACATAGTTGGCTCGCCCATAATGGACGGCGATACGGCTCACCGCCTATAACGTTGGTCTAACAGAAAGCTCGGTGAGGTGTGGGCATTTAGTTTATCTTCTGATGGATGTACCTCTGAATACCTTAATTAGGATATAGTAGTTAGTTTATGTTATGTAATAAGTAATAAACAGTGAAAACTGGTCACTTGGGGACGTGTCAGTTTCCACCTAACCCGCACACCCAATATACCTCCGTGGTCCTGTGGTTGAGCGTTGGGCTCATGATCCGAAGGTCTCGAGTGCGAATCCCGGTGGCGACATACCACCGTTTGAAGTAAAAGGTTCGCTGAAGTCTGTCGAGTTATTGGCCAATGTAACATTTCGAGAGATTTGTTTAAATTGCAGCTTAAAATTAACGTGTATTCCATACGTTTTATGCCCCGATTACCCGTCCCTTTCATTTTCTGCGAATAAGAAAATAACGGATATAAAACATAAAATTAAATGGTGTGTACTGGAATCGCAACAATTAATGAATTTACAAAAAAATTACTCTGAATCACAAAATGAAGTACGAGCGTTAGTTTCATTTCGTTTCATCATATTCAAATTCATATTTCAAATTCATATTTCAAATTCATATTTCAAATTCATATTTCAAATTCATATTTCAAATTCATATTTCAAATTCATATTTCAAATTTATATTTCAAACTATTATTTTTTAAAATTCAAATTATTCTTAGAAGAGAATTATAGTTACATTTCTCCACGCTGCTGCCACGAGCTAATCGTACGAAATTATGTTCAATTTCGGCGCTTATTTGGCATATTATAAACTTAATTCTTCGCATTTTCCCTCTAATACATATCATCATACACAAATTCACGCTTGTAATACCTAATGTGGTGGGCAGAACTATAAATAATGAAAAACTTTTTCGATGAACTGATCAAATTCAGTGATTTAAAAACCGAGCCGGTATTCGAGGCCATGACATTTAAATGCTAATCATGCGTTAACAGGGATATCACCGATATGAAGAAACACATGAATACATACACATACATAAGATCACGCCTATTTCCCGCTGGGGTAGGCAGAAACCACGGAAATCGACTTACGATCCTGACGATTTTCGTATCTAGTTAAAGACTTCATGCTTATTCGCTGGTTAATAACTAACTATCAAAATAAGCTCCATTTGACTCATACATAACATAACATAAACAGCCTTTATATGTCCCACTGTTGGGCAAAGGCCTCCCCTCAATCAACCGGAGGGGGTATGGAGGATACTCCACCACGCTGCTCTACTGCGGTTTGGCGGAGGTGTTTTCACGGCTTAACGTGCCCTCCGAAGCACGGAATCATCTTACTTTTTTAGTCAATCAGGTGATTCAAGCCTGAAAAGTCCTTACCAAACAAAGAACAGTCTCACAAATTGATTTCGACAATGATCCCATCGGGAATCGAACCCGGACCTCCAGATTGTGAGCCTAACGCTCTAACCACTACACCACGGAGGTCATTTGACTCAAATACAGAAATAACAGTTCCGCTTCATCGGAGCAACGAAGTAGCTTCATAAAGCCGTTTCAGCGAACATTACCCGGCGCTAAACGAACGGAGGTGCGTTTAACCAAATTAATTACGTTACTTGTTAGCGTGTGAAATTCTAAGCTAACATCAAGCTGTACTTAGAGAATGGTGGAATTGGAGTAACGTCTATCCTGTGGGTTGTCAGGCCAAACAAAGCAACTTTTCAAATTCAAATATATATTTATTCAATAGGTAACATAGTTACACTTTGAATCGTCAATTTTACATAACGAACGTCTCATCCGCCTAAAACCACTGCAGCTTCTCACAACCTGTATAGCCGGGGAAAAGAAGCTGCAAGAAAAACATCGGCACAGGGCCCAACCCCGGTGAAAGGTTTATTATTGAATGACATGGTAACCCAGAAGTACACTCGATTCTTACTGTGAAGTGCCTAGACTAATATTTTTCAAATTTATGCTTAAATGCTGATCCGTGGTAGCCCAGTTGGTAGAACACTTACCTTTCACTTCGATGGGTTCAAACCCATCACATACCTAAACCAATGATTACAATTTTTGTGTTAGAATTCATGTTTGGAACACAAATGATCCTTTTATTTGTGATTATGATTGTTGAAGAAGTGCTAGTAAGTGTAAAGGAAAGGAGTCAATGATTGAGAGTTATTGAAAATAGAAGAGGCAAGATCACTGGAAATTAATAAGAAGAATTTATTAAAAACATCATAGAAAGGAAGATAGATGAAAAGAGAGGAAGGGGAAGACCAAAAGAGCTAACATGGAACAAATTAAAGAAAAGATGAATGTCGTGCCTTATAAAGAAGTCAAGGAATCGGCGTTTGATAGACAAGAATGAAGAATGCTACACCGACAAGAGCGTGGCTTTTAAATTAATGATGATAATAAAAAAATCAAAATTATGTTACATATTGCCAACAATTAGGAACGTGTATTTATGTATGTATGTAAATGCATTGTAGTTGTAGGCACAATTGAAAACAACAGAATATTCGCCAGCTAAAATCACAATCAAAATGTTCAATTTACATCTAAAATCACAGTTGTACGGGGATGCGATGTTGCACGTTCAATTGTCTATATCAGAGACACGAGATTAGCAAAATACAATGGAATTCGTGTAAACCTCGAGTGTTCATAGTAAATGTATGTGGTTGTTATTAATTTAAATAACATAACATAGCAGGATCAGGATCGAAGCAAATGGAATTCTATAGTCTCTGCTTACCCTGGTGGGAAATAGGCATGAGTTTATGTATGTATAACATAGAAGCTACTTTAAAAAAAACAAAGTAGGGAAAAAGACAAATACTGAGAATTATTGAGGACAGAAGAGGCAAGATGATTGGACACCTAATAAGACACGACGAATTTATTAAAAACATCATAGAAGGAAAGCTAGAAGGAAAAAGAGGAAGGGGAAGACCAAGAAGAGCTTACATGGAACAGATTAAAGTAAAGCTTAACGTCGTGTCTTATAGAGAAGTCAAAGAATTGACCTTTGATAGACTGGAATGGAAAATGCTACACCGACAAGAGCGTGGCTCTTAAATTGATGATGAACATAGCAAGATACAAGGTTGAACCTGTATCCCCGAAGAGATAAGTTTTTTTTTGACGTGACTTTTTGTAGATTTGCCGCAGATGGCATTAACTACTTGGCCGGACAAATGGGGAGCGCTGAAGGCTCTCACCCGGTACAACGTTTAAGACAAGACAACAGGCCTGAGGGTGCCCAGTAGGGCGCGAACCTCGGCTCAGGGCGTCGTCTGAGAGGAAAAATATTTGAAAGAATTAATCGACCCTAGTGGAAAATCGTTGACCACGCCGGCGGGGTCGGTATCGGGGGAAGAGATAAGCAGAGGTGTCTTTATACACATAATCACCGCCAGCTATGTTTAAGTTATGTAATTATTGGCCCCTATTCTTGCAGACACCTCCTAATTTTATTTTAAGTTATACCCGTCATTTTCTTATCCGCCGAAAAGGAAAGGGACGGATGATTGACAGCTCTTAATTTTAGGAAGAATGAGTAAATGAATGAATAACCCGGGCGAATCGAAAGGTATCTCGCTGGTATGCAATCCGTTTGACGTCCTGTCTACTTAATTCTGTCGGGATATTGGCCAATGCAAAACTTTTAGACGGTTGTTTTAGATTTATGCTTAAAACCGACGTGTGTTTCATAAATTTTATGCTTGTTGATTACCCATCTCTTTCCTTTTATACGGATAAGAAAATGACAGATATAACTTAAAATAAAATAAGTTGGTGTTTACAGGAATTATTGTTAGGCGTGCGTGTATGAAACGATTGATGAATGTGGAGGAAGCAAGAGAAGTGTGTCAGGATCGAAGAAAATGGAATCCCATAGTCTCTGCCTAACCCCGGTGGGAAATAGGTCTGAGCTTATCTATGTGTGTTGTTTTGCTTGTTTTGAATATAGAAATTTCATCCGAGTATGTTTGTATAATAATATTCTTGTTTACTAATAGTTGCTCCAATAAGTGTGGATGTTCACAAGTTGCGGTTATATAACTCTGCCATCATAAACTTCACTGTTTGAAATTATTACCCCTAAAACAGTGCTAGAGATGTGCTTGAAGTGATTCAGTCGTGAGATCTTACTCGTGAGTCAGTTAACTTTTTCTGTAAAAAAATTAATAAGAAACACCAAGCTTTCTGTTAGACCAACGTAACGGATGGTGAAAAAAATAAAAACAATATTCGAAATTGCAAATGATAAGTGACACAAAAGTAAGACCCAGGGGGGTGAGGTAAAGCTCGGTACCGATACAAAATAGTGCGGGGTGGAGTGTGTCCTTAATTCCCATGCATTTCCATATTTTAAAAGGTCTCTAACCTTAAACCTAACCTATAATACAAAGTTCCTGTTTAGTAATTGTCCTATTAATATTCAAAGAACTTCTGAACGTTTTTGTAAAAACATATACCCTTAAATAATTTACTGATCTTATGCAGTCGACTGAGCCTGAATACATTTATAAAGTTAACTCCTTTTTAAGTCTTGAAATAGCAACTTAGAAGGTACGGTAAAGTGACAGGTAATCTATAATAGTAGAAAAGACACAATCCCTCTGTCGGTTTTTACGACATGCCCGGGAAAATAAGCAGCTGAACGAGTTCCATATTTTATATGTGTAATATAAAATGCACATTAAATCGTCTGACATTGTAATCTATCTATTATACAGCTAAACGCTGATCAATAATAAAAAGGTACATTAAACATATTTTTATTTGAAGAACGGAAATTATGCATTCCAATCTAGCTTGTTATTTCAACTGTAAAAACCAAATTATGATTGTAAACTTTTTATTTTAATGCATATCCGAGTCCAACACAATGCAACGCCTAGTAACATAGTTCATGTACTGCTCCACCTATGTCATCATCATCAGCCCATTAACGTCCTCAATGCTGGATCACGGGCCTTCCCTATGGATGGATAGGGAGAACGGGCCTTAAACCATCACGCGGGCCCAGTGCGGATTAATGGTTATTAACGACTGCTAATGCAGCCGGGACCAACGGCTTAACGTGCCTTCCGAAGCACGGAGGAGCTCGAGATGAAAACTTTTTTTTGTGGTCACCCATCCTATGACTGGCCATCGCGAAAGTTGCTTAACTTCAACAATCGCAGACCGAGCGCGTTTACCGCTGCGCCACCGATCTTCACCTATGTAAAACATAGTATTAAAGATCTGTATAAGTATTGTACATGATGGCAAGACATGAAATAAATACATTTTTATTCACTCCCAGTCTAGCTTAGAAGCTATTACCAACTCCATCGGAACATTTATTTCACACTAGCCATCCGAACTGTAACTAAACTTTGAGAGATTGCGTCTGAACTGTCGATAGTTTAGTTCAGTAACTGTTTGCATTGCATTTATTTTACAACTTAAGAACTTAATGAAGTAGAACTTCTCATTCTAACTATTGGATATCTCACTATAAAGTTATAGTTTATCATCCTTGTTACTTTCAACTACAAGAGAGAAAGAAGAAGACAAAGAACAGATTATGGAGAAGGTGAACGTCGTGTCTTTTAAGGAAGTGAAAGAATTGACCTTTGATAGACAATAATAGAGAAAGCTACACCGAGAAGAGCGTGGCTCTGAAATTTATAAGTGTCAACTTAATTGCACCCACGCTGGATATTGAGTCACTAATATTATAAATACATAAATGTATATCATGTACGGTGTTTGTCGGTAGATGCGTGGTAACCCAGTTGGTAGAACGCTTGCCTCTCACATTGAGGTCGTAGGTTCGAATCCAGCAATGTTTTCGAACTCTTGTTTGGATCATAAATTGTCACGTGCACCCACGTGAAACCCACATTCCCGAGAAATGCATTTTCGGAGGTATGTTACCTAAATTGGGCTGGTTATCCCTTCGCGGATTGGAAGGTCAGACAGGCAGTAGCTTCTGTAAAAACCGGACCTTAGGTTAGGTACAGTCATGAGCAATATAATGTACCCACTTTAGGACTCTGTCGCACCAACATATTTGACGTTTAGTGAGACTTACAGTTCAATTTGTCATAAAAGTTAATGTGACATGGTACCAAAGTGTATACATATTAATGCTCGCGACCGTATTTAACTGTAGCGTTAGGTAGTGTTATACTAACTGAGTTACCATGACTCAGTTAAAGTCTTAGAATGCGGATGTTAGGGTGGTATTAATAACCGAAGCTCAGCTGAGACTGCCCTCAAGTCCCTGTTTCTATATAAGAACTGTCACATTGAAATGATCTTGAGAGCAGTTTCGAAGCTGAGATTAGTTTATTAATACCACCCTTAATCTGTTATTCTCCTTTTCAAGGCTCAGAACTCAAAGTCACACATTATCCCAACAACTTACACATTCCTATTTAGAAATCAATAAAACGTTTTCACACTGTGCATCGGAGCTAGTAGATAAACTTGGCGATTGATTTTTGGTCTGTCGATAGTTCGGTGAGCATTCACAGTGCAGTTGGGAATTTGTACAGATAAATCGAGTTGGAGAAGTACGTTGCTCAGTTGTAGGTACTTTTGGATTGATACCGATCAACCAAGTGAAGTGATAATTTATTTATTTATAATAAGACAGGATGTTAGTGTACCATTTATTTAATGACAATATATTATGGTACCTAAAGGGGGTTTAGAAATTACTTTTTTTTTTGACGTGACTTATTGTAGATTTGCCGCAGATGGCATTAATTACTTGGCAGGACAAATGGGGAGCGCTGAAGGCTCTCACCCGGTACAACGTATAAGACAACAGGCCTGAGGGTGCCCAGTTGGGCGCGAATCTCGGCTCAGAGCGTCGTCTGAGAGGAAAAATATTTGATAGAATTAATCGACCCTAGTGGGCCGATAGCGATAAGCGTTGATTGAGGGAAATCGTTGACCACGCCGGCAGGGTCGGTTTCGCAGTCCTGAAGTGTTCCGCGAGCCAGTAGTGTCTATCACCTACTGCAATAGCCACTACAATATCACTTGTCACTTAACGGCCTCTGTGGTCCAGTGGTTGAGCGTTGGTCTCACGACCTTGAGGACCGGGTTCGAATCCCGGTGGGGACATATCATAAAAATCACTTTGTGATCCCTAGTTTGGTAAAGACATTACAGGCTGATCACCTGATTGTCCGAAAGATGATCCGTGCTTCGGAAGGCACGTTAAGCCGTTGGTCCTGGTTACTATGTATTTACTGATGTGAGTAATCATTACATGAGCCATGTCACGGCTTTTGGCGGCTCAATCATATCCCTGACACCAGGGTTGATGAGACTGGTATTCCACCTCACAACCCACATGATAAGAAGAAGAAAACTTGACACATATCAACTGACTCAATCCTTCTTGCCCCACCCTAACTGCTCTAAAGTGCCGTTAAATAAAACTAATGTTGCTTACTACTAAAACATGGACAATTAACTAGTAACAGCTGCAATTTATTTCTAAAAGCTACTTGAATTGTGCACTAAACATTGTTTTCACTATTTTTACTTTGTTTTCTCACTAACAATAATATATTGCGGTACAGATATGATAAAGAAACTATTTAAAAAAATGCTCGGATTTTTTCTCTTTTATGGTTATTTTTATAATAGTTTTTCGCATAAGTACGCAGGCAAAGACAAGTGTCTAGACTTAGAATAAAGAATAATACTACGGATAGAACGGACACTTTCAGCCCCGTACCAAATCGTTTCGCGCCTTTAGTCAGATTTACCTCACCCCCTCTGCATCTCACTTTAGTCTTAGTGAGCGTAATTCGCTAAGAAGTAAGTAGGAGTGCTGTCTTGCTCGCACTTACGCTTCAAATTCAAATACAATTTTAAATTTAAATTCAAATTCAAACATTTATTTAATATTGAAATTCAAATTATTTATTTATTTTGTTTAGAATAAAATTTCTATAATATATAAAATAGCAAATAAAATAAAATAAATCCAAATTAAAATTAAAATGATAAATTGTGCAAATTGTTTATAATTCAAACATATCTTTATTCAGTAGGTAACATAGTTACACTTTGAATCGTCAATTTTTACATAACGAACGTCTCATCCGCCTAAAACTACTGCTAATGCGCTAATGTGCTTTAAGCTTTAATCTCGATTTCTTTTTTTTTTCTCGACCCAAAAACAAGGTCGCACGTAACCAAGACAAACAATAAGCTCGTACAAGGGCAATGTTCAAAATTATGGCGGGAAAATAAAAAAGTTGGAAGTAATAGGCACTTATCGTAAACAAGTTCTAAGTCCAGAATGAGTCCACATAAATTGTTTGTTGTTTGTACTCGTGCGGATGGTTGAATGGGATTCAGCTTATTTTCAAGCTGGATTACTTTGAGGGTGAACTGAACACTTGTTTTGTTTTCATTCTTCTATCGTGTAGTTTGTGAGGTGGATTACCAACCTCATCAACCCTGGTGTCAGGGTTATTATTGAGTCGTCAAAGGCCCCTGACATGGCTCATGTAACGACTACTGACTTACAACAGTAAGTAGTAACCGGAACCAACGGCTTAACGTTGACTTAACTTTTTGGATAATCAGGTGTGTGTTCCATAAATCTTATGCTTGTCGATTACCCGTCCCTTTTCTTTTTGGTGGATAAGAAAATTACAGATATAACTTAAAATTACATTAGATGGTGTCGACAGGAATTAACACCAGTAACGGATACTGAGGGGAATGAGTCAGCTCATGATTCAGAATTAATATCAAGTGGAATTATCCGTCGGAAAATTCATGAAAATGTTTTAAGTTATACTTATTTTCCTAATCCAAAGCGAACAATGAAAACAAGTATTCACCCTCAGAGTAATCGAGCGTGAAAATGAGCCCAATTATATTCAGCCATCCATATAAGTGTGTACGGTCACGAGCATTAATATGTATACACTTTGGTACCATGTCACATTAACTTTTTTTGACAAATTGAACTGTAAGTCTCACTAAATGTCAAATAATATGTTAGTGCGACATAGCCCTAAAGTGGGTACATTATATTGCTCATGGTTGTACAAACGAGTGATTATTTTTTAATTATAATTATTTTCATTTCTACACTTTCGGGACCGAAAATTTCACTCGGTAACAACTCTCTGAATCATCCCTCAAAGTTTTCGTTACGATGTCACTAACATCCCGTATAGGATTGTCTCATAAATAATGGATCAAGTGAAAATGTTTTTAATCGACTTCAAAAAAGGTGAATTGTAGCGTTGACAGCGACTTTCCGAACGGCGACCCGCGCTACGGCGAGTCTCTTTACGGCGAGTGGCCTTATTTTCCCTCTACGTCGAGCGAGTTTTGACGTTATGTGGAGGTTCTCAATTTGTCTGTATTTATAATTTCTTTTCATGTATGTTCTTCTAAACGATTTTCATTTTTTTTAATGCGACGAATGGGTGTCGAAACAAAGCCACAGAAGTTTGTACTGAGGATTTCAGACAAAAATAGGTTAACTTTTTATCTAAAAATGATTTGATTGGAATTGAAAATATTTTTAGGGTTGCCAGTTTATTTGTTTCGTTTCATTTTTATTATTCTGCTTTTTTGACACTGTAGATGTAGCTACAATAGATGATATTTTTTGCACAGGCTTTTAGTGATTTTCATTCTAGAATAGTTCACTTATCCCGTGCAGTGACAGTTTTCAGTACGTAGTACGTATTCTATAAATAATAAATGTTTCTTTCTTTCTTTCTATTCTAAAAAAATAATAATAACATACAAATATCTTAAATAACGTGGCAACCCTAAGGGAATTAATTAAATTTAATCAAATTTCTTAAGTAGTTCTGTTTCAAATTATCCTTTATTTACATTTATTTATGTTTTTAATAATTTTTTTGTGTCTTATTAAGTGTCAAATCATCTTGCCTCTTCTGTCCTCAATAACTCTCAATATCAAAAACATCATAGAAGGGAAGTTACAAGGAAAGATAGGGAGGGGAAGACCAAGAAGAGCTTACATGGAACAGATTAAAGAGAAGGCGAACGCCGTGTCTTATAAGGAGATGAAGGTATTGGTCTTTGATAGACAAGACTGGAGAATGCTACACCGACAAGGGCTTGGCTCTTAAATTAGTGATGACATTTATTGCAGAAAACAGACAGAATGACGGGTATAAAGTATTGCCAACATAATTTCTGACAAGCAGATTAGCCAACATACGTATGAGTACAGTCATGAGCAATATAATGTATCTACTTTAGGACTCTGTCGTACTAACATATTGGACATTTAGCGAGACTTACAGTTCAATTTGTCAAAAAAGTTAATGTGACAAGGTACCAAAGTGTATACATATTAATGCTCGTGACCGTGCTTAGTTCATCTTGCGATGGATGTACCTCTGATTACCCCGATTAGGATAATTGATCTTCTATTGTGTTGCGTGTTACATTCTATGTGTTTTCATTCCTAGTTTCGCAAATAAGTGAACTAATTGACTAATATGAAACAATCAATTGGGCTCTTAGTGTAGCGGGCGACCTGCCAAAGTTAATGCGTTGCCAAAATTAACCCAAACGGAACAGTTAGTGTTAAATCTAAGTGACGTTACGAGGTCGTAGGTTTAATTCCGGCAGCCTAGATTTACCCGTTCCATGCATGAAAGAAAAAGTTTCAGTGATAAGATTATTATGTATATTTACAGATATATATTCAAATTCAAATTCAAAAATATCTTTATTCAGTAGGTAACATAGTTACACTTTGAATCGTCAATTTTTACATAACGAACGTCTCATCCGCCTAAAACTACTGCAGCTTCTCACAACCTGTATAGCCGGGGAAAAGAAGCTGCAAGAAAAACCTCGGCACAGGGCCCTAGACGTTCTTTAAAAAAATAAACATAAAATATTTATACAATTGAGTAATTTAGCTGCCTAATATCAGTTCTCAGACAGTTAATCCCATGCATTCATATCTTCTAAATAATTTCACTAACTTTATAATAACCTTTTTTGTAAAGTTTTTGTTTAACTACTGTCTTAAAGCAGCTGAAAGGCAAATTCTGAATGTCAATGGGAATCTTATTGTAAAAACGTATACATTGCCCCTTAAAAGATTTAGTAATCTTATGTAATCGACTGACTTGTAAAGCAAGTTTATTTTTATTCCGGGTATTAACAATATATATATTATTTATATGAGCGTGTATGTATGTAAGAATTACTTTTATGTATATATGGTGGTGGCCTTATTGCTAAGCTAGCAAATCTCTTCCAGGCAATATTTAGGTGTAGAAGGTGAATTTAATAGAAACGTAGCGGGATAGACAGTACAAAAGAAAAAAATAATATAAGTATACCTAGATAAACTAAAAACAATACAAATTACATGAAGTACTTACCCAATTACGTTTCAGAACCAATTAAAGGTTCATACAATGTATACATTATTCCCTAATTTCTGACACAAAACAGGGCAGTATATATAATGAGGGTTCGTGTAATATAATGTTATTAAGGTGGGTGGTAAATACTTCATTTTTGCTGAATTTAGTAAACACCCTTTAATAAAGGAAGGTTTAATTTATCCGTGTTAAAATTATACTGTCGTGCATTATAATCGTATAGTAATTTTATTAGGGGAAAATCGAAAAAATATCTGACTCGGACGGTATTTGAACCCGCTTGTCAAGCCGGGATGAACGTGTTAACTATTACGCCACCGGGACCTCCTCCTGTCCATGCAAAATCTTTCGATCTATGTATGTATCGTCATTAAGCCGAGGCCTTGATTATTTTTTTGACGTGACTTATTGTAGATTTGCCGCAGATGGTACTGTCCCTATATCCCTGTGTACGCATAAATCTTTAAAACTACGCAACGGATTTTGATGCGGTTTTTTTAAATAGATAGAGTCATTCAAGAGGAAAGTTCATGTGTATAATAACATCCATTAAATAGTGGAAAAATACTGTTATTTTTGAGGTTTTTAATGTGATGTCGTAAATAATTTCATTTTTTCCTCAGCATTGCACCCGAGCGAAGCCGGGGCGGGTCGCTAGTATACTATATATCTCTCAGGACCTATCAGATACAGTCGTGATGGTATGTTATGTTATGCAACACAAGAACTGAAAACTTTTGTAATTGAGCTATCCTTTGTACCTCTCAACTTCCTCAGGAATCCTCACGACGAAGGGAAATGAAGACGAAATTAATTAACATTTCTGCTACGGAACGTCAATAACGAACTAAGAATTAACTTCGTTAGATCCGCTTTGAATAAGAAATGAAATCCTTCAGAGAAATTAGAATCTATGAATTCGTAAAATATCCGACACGACCGCACTGTTTCATTCACAGACCACAAAAGCGAGAATACGTACAGAACGGCAACTCTCCGCTCCCCACCAGCGGCTGAGCTAGGTTTACCTCACCCCCTCTCAAACATAGTTTAGACTTGAATCGTATGGTGTCAGACGTCACACACACAGATGCGCGTGTACGATAACGTCAATGTGCAGTGTCTGTGTAAAACGAGGTTGTTTGTATGAAGTGTCCGGGGTGTGGCCAAGTCCCCATCGGATATGGAACCTAGGGCCTTCGGATCGTGAGCGCACTTCACCCCTGGACCACGGAGGTTGATGCACCCCACCAGCGGCTGACCTAGGTTTACCCAGTCGAATCAAATCTTCAGGTTAGGTAAGTGGACCCTGTGAGAAACGGAATAATGCTAGGGAGATGATGATGATGATTATGTTACCGTGTGTCGCCTAATGCGCAAATGCGAGCGAGACACAGTCCGCGCGCTTTCCCTGTTAAGATAATTCAAGAGCGGGGGTGAGGTAGTCGCCCGGTACGAATTGGTGCGGGGCAGAGTGTTACCGTTCTATTCGTAGTATTATTATTTATTCTATGATGCCATATAGAACTGTTGTAACAAAAGAAGACGTCTCTTAGAATTAATAATCTTAGAATTACTGTGTCCACAAGTAGTTCTTATCAAATTGTGGACAACATTTTGTAAAAACAAAACAAATTTCATTCCTGCAAAAAAGGGCAGTCTAATAAGTAAAACACAAGTCCCAAGACCTAAGGGGATAAAATCCTGCTCTGTTAAGTCCCTCGTAATTAATTATCCTTCTTGCAGAGCCTCTTAAAGGGAGCTTTTTAAAAGATATTACTTTTTGTAGTTTTGTTTAGGCTTTTATGGTAATTCAAAGAAGAAAGTGAAGTCCTCGCGCGCTACTTTACTTCTCGGTTTGTGGCCATTTAGATTAAATAACATTCGTATTCTGAGATGTTAAATCCACTCCTCCACTCTTTCTCCACTTGAAGCGGCACCAGCTGAGTATTTTGTTACTTTAAGTTGACATTTCAGTGGGATTGAGCGAATAAATGATCCGGATTCTGATTCTGATTCACAGGGTCCGCTTACCTAACCTGAAGATTTGACAGGTCCAATTTTTTGTACAGAATGCTTGTCTGACCTTCCAATCCGCGAAGGGAGAACCAGCCCAATATAGCTTAGGTCACATACTTCTGACATACATTTCTCGGGAATATGGGTTTCCTTACCGCTGAGCACGTGATAATCATTTATGATCTAAACATGAATTCGAAAACATATTCGACAATCATTGGTTTGGGTTTGTGCTGGATTCGAAACAGCGACCTCAAAGTACTACCATGGCTCCTTGAATCATTGTGACAGGTTTGTATCTGTCAAGATAGAAACTAATATTATTGAGTGAACTTTGACGTCAATAAGCGACTGCAGCGAGTATGAAGAGGCTACTTCGATTTTTATTTCCGTTCACCTATTCCAAAGGCTGAAACGTTGTGGAGCGAAACGTTCCAAAAAGGTTATATTTCGTTTGAACATCCCTTCACTTGAATGTAACTTCTCCCTTTGTGACGTGCCACGTTCATGTCACATACAAATATGAGGGAAAACTGTTCCAATATTAGAATGTAGAGATTCCACGTGTAGTAAGTATTAGTTATGTAAAGATAACGGCCTAAGCGAACATACCACTTTCAAACAACAAACAAATGCTTCATCATAGAGGAAATAACCTGTACAGCGTATAGAACGGTAGCTCTCCGCCGCGCGGTTCTGGGGTTCACGTTCCCGAGAAATGCATTTTCGGAGGTATATGACCTAATCTGTATTCGGCTGATTTTCACTTCGCGAGTTGGAAGGGATATCGCTAGAGAGAAGATAAAATATCGAACTGTCTCAACAACTGTGTACAAAATAAACCCTATTACCGACACTAGTTACAGAGTATCAAGTACAGCACATCACTAGTGGAGCTAATAAACAAAATGTCGGAAGCAGTCGGTGGCTGCAACCCTCGAAATTATTTTACGCTGAAATATGAAACGTCACGTAAATGGGCTTTCATGTGAAGATGTACGGCCTGCCCTTTTGAGATTATTTGGTTGTGTGGCGGACCCAACTAGTTGGCTATCTAGTTCTGCCCACGTGCAACAGATGGCGCCACATTCAATAATGCAGTCTTGAAGCAGTCGTGAAACGCGATATCGAAGTTTACACAGCAAGACGCATATATACAACTTCCAACATAACACCGTTGGAGCCGCCTGGCTGGAGTCGCTCACTGGGCCTCCCTCAACAGGGTCTCACCCAGTGGGCTGACTCGCCGGCGGCACCACCGGACTCGACAGGGCTTACGGAGGGGCGACCCTCGCCCGCCGTAGCCCGCCCCCGTGCCCCGCCCGTATTCGCGCCCGCACTGCCTCGAAAGTGTGAGACGACAACCTGACGACACCGTTGGATTGTCGATCCTTAGTCACACTACTAACTTGTGGCTAGCGGCATACTATGCTCAGTACCCCCAAAGTTGTATAGTGGGCCTGTGTTTCACCGGCTTGGTTCTCAATCGAGGAGCGCCGATTCAAAGCCCGGTACTGGACTTGCACCAATGAGTTTCACTAACACAGTTGGCTCGACCATTATGGACGGCGATACGGCTCACCTATTTTTTTTATTTTTTTTTTATTATCACGTTGGTCTAACAGAAAGCTCGGTGAGGTGTGGGTATTTAGTTAATCTTGCAATGGATGTACTTACCTCTGATTACCCCGATTAGGTTATTGTCGTGAGCTTGATGTTATGTTGAAAACCAAGTTCCAAAACGAGATATCAACGGTTCTCATATAAAATGCGCGTTAGCTTCTAACCGTTAAGCCGTTGCTCCCGGCTATTAGCCGTAAAAACACCTCCACCAACCCGCAGTGGAGCAGCGTGGTGGAGTATGCTCCATACCCTCTCCGGTTGATTGAGAGGAGGCCTGTGCCCAGCAGTGGGACGTATATAGGCTATTTATGTTATGTTATGTTAGCTTCTAACCTCTTTTTAGGGTTCCGTAGGCAAAAAGGGTTCCCTATGGATTCGTCATGTCTGTCTGTCTGTCAGTCCGTCCGTCCGTCCGTACGTCACAGCTACTTTTTTCCGAAACTATAAGAGCTATTCGAACTTGGTAAGTAGATATATTCTGTGAACCGCATTAATATTTTAACACAAAAATAAAAAATAAAACCAATACATTTTGGGGGTTCCCCATACTTAGAACTGAGGGGTTAAAATGGGCACATCGAAGCAATTCATATAAGAAAGCAATATTGCAATTTGACATTTGCGCATATAAAAGTAAGTGCGCAATGCAAACAAATGGCCATTTTAACCCCCCTGAAACTAAAAAATACATTTTCTATTCTGTGACTAGTGAGCTAGTAACTATATGAATAAGTATGTACCGTGCTCAAAACACAAAGTGCCAAAAATAAATGTGCCCGTTCTGGCATGTTGCCTTACATTTTTCACTGCGGCACCAAATATGTAATGTTAGGCCATTATTTCAGCTGTTATTGCAGTTTGAAAAGCTGATTTTTCATACGTGGTGTTGGTCGACAGTTTTGAGTTTTGGGCTCGACTTTGAATAAAATATAACTGATGTACTTTAAAGTACTATTATATCACGGAGTTGGTTGGTTACTGTCCGCTACATATTCGCAATCCATACATATACAACATAGCATCGCGCCTGTATCCCCAAAGGGGTAGGTAGAGGTGTACAGACATACATACGTAAAACCACGCTTATGTTCTGTTGGGGTAAGCAGAGACCATGAAATTTCACTGATGATCCTGTCACTTCACATTCCTTCCTTCTACTCTCATTCATTATCACCCAAGCATTATCCCGTTTTTCACAGATTCCTCTTGCCTAACCTGAAGATACGGCAGGTCCGGTTTTTTTACAGAAGCAACTGCCTGTCTGATTTTCCAACCCGCGAAGGGAAAAACCAGCCCAATATAGGTTACGTCATATACCGGGAATGTGGGTTTCCTCACGATGTTTCCCTCACCGCTAAGCACGTGATAATCATTTATGATCCAGACATGAATTCGAAAACATATTCGACAATCATTGGTTTAGACCTGTGCTATATTCGAACCTGCGACCTCAAAGTGACAGGCAAGCCTTCTATCAACTGGGCTACCACGGCGGTATTCTAGTAACCTAAATACCTCTAACGTGAAAATAATTATAGTGTCCCAACTCAGGGTCTGTCCATATCTCCACGTCACTGCGTCGTAACGCTGTTAACGCGTGAATTCCCGTAAGACTTACACGTTACGAAATCGTGACGTGTGAATTCACGTGAATTTATACGTTAACGGTGTCCATTTGATATCGCGTTCTATAAGTACCCACTGGGAGTGAGACAGACATACACAAGCAATACAATAATGGATTTTCAAACTAAGAATAAAATAAAAAAATAAATAAAAAAGAAAATTAAAAAAGAATGTCTACTCACGATTCCGTTCCCAACAGTCTTCGATTAATTACAAGGCAGAATGGATTTTCAAACTAAGAGTAATAAAAAAAAATGAAAAATATAAAATATCTACTCACGATTCCGTCCCCAATATTTCGGATCACGCACGGCAGAAGCGCTGTCGATCCGGTCTGTGACGTCACTACAGTGTTGTTGTCAGTTGCGAAGTGCTTCTCCGGCGTATGGGGATAGAGGTCGTCCAGTGGTGGAAAGGTGACTGTCAGTTCATTGTGCTCCGCTTTCACCGTTGATGGTGGCAGCGGTGATGGTGATGTACCTGTGATAAGAAATATGATGAGAAAGTTACATCCAGGCTGTTAGTGACATCGTAACGAATACTGAGGGGGATGATTCACACCATGGCTCTGAGTAAATATCAAGTGGAATTGTCCGTCGCAAAATTCATGACTTTTTGTTTTTAAAATTATTTTCAATTCTATACTTTTATTTATATTTATTAACTCAGTTGTATTATCCGCTTTAGTGTTTGTAACGATGTCATTTACACCCCGTACAAGTACGTATAGGTAGCCATACAAGTAGGTATGGGTATTAGTGACACTATAACAAATAGGTACTGAGGGGGACGATTTAGACTATGACAGTTAAAATCAAGAGAATTTTTCTGTCGGAAAATTCATGAAAATTTTAGTGTAAGTATATTTTAATTATTTGGAGATGTCGTTAGAAAAGGTTTAAACGATCTACTCTGAACCGGCGTGTGTGTATGAAGCGATTGATGAATGTGGAGGAAGCAAGAGAAGTGTGTCAGGATCGAAGCAAATGGAATGTGTGTTATAAATAAATAAATAAATAAATAAATAAAATTCTATAGTCTCAAGTCTAAATAGGAGTTTATGTAGTATGATTTTTTCAATTATTTTCAGTTTCATATTTTTGCGATGAAAAATTCCTGATATCAAATCTAAACGTAGTCTGAATCATACCTCGAAGTTTTCGTTGCGATGTCACTAATATTCTGTATATACATAATATATCAACATAATCTCACGACTATATCTTTTGGTGTTCATCCATCGCAAGATGAACTAAGTACCCACGCCTCACCGAAATTTCTATTAGACCAACGTGAAAGGTGGTGAGCCGCACACTGAAAACCGCAATCTTAAGTTAATAACTCATTGGTGGGTCGCACCGGTGCTCCCCGTTTGAGAAGCCAGTAAACCACAGAGACTTCCATAATGACTGCTTCCTGAATTGTATTTTTTTAAAAGAACGTCTAGGGCTCTGTGCCGAGGTTTTTCTTGCAGCTTCTATTCCCCGGCTATACAGGTTGTGAGAAGCTGCAGTAGTTTTAGGCGGATGAGACGTTTGTTATGTAAAAATTGACGATTCAAAGTGTAACTGTGTTACTTATTGAATAAAGATATTTTTTAATTTGAATTTGTACAAATATAATTTCGTAAAAATGTTTCGATATAAACAAACCCCGTTCAGTTATGCAAAACGGCGTAAAACCAACGTAATTACGCGCTTTTCGAGATGAAAATGTTGCATGGACTTCAAGCTAAAAGTCTGTTTAAGCACAAAGATTTCGTCTTGCTTGAAATCATAGCCCTAGCTAAAGCAATTAGAAGACTGAATAAGATAGAACGAGGTATTAATGTATTTAACATGGTTGGTTCTGCTGAACGTTTGCGGTGTGGCCTAGGGATGGGAAATAAATATTTTTTTATGCATGTTCAGGCAAGCATTTGACCACAAGTTCAAGGTAAGTCTTGATGTGGTTGGTGGTATGACATGCTTACCTAGAAAGTGCAAAATCACTCTTGCCTCTTCAACCCCAGATTGTACTTAACGTGAAACAGATTCGCGGGCAGAGAAATATATAAAAAACACTTTTTATTTCGTTTATTTTCTAGGGCGGTAGAACGGTGAGGTAAACCTAGCTCAGTCGCTGGTGGGGAGTGGAGAGTCGCCAAACTATACGAAATATTATTCTTTCCAGACTTGTTTTCAATCAGTCAAATGAGTTACTTTTTACTAAACGTTTGCGAAGCTATTCAAGGAAAAAAATACTAAACGTCATAATACTAAATTATTATGGAATTTGTATTTAAACACACTGCCCCGATTCCTGCAGACACCGCCTAATTTTATTTTAAGTTATATCCGTCATTTTCATATCCGTCGAAAAGGAAAGGGACGGATGATTCACAGCTCTTAATTTTAGGAAGAATGAGTAAATGAATGAATAACCCGGGCGAATCAAAAAGGTACGTCCCTGGTATGCAATCCGTTTGACGTGCTGTCTACTTAACTGTGTCGGGTTGACTGATGTAAAATTTTTAGACGGCTGTTTTAGATTTGTGCATAAAATTGACGTGTGTTCCATAAATTTTATGCTTGTCGATTACCCGTCCCTTTCCTTCTCGGCGGATAAGAAAATGACAGATATAACTTAAAATAAAATTAGATGGTATTTACAGGAATTAGCACCAATGTGACGTTATAGAAAAACTGAGAATAAGTTTAATAGAAAAATAAAATGTTTTTCGTTACTTTTACATCTGACTTTATTTAGTAATCTGGATTTCATAATTTATCTTGAACCTAGTTGCATTTCACGACCCAATTGTATTCCAACAATGTATTAATGTGACGTACGCGTGTCACTTGTATTTTTCAAATTCAAATACAAATTCAAATGTATTTATTTTTAGTAACAGCTTTATCCGATACCAGGTCCCATCCCTATTCCACGCCGGTAAAATACCCGTGGTAGCTAGTAATTTCATCAGGCTATGCAACCGAGTGTTCGTACTCTCACAATATATTGAGTTACGGTCGCTTTTTGACGAGATATTATCATCTCGTCTACTATGGGAAAATAGCCGTTTACTGTCACGATATCCGGCCTCCGAAGTCCAGTGGTTGAGCGTTAGGCTTACGATCCGGAGGTTCCGGGTTCGAATCTCGATGGGGAAATATCACAAAAATTACTGTGTGATCCCTAGTTTGGTAAGACAGGCTGATCACCTGATTGCCCGAAAGTAAGATGATCTGTGCTTCGGAAGGCACGTTTGGTCCCGGTTACTACTTACTGATGTAAGTGTACATGTATCGCAAGATGAACTAAGTAGATACGCACACCTCTTCGAGCTTTCTGTTAGACCAACGTGATAGGTGGTGATGGTGAGCCATACCGCCGTCTTTAATGGTCGAGCCAACTGTGTTAGTGAAAACTGCACTTAAGATAAATTAAAAACTCGTTGGTGTAAGTCAGATACCAGGGTTTGAGCCGGTGGGGATATATCACAAAAAAACGCTTTTTGACGACAACGCCACTACTTTATAATAAGTTGCCATATGGAGTTCTATAGTACACAAGTGTCAAATAGTTTAAAAACCATTTATTTAAATTTTTAGTAAATTTATAGTGTGTCAGAGTTCTTAATTATACCAGTTTATAAAAAAAAAGACAATTTGACTTGTTAATTTGATGTTTTGATTATTATATCCAGATATTTATTATTTTAGTTAGGTATTATTGGTTGTTAATTATGTGCATTTTTTATTGGTTACTTTTATTTATAAATTCAAATTAATGATTGATAATATATCATTCTGCATGACATTTAGGATTTATTATTATTGAGTTTAAATTTGATTTATGGAATTCAATAATTGTCAAATTCATAATAAATTATTATGTTGATTTCTCAAGTTTAGTTTGTTATACGCATGACAATTTTAAATTCGTATGCCAATTCTCTACTGAATGTGCTGAGACGATGAAACACTGTAATATCTTGTAACACGCAACATTCACGAATAAATATTTTTGTATTGTGTTAGTATTTGTATTGATTCCTAGTTTGGCTGGGATATTGCGGGCTGATCATCAAACCTGTGACCTCACAATGAGAGTCAAACGTTCTTCTTACTGCGCCATCACGGTTTATGCCTCATTAATTAGTGAAAGCAAATAATAGAAGAGCTTACAGGAGCGCTTTTAAGCTAATTACTAATTGTAGAGGAAAGCTTACCGAGCTCATTTCACATGCATTTTCTCTTGGTAAAGCGTTATGTAAGGTTTATATACTTTGATAAGACGGGTTTACTTTTTAAATCCTTTAGGGAATAATGCAATAGTTCAAGTAATATCGCGCCCAACTGGGCACCCTCAGGCCTGTTGTCTTAAACGTTGTACCGGGTGAGAGCCTTCAGCGCTCCCCATTTGTCCGGCCAAGTAGTTAATGCCATCTGCGGCAAATCTACAATAAGTTACGTCAAAAAAAAAATAAAAAAATCAAGTAATATCTACATACATACATACATAAACAGCCTATATACGTCCCACTGCAGGGCAAAGGCCTCCCCTCGATTAACCAGAGGGGGTATGGAGCATACTCCACCACGCTGCTCCAATGCGGGTTGGTGGAGGTGTTTCTACGACTAATAGGGACCAACGTCTTAACGTGCCCTGCGAAGCACGGAATCATTATACTTTTTCGGACAATCAGGCTATTCAAGCCTGAAATGTCCTTACCAAACAAAGGACGGTCTCACAAAGTGATTTCGACAATGTCCCCATCGGGAATCGAACCCGAACCTCCACATCGTGAGCTTTACGCTCTATCCACTAGACCACGGAGTGTAAGTAGTGCTAAGTAGTACAGTATAGTGTAGTGTAAGTGTATAAGTATAGTGTATAAAATAAATAAAAAATAAGTTCATTTTATTAAACCACATAGCAGCATATAAAAAGAAGCACTTGGTTTACGACTGGACATAAACGGGCATGGTATTTGAAACTTTCCAAAAAGTAAACATAGTAAATTTTTGCCGTGAAACGTCGGACAAATAAAATGGGTTCCGTGAATTTTAAAGCCCCATTTAAATACCAGTGGGGCGATGTAGTTTGTCTGCGAATCCGAGGAAGTAATTAGACGATCTACCGCGATGCGATCTTACTTAATTGTGTTGTTTTTACAACTTCGGAAGTCGTGTATCCTGATCCACTAGGGTTGATAAAATCTTTTAAATTGAATCTTCTCAGACGACGCCCTGAGCTGAGATTCGTACCCAACTGGGCACCCTCAGGCCTGTTGTTTTATTTTTGTCCTTGGTAGGGGGAATGTTTAACCGTATCATACGCGTATACGCGATGCAATGTATTATATTTTTGTTTTTTTTTATCCGCTAGATGTCGCTGTACCGATTACTACATTTTCTGCATCGCGGTGTTAAGATTCTCCGGCAATATATTATGTATGACCTTCCGTTTCTATTGTTATGTTTATTTTTTAACATTTGTAAGAAACATTTACTTTAATTCACGTTAGTATCGAATATTGCGGCTGTATTATTTTGAGATTGTCCCGGGTGAGAGTCCTCAGTGTCATTTGTCCGGCCAAGTAGTTAACTGTTAGTGCGAGTTATACTGCCGACGACACACAAATGTATACTTCACTGCACTAAAAAGAAAATGTTACACGTGTAAAGGGTTAAGAATAAAACTTTTTATTTTTACTTCTCGAATAAACATAATATTTTTTTTTTATTTTGTTTAAGGAAAGCTAATGATATACACCTCTGCCTAAACCTTCGGGGATAGAGGGGTGTTGCTTTGTTGTATTTGGTATATTACACCAAATAGCTTACTACCACGAACTTTAATTACAATATGAACACAGCGATGCCGATTCCAGTGCACACCATTTAAATTTATTTTAAGTTATACCTGTCATTTTCTTATCCGCCGAAAAGGAAAGGACGGGTAATCTACAGGCATAAAATTTATGGAACACGTGCCAGTTTTAGGCAGAAGTTAAAAAAAACTTCCAAAATTTTATATTGGCCAATAACCCGGCAGAATTAATTTGACAGCACGTCAATTTTGTTGCCTATCACTAAAATACCTATTTTATTCACCCGGGTAATTTATTCATTTTAAAATTAACTGTTGTCACTCCGTCTCTTTCCATTTCGGCAGATAAGAAAATGACAGGTATAACTTAAAATAAAATCAGGTGTCTGCAGGAATCGGGGCCAGTTTATCTGTATACGAGTAATTTAAAAACTTTTACGAAACAAATTAACCGTTGCACCAGACCATAACTTTACTGTCACATTTTGAATGTTAATAAAATTAAAACTAAGTGTTTGTTAAAAACGAGAAATATTCAGAATGAGGGTACTAACCACTTTTGTGTATTTTTGTGTTTTTTGTGCACTTTATTTCGGAAAATGTGGCTAGGTGTGGCGTTGCTTCCTGTTGTTTCTGAGTTTTAGGGTTCCGTCAGATTTATTCACTCATTAACTCTACCAACGACCTTTTCTTTATATACCTCTTTTGTATTTCTATTATCCTTCATTTGCTTTACCTTTCCAAACCAACTTAACATTCCCTTCTCAATGTTGTGATTTCCCTCATTCAGCGCTTATCGCTATCGACCCACTAGGGTCGATTAATTCTTTCAAATATTTTTCCTCTCAGACGACGCCCTGAGCCGAGGTTCGCGCCCAACTGGGCACCCTCAGGCCTGTTGTCTTAAACGTTGTACCGGGTGAGAGCCTTCAGCGCTCCCCATTTGTCCGGCCAAGTAGTTAATGCCATCTGCGGCAAATCTACAATAAGTCACGTCAAAAAAAAAAAAATCTCAATGTTGTCATTGTATTTAATAAAGTGTAAATCAAATTAATTTTAAGCATATTGACATCTATATTGACTCACCTTATCATATAACTTTGACATTGTATTTAGTTAAGCGTACCTAATGAAATTATTTTTAATCATATTCACATTTATATTAACTCACATTAGTTTAATATCTAATTGAAATTGTAATTTAAATATATTAGAATTAAAATTGTACACCTAGACTGGTATGCTGCAGTGGATGTATGTAATATTGTTTAAGACCTTCTTGACCTGTAGCAATGCAATAAATACATTTGAATTTAAATTTGAATCAATCTTAGGCACTATAATATCGTCTTTTACACCACATCTCTCTTTTCACATTGTTTCTTACGTATATATAAAGTTACTGTCATGATGAATGATTTTTTCTTTACTCTCAGTTGAAAAAAATGACATCCTTTTTGAGCTATAATGGTGAATACCATCCGAGGCAAGTCAACAATAAGTCACGTCAAAAGAAGTGACGTAACTCCATCAGTTTAAAAGCAACAATACTGTACGGAGCCACTCTAACATAACGACCGACTCCACATGTCCGTTTATTCTTTTATTTTGGCGAAACCGCACTCACAGTGGACTTTTGTGGTGAGCTTAGTATTTCGGTCTTTTTGTGTGGCTGTTTATGGTATTAAATAGACTGTGTTAAGTTCTCGTTTCATTTATAACGACTTCAAAAGAATAGTTGTTTTGTTTTAAATGTCTCTTGTTGAGAGACTTTTTGGCGGGAACGGGAACTTGACGGATGCTTTCTTCATTGAATACACATACATACATACATAAACTCACGCCTATTTCCCACCGGGGTAAGCAGAGACTATAGAATTCCATTCAATAATAATAATATTTTAATTATAAAAATAAAAGATATAATATATTTTTTTATATACGTAATAATATTTTTTCTTTCTTTCATTGAATAATCTAAATAATTAATACAAAGTTGTGTTTTGTGGTTAATGATCGCATAAAGTTAGACGGAAAACATTCGCGATAGTGTAATTATATCGGAATATTCAATAAACAAAGTGTACTTATCTATTTTCGCTACGTGCCAACAAGCCGCTTCATAAAGCTCGAAAGTTTATGCGGACTTTGGAATTAATTCGTTTAGGGTTCGGAGTAGGAGTCTGCTTCGTGTGTGAGGGCTTAGGTTTCATCATTCATCGTCATCACTTTTCTTCAATAATTATCATCAAGGAAAAAATATATAAGACATGGCTGTATGGACATAGTCCCCTTTGCCTTGCCCTTCGGGGAAAACCAAAACAAAAAATAAATGTCTCTTGTTGAGATGAACAATGGTTCATATATCCGGTTGCTAAGGAAGTAGGAATAACTTTTAATTTTAAACAGTATTTATGCAACTACCCTCGTCGGACTTGTATAAGTTGTTGAAAATTGTTTGTTTTAATTTTATGTTTCTAGTTGCTTAAACTTGTTAGCTTTTTCGCTGGACTAAAGAATAAAGAAAAATATACTACGTATAATCAGAAAGAAAAGAATCATTAATTCGACGTAATTATTATATATTATGAACTTGTTGAAGGTTTGTTTAATATTTTTGAATCTACGTCATTTCGCAAGGTGTTATGGCTGAGGAGAAAAAATGTCAAGAATCTGCAACAGCAATATATTATATACACAACATCATCCCCCTCAGTATTTGTTACGCTGTACGGTCACGAGCATTAATATGTATACACTTTGGTACCATGTCACATTAACTTTTTTTGACAAATTGAACTGTAAGTCTCACTAAATGTCAAATATGTTAGTGCGACAGAGTCCTAAAGTGGGTACATTATATTGCCCATGACTGTACCCATATGTACTTATATGGCTATAGTATGTACTTGTACGGGGTTTAAGTGACATCGTAATGAATACTGAGGGGCATGATTCAGCTCATTCTTTTTCTTCTATCGTCTGGGTTGTAAGGTGGATGACCAACCTCATCAACCCTGGTGTCAAGGTTACTATTGAGCCGCCAAAGGCCCGTGACATGACTTATGTAACTACTACGTACTTATATTAGTAAGTAGTAACCGGGACCAACGGCTTAACTAGATGTCGTAATGTCCAGACTGTCCTAACCAAACTGGAGATTACAATTTCCCACCGAGATGCGAAGACCGAGATCCGGATCCAGGACCTCCGGATTGTGAGCCCAACCCTCAAGTACTGGGCCTTTGAGGCCTCAGTTTATTATTCTGAGTTAATATCCAGTAGAATTTTCAATCGCAAAAGTACAGAATTAAAATTATTTAAAAAAACAACACGAAAATAACATGAATTTTGCGACGGATCATTCCAGTATTCGTTATGTCACTTACACCCTGTATATATAGAACGGACACTCTCCGTTCCCCACCAACTCGTATCGGGGGTCGAGCTAAATTTACCGTCTTACTTTAAGCCTAATATGTGCTACGATGTAAGTATCGCGTACGCCCGTAAAATATATACGTGTCTCATTTTGCAAATGACAAGTTCTGATGTGCTAAGTAAAATAGGTATATATATTTTCGCGAGTGAAAAGCGAGCGATTCAAAAATAAGGCCCGAGGGCTCTCACGGATTTTGTGTCAAAAAGAACCTGACAGATAATCATTAATTGATTTTTGTAATATTAATTGGACCTCAATCTTATCATCAATAATTGAAATGTCTTGAACAGTCCGTTCTCATTACGATTTTCCTTAAAAAATCCGAAAGAATAACATTAATGTTACGCACTTAATATGACATAACGACTGTTTCCTTAATCATTATCTTCAATGATCCTTCATTCCTTAAATTGCTTTGCTCAAGAGCACGTCGTAATTTCATTAGAATTTCTTATTAAAAATACATTACGCTAACACGCTACTCTCTCACGCTACGCTCTCACGCTACGCTTATATGCTACACTCGGACGCTACGCTCTCACGCTACGTTATCACGCTACGCTCATACGCTATGCTCTCACGCTACGCTTATATGCTACGCTCGGACGCTATGCTCTCACGCTACGCTCATACGCTACGCTTATATGCTTCGCTCGGAAGCTACGCTCTCACGCTATACTCTCACGCTACGTTATCACGCTACGCTCATACGCTATGCTCTCACGCTACGCTTATATGCTACGCTCTCACGCTTACTCGCTAGCTTCACTAAGCTACACTAAACTTCGCTTTTGCTGAGTTCTAGATGTAATATTATTATTTATTCCATGACCGCGGTACGTACACGAAAACCTTTTCTAGCTAGAACACGCAGTTTGTACTTAAAAGCTCATACTCGCTTTATAATCAAAACGCCAGGTAAGGCTTTTTCTGAAAACTCACAATCTGATGTGATTTTCTTCAACAAAACGACAATTTCTTTCAATAAATGTCAATCTGGGTGAAAATTGAGATTGAATTTATTATCTAAATAGAAAGTAGCATGTCCGTTGTGGGGCTTTTTAACAAAACGTGTTTGCGTGGATTTTATTAGAGGCGACGAAATGTACGTCCTTCGGTTTTAATACATTTATGTAGGTGCAATTAATTATCCAAATCAGATCAGTGGCTTATGCGTAAAGAAGTAACAAATAGCAAATAACAATTGTGGTGTAGAAAACGATATAGTGACTAAGATTGACAAGGGAGCGTTAAATTGGTTTGGACACGTAGAGCGGATGAAGAATAATAGGATAACGAAAGCGTTATATAAAGCGAAGGTTGGTGGTAGGGCTGGCAGAGGAAGACCGAGAAGAGCGTACATTGAGCGAATTTGAGATGTTCTTAAAAAAGGTTCAGTACTATCTCATAATATGGAATGATACTATGTGATGTATTTAAGCCGTTATTGGGATAGATATTAGTAGGGGGTACTCCTGCTTACATTGACCAAATTGGAGATGTCCTTAGAAAAGGTTTAGTATGATCTACTCTAAACCGGCGTGCGTGCATGAAACGATTGATGAATGTGGAGGAAGCAAGAGAGGTGTGTCAGGATGGAAGCAAATGGAGTTCCTTAGTCTCTGGCTTAACTCGGTGGGAAATTCACGTGACTTCATGTATGTATGTAAGTAACGAATATAAAAATCGACTCGCCAATGCATTTACTACATGAGTTAGGAGAGAAAGAGACAAACTCACCTTCACCAGCGCCCCTGACCGTGTGTATGAGCAGGACGACGACACAGAGGCATCGTTGCCCCTCCACCGACATCGCTGCCTTAGGTTTTGTACCTGAAACGAAAGGAATAAGTGAAAAATACAAACGTTTTATGGACATTGTGAAGGTCACACAACAATCCCTCTGTCGGTTTTTACGACATGCCCGGGAAGAGAAGCAGCTGAACGTGTTCTATGTTCTTTTCATCTCGAGACTAAAAGGGGTCCCGAACTTTTAGAAGGCGTGTGTAGGGTCGAAGCCAACACGTAGAGGACCTATAACATTTTAATTTTAAGGTGATGGTACACCATTATTATTTGTAATGTTCTTTCCATATTTCGAGACTTAAAAGTGCCGGACTTTTGGAAGGCGTGCGTGGAGCTGAAGCCAACACGAAGACATCTTACTTTCGGACAAATAGGTGATGAGCTTTTAACGTCTTTACCAACTAAGGAATAATAAGTGATTTTTGTGATGAGTCACTTAGTGACCCTCCCGGATTCGAATTTGGGGCCTCCAGATCGTAAGCTCAATGCTGTAACCTCTAGACCACGGAGGCAATACAGACAAACAAATAATTATATTTGCTGGGTATACTACTTCGAAAATAATACGAGTAAATAGCCAAGTATTTCATGTAAAGATGTGAAATGTTACACATGGTTCGTATTTCGTTATTTCCAGACGTCTGTAATTCTATATTTTCTCAATAGTCTTCTTCTTCTATCGCGTGGGTTGTGAGGTGGAGTACCGACCTCATCCACCCTGGCGTCGGGGTTACTATTGAGCTGCCAAAGGCCCCTGACATGACTCATGTAACGACTACTTACTTACATCGGTAAGTAGTAACCGGGACCAACGGCTTAACGTGCCTTTCGAAGCACGGATCATCCTACTTTCGGACAATCAGGTAATCAGCCTGTAATATTCTAACAAAACTAGGGTATAGAAAGTATTTTTTGTGATTTGTCCACATCGGTAATTGAACCCAGGATCGTGAGCATAACGCTCAACCACTGCACCACAGCCGTCTAATGGTATTATCGGTAAAGGCAGCTCATTTACTGTTTATTTTGCAAAATAAATGATTTGATTTGATTTTGATTTGATTTTACTGTTTAGAGTAAGGTTGCGATCGACCGATGCTTCGATTGGACCGCAATTTTTTTGACAACCGGTTGTTTTGACTATAATAACATATAATTGAGGACGCTTGATAGCCCAGTTGATAGAACGCTTGACTCTGATTTTGAGGTTGCAGGTTCAAATCCCATCATATTTTATGCCTTAACCAAAGATTTTCGAATTTGTTTTGAATGATTACCTCGTGCTCAGCGGTGAGGGAATAAAGCATCGTGAGGAGACCCACATTCCCGAGAGGGATGTGACCTAACTTAGGTTGATGAGGTTAGTAATGCACCTCTTGCACCTCACCTATGAGGTGAATTTATTACCGACCTCATCAACCCACACGATAGAAGAGAAGATGATTGCGTATGGCAAGAAACAAAAAAATGTCCGTGGATCATACATCTAGTTCAAGCTTCCTTAAGTACTCGAGTAAGAGTACATGCATACATACATACATGCATAAACTCACGCCTACTTCCCACCGGGGTAAGCAGAGACTATAGAATTCCATTTGCTTCGATCCTCACACACTTCTCTTGCTTCCTCCATATTCATCAATCGCTTCATACACGCACGCCGGTTCAGAGTAGATCGTACTTAACCTTTTCTAAGGACATCTTCCATTTGGTCAATGTAAGCAGGAGTACCCCCTACTACTGTCCCAATAATGGATTAAATACATCACATAGTTTCGTTCCATAGTAACTGGATGACCCCATTTCTTATAAAAAAGAAAACTAATGATACTGATACCATAAATTCATTTGGCGTCGCCGAAGCACAAAAGCCCGGATCGGAATCGTTTTAGGAAGAAAAAGTCCGAACTCATCCTTTTATATCACTCTAGTTGACACAATTCCATTTGGTAAGTAAAGTTGTCGACACACTTTCAATTCGACTTAAGCCTCAAGCCGCGGTTAAATTGACAGGTGTCCGGATATACGGAAAATATCCCGGAATTCCGGATAATAGCATGTCTATTTGAAAGAATATTTTTTTGTGGGTATCGTGTCCGTGTTTTTGGATAAGCTGGATAGTGACAGATACTGAAGCTTAAATACACGAAATTGCTTTTAGATAAGATGGTGTCAAGGTTATCACTACAGGGTTAGATAGATAAAAACATTTTATTTGCTCTACAGACAAACAGGGTTATTAGGGGCTTTGGCAGCACCTTTTACTATTAGGTATTATTTACCAATAACATTCTATGGAGGAGCCGAGGAGCTCGGTGGCGGAGCGATAAAACGCGCTCGGTCTGCGATTGTTGAAGTTAAGCAACTTTCGCAAAGGCCGGTCATAGGATGGGTGACCATAAAAAAAAAAGTTTTCATCTCGAGCTCCTCCGTGCTTCGGAAGGCACGTTAAGCCGTTGGTCCCGGCTGCATTAGCAGGCGTTAATAACCATCAATCCGCACTGGGCCCGCGTGATGGTTTAAGGCCCGATCTCCCTATCCATCCATAGGGAAGGCCCGTGCCCTAGCAGTGGGGACGTTAATGGGCTGATGATGATGATGATGAACATTCTATGGAACCTAGAAGACCTAGAAGGACGTGCACTGAGCAGATCGGAGATGTCTTTAGAAAAGCTTTAGTACTATCTACTCTGAACCGTCGTGCGTGTATGAAACGATTGATGAATGTGGAGGAAGCAAGCGAAGTGTGTCCGGATGAAAGCAAATGTAATTCTATAGTCTCTACCTTCCCCGGTGGGAAATAGGCGTGTTTATGTATGTATGTAATATTGTATTTTTTTTTTGTTTGTTTGAGCTAACTTCGAAAACCATTGAATGGATTCGAATGAAATAGAACCACAGTATTTTTTTTTATCTTATTGTAGGTTTGTCTCAGATATCATTAGCTATTTGGCCAAACAAATGGTGGACCCTTTCACTAAAAAAATGTACGATAAAAAGAAATGAATTACTAAGAAATTAAGATGACATACTCAACTCTAATTCTCGTGTTAATTTCCCTTAAAATTTCTAAGTCACATAATCTACAATACAAAAGAAGGATCTCGCGAAGATGATAATATCCGATGCTAAGATAAGCCTAATACCATAAAGCAAGTGCTTCCTTGAGCGCGGCTTAAGCCGGCTTACCCTAGTGTAGTACCAGCTTAAGTTGACGAAGATTAATTAGGCTGGTTGCCTAACAATTGTTTTTAACCTTATCACGGTTGTTCTCTGCTTAATTAGGAAGAAATATCACAAAGAATATTCTGCTTTTTTGATGACTCTTTTACATCAAGCCGAATGAAATGTGTGAATAATTTAGAGGTAGAATGTAACCGTACAGGGAATTTTGGATTGATAAATACAGAAGCGAGAAAGCTTTTGGTCTCAAACGTTTAATATGTATTACCCTATCAATACGTGTGATTAAAGGAAAGTCGAGAAGTGTAATTTGTCTAAGTATTTAAGTACCTATTCATCATGAGAATTCGAAATATATAATTACATTAAACGACCGAGTTGCGGAAATTATGAATTAAAAGTTAAGAGTTAATAACGACATGCTCTGCGCTGAAGGAAAACATGGTGAGGGAAAGGAAACACATTCCCGTGAAATGCATTTTCGGAGGTATGTGACCTAACCTGTGTTGGGCTGGTTTTCCCTTCGCGGGTTGGAAGGTCGGAGGGGCAGTCGCTTCAGTAAAAATCCGGACCTGTCAAATCTTCAGGTTAGGTAAGCGGACCTTGTGAAAAAAAACGGAATGACGAATGACAATCTTCTTCTCCTATCATATTGTGGGTTGTGAGGTGAATACAGTCTGTATACGATCAACTGCTGGACACAGGCCTCCCTTCAATCAACCCGAAGGGTTTTTATCATAAGTTTTTTTAACTCTATCGCGTGGGTTGTGAGGTGGACTACCAACCTTATCAACCCTGGTGTCAGTGTTATTATTAAGCCGCCAAAGGCCCCTGATATGGCTCATGTAACGACTACGTACTTATATCAGTAAGTAGTAACCGGGACCAACGGCTCAACGTCATCTTACTTTCGGACAACCAGGTGATCAGCCTGTAATATTCTAACCAAACTAGGGATCACAAAGTGATTCTTGTGTTTATTTTTTTTTTGCCGCAGATTGAATTAAGTACTTGGCCGGACAAATGGGGAGCGCTGACGGCTCTCACCTGGTGCAACGGTTAATACAACAGGCTTGAGGGTGCCCAATTGGGTGCGAACCTCGGCTCAGGGCGTCGTCTGAGAGGCAAAATATTTGAAAGAATTAATCGACCCTAGTGGGTCGATAGCGATAAGAGTTGATTATTGTCTTCGAACATAGCTATGGTATAGCTGAAAGATTTACTGTAACCTCAGTCCAGGAGAGGAATACTTTAACTATAATTCAAGAACTTGTAACTGTATTACTTTTCAGTTTGCGTGTTTCACTTTAGACCACATTGCTACTTAAGACCTTAGGATCGCGGTCAAACGCACTCAAATCTTTTAATAAAAAAAAATATAATGATTATGCAATTAATTACAAAAAATGATGATACCCTTAAATAAACCCAGTCAGTTTTGCTGTAATACTGAAATTACTAATTACGTAGAGTAGCCGAATTACATTTTAATTTTTCTCTCTTTTATAGCTTGGTAATGATAAAATTTCACACTTGGAAATATTTTATTAAACGCTGAAAAGGATATTTAACATTTTTAGGGACAGAACGTCCACAGACGTTTCGCTTCGAAGGTGTCATACTACCTAATATGAACCATCAATGACCCATGGTCTCTGTCCGTGAAAGGGTTAATTTCACTTTCAATATTAATTAAGTGCAATTTTCACTAACACAGCTCGACCATTATAAACGGCGATACGACTGACCATTTATGATGTTGGAGTTAAAGAAAGCTTGGTGAGGTGTGGGTACTTGGTTCATCTTGCGTTAGATGAACCTTTGACAACCCGAATAGGGATATCCTCGTGATCTTATGTTATGTTTTTATTGTTCATAAACTGCCTATATACGTCCCACTGCTGGGCACAGGCCTCCCCTCAATCAACCGGAGGGGGTATGGAGCATACTCCACCACGCTGCTCCACTGCGGGTTGGTGGAGGTGTTTTTTACGGCTAATAGCCGGGACCAACGGCTTAACGTGCCCTCCGAAGCACGGAATCATCTTACTTTTTCGGACAATCAGGTGATTCAAGCCTGAAAAGTCCTTACCAAACAAAGGACAGTCTCACAAAGTGATTTCGACAATGTCCCCATCGGGAATCGAACCCGGACCTCCAGATCGTGAGCCTAACGCTCTAACCACTAGACCACGGAGGCTGTTTTTATTGTTAATAGGTATTAATTATGTAGGATAAACCTATCCTAAGTTTCTGTCCTTTCTACTATTTTGTCATGCTGTGTTCTGTATTTTATTTTTTTGGATTGTAGACTAGTTCTAAACCTGTTTCGAGGTATGTCGTAATAATATTATGTGTATTCATTGTTTTAAGTTTACGCGGTTATTATCATAATTAAAGCACATAATAACGGGTTCTCACCCGAACCCGAACCCGTAAGAACCCGTTATTATGTGCTTTAATTATTATGTGTATTGTTTACAATCTGTGTACTTTTTTAATAAAATAAATAAAACAATCTAATCTAGCTTACAAGATCCCACTGCTGGGCAAAAGCCTCCCCTTCCTCTTTCCATTTATCGCGGTCCTGTGCGTAATCCAACCAGTCCGTCCGGCAAGCGTCCAAGTCGTCACGCCATCTCTTTCGAGGTCTGCCACGACGCCTGTACCCGTCAAGAGGCACCCAATGCGCGATGATCCGTGCCCACCGCTCATGTTATGTTTTTATTTACAATAAAATAATTACATTTTATTTTATGACATAGCCCTGAGATAAGAAGTCAAATTACGCGCGAAAACAAATAAGGAAAACACTTGAGATAAATTATGTTTTTTTCGTTTTCAATTACATTTATTACATTTGGGAAAGTGAACTTTATCATTGTCAAGCTGTAGGCTGATATCCCCACAAACCCTTACTGATTAATTACTTAAGCCACAGGAAGGGAAAGTCGTAAAAAGAAAGATTAATTCATAAAAAGGCTTGTTTCATAATTCAGGATGTTTTAAGGAAAAAGTAAGGTCAAAGGTAAGTATTATTAATAAATCGACGAGCATTTAAAAGATGGAAAATATAGTGAATAAGAATCATTTATTCAACGTAATTATCATGGATAAACTTGTTAAAGGTTAATGTAACATTTTTGAGTTTATGTCATTTCGCAAGACGTTATGGCTGACGAGAAGAAATGACAAGAAACTGCAACAGCAACACGTCTTTTAAAAACCAATGAGGATATACATTACTTACAAGTTATTTAATAACTAGAGGAACACATTCTATACCAGACATTTTTATAATTCAGGTAAGTAATCATTAATCTTATAATAAGCTTTTTTACATAAAGTAAGCTTCACATGAGCTTTAAATTTATTTTCTGACAAATTTAAAATATTATCTGGTATTTAATTGTAAAAACGTAAACATAACCCCAAAAAAGATGAATTTAATTTACTTAATCTAGAATTTTGAGTGGAGTCAAGGCAGTGTTGTCTACTAGTCGATTATCGATTAACCGATTATGGCGCTCCTTAGTAACCTAAATATCGATAGTAAAGATACAATCAATGATACCGATACTGGCCCCGATTCCTGCAGACACCTCCTAATTTTAGTTTAAATTATACCTGTCATTTTCTTATCCCCCGAAAAGGAAAGGGACGAATGATTGACAGCTATTAATTTTAAGAAGAATGAGTAAATGAATAAATAACGGGCGAAACAAAAGGTATCTCGCTGGTATGCAATCCGTTTGACGTGGTGTCTACTTAATTTTGGCGGATTATTGGCCGATGTAAATTTTTTAGACGGTTGTTTTAGATTTATGCTTAAAATTGACGTGTGTTCCATACATTTTATGCCTGTCAATTACCCGTCCCTTTCTTTTGCAACGGATAACAAAATGACAGGTATAACTTAAAATAAAATTAAACGGCGTCTGCAGGAATAAGCACCATTATCGATATAAATACAATTATGTAATCATTAAGAGAAGTAATCAAATAATTACCAGTAACAGTTGATTCAAACATAGATGGATTTTTATACACTTTTTTGACATTATTTTTTGAGAGGGTAACTTTATGTATTCTCATGACGTGAGACTTACATCGTAATTTCCCAGGTTCGAATCCGGTACGGTCTCTGAACGACTGAATTCGACTTTATCTGTTTGAATTAATATCTTGGATAATAGATAATTACTGTCACGTGGTACCAGAAATTTTACCCGGTTAATGGCAATATGGGAACTGGGCCTGGGACTTAAACATAGGTGGCGAAGAGTAAGTGTATATATACAGGCTGTTAGTAACATCGTAACGAAAACTTTAAGGAATGATTCAGACCATGATTCTGAGTTGATATCAAGATAATATTTTTGTCGCAAATTTCATTTTATTTTTCAATTCTATACTTTTGCGATGGAAAATTCCACTTGATATTAACTCAGAATCATGGTCTGAATCATCCCCCTTTGTATTCGTGACTATGTCACTAACACCCTGTATACACCTCTGCCCACCCCTTCGGGGATACTAGCGTGATGCTCTGTTAAAGAACAACAAGAAATCCCAAATTTGTTTAATTGGTTTAGTACTCTTATTTCTAGTGCTCTGAATTTAATGATAATGTTACGTCAGACAAAATCTAGAATTTTCGTCTAATTAATATTTAAAAGTAACCCTATTTTCTCGTCTTAATTTAATTATAAAAAACCACAAGAATTATGAAAATTACAACATTGTATTTTTTAATATTATTCTCTTTAGGTCAGTCAAACTAAAAGAACTCGTCTAGACTTTAAAATTACAAAGATTGTGTTACAATTTTCTTTCATCGATATTTTTGCAGGCGAAATAATTATTAATAAGATTGTTAATAAATCCTTTTAGTAAAAATAAGAAATGCCTTAAGCGTTTGAATAAACAGAAATGGTTGGCAGACATTTCATCCTTTTGAAATTTTTCATCCGCGACAGCGAGAAAAGAAAGTCTATGGGTATACCTACCTGGTGTTACTATAGTAACATAATAAACATCAAAGCTTACCACTAAACAAGTGACCCAGAGATTAAAAATGAAACATTAGATAGAGGAGTCAATGGCTATCAGAAACACACCCTTGTATGTTCAGCGATTATTTACGGTTCAGGAGATATGACCCATTTCGTACCTTACTTCAGAAATATTTTTTTTGTCGCTATTTCTTTCTTAATAATTCTTCTTTTATTTTGCTTCATACATATCCCTTAGGGAGTGAAGAGAAAATAAAAAAAAGCTAAATCAAAGATAAAAAAAAGTTATTGGAAGTCAAAGTGAGAATTTGACCAAAATCACACCCCGGACACTTCATACAAACAACCCCGTTTTACACAGACACTACACATTGACATTATCGACACGCGCATCTGTGTGTGTGACGTCTGACACCATACGATTCAAGTCTAAACTATGTCCAGGGGGGGGGGTGAGGTAAACCTAGCTAAAACTCTGTTTTAACAGAGCCGTGAGGCTGGGTAGCTGCGCGATTTCAAGAACCCTCTCATTAGTGACCCTGTCTTTCCATGAGATCTCCAAGATGTTCCGGAGACAACGCATATGGAATATGGAACGCATATGGGCCATACTGTTGTACGATTATGTATATACGCTACGTCATACACCATGTAACTCTACAAATAAATAGCTAGGCTCAGTGACTGAATCGCATTCGAGTAATTTATTTTTACGACATCATCAGCAGAATATCCGCGTGAGTACTTATCCCTATCGTTATGCGATTAGGTCCAAAACTGTTCGACTGGGAACTGTTTTGCTGATAGCACTAATTGACATTTCATGTACGTCGCGCCGCTCGATCATGTTTAATTTATTCATTATACAGGGTGTTACTGACATCGTAACGAATACTGAGGGGGATGATTCGGATCATCATTCTGAGTCGATATCCAATGGAGCTTTCCGTCGATAATTATGATTGTTTTAAAATTATTTTCAATACGTTACTTTTGCGATGGAAAATTTCACTTGATGTTAACTCAGAATAATGAGCTGAATCATTCCCCTCAGTATTCGTTACGATGTCACTTATACCCCGTATAAGTACGTACAGATAGCCATACAACCTATAGGTGTTGGTGATACTGTTACAAGTACTGACAGGAATTATTCAGACAATGATTCTGAGTTGATATCAAGTGAAAATTCATGATAATTTTCAGTTCCATACTTTTGCGACCGAAAATTCCACTTGATGTCAATTCAGAATTATGGTCTGAAACATCCCGCAAAGTTTTCGTTACGGTGTCACTAACACACTAATTTATTAATGTACGCCCTTGTATTTGATATATAATTCAGGTTTAATTCCAGAACAGAGGGCTTTGCAACTACTAACAGGCATAATAAGCTTAATTCTGTACCGGATATTGAGAAGGTTGTTATGTTACGCGGATAGATTTTAGAGCGCGTCGCTCACACGATTAAGGGTGCCTTGCCACCAGAGACGTGCTATGCAGCTATGATGTATAAGCTGCATAAGCTGCGCTACGAAACTATATAATAATAATAATAATCATTTATTTTCAGATTTACAATCCATAGTTGTTAGTAAAAATGCAGTCTTAACCTATTATTAGTAGAAAACACAAAATAAGTTAACGATTGCCAGATGTGTGCAATCGCATCCACCGCGCGAACATAGGCGCGTCCCACCTGCCGATCAGCACACTCAGGATACTGTTCGAACTCTTACACATTCGATTTAGGGTCGAGGCGCCTCTCTTCCTCATTATTGTATAGAAGCAGTCTATCCTCGCTATATATATGACCCTGTCTACCAATACTAAGCTATGTAGCTGTGCGAGGAAGATACGCTGCGAAGATGCGTCTCCGCAAAGTAGCTGTGTGGGTTACCCCGATACCGACCCCGCCGGCGTGGTCGACGATTTCCCTCATTCAGCACTTATCGCTATCGACCCACTAGGGTCAATTAATTATTTCAAATATTTTTCCTCTCAGACGACGCCCTGAGCCGAGGTTCGCGCACACTGGGCACCCTCAGGCCTGTTGTCTTAAACGTTGTATCGGGTGCGAGCCATCAGCGCTCCCTATTTGTCCGGCCAAGTAGTTAATGCCATCTGCGGCAAATCTACAATAAGTCACGTCAAAAAAAAAGCTGTGTAGGCATACTGTAGGTACTCTGTTCGGAACATAGCAAAGTATGCATCCACAGCACGCATCCATAGCACGCATTCTTTCATATAAAAAAAACATATCTTAGTTGAATCCGTTTCCACCGGTGCTATGCTATGTGCACCAATGAATATGATTGGTGGATATCAAACGCATCCGTAGCATCATAGCATAGCACATCTTTGGTGGAAAGGCACCTTAAGAGTCGAAGCGACGTTGAAGCTAGGATGCATAAACGGCGCTTCGCATCTTGATCTTATCACAGCATCACGCCTGTATCCCCAAAGGGTAGGCAGAGGTGCATAATATACACACCCACTGATCGCCAGCTTTGAAGCCAAGGTGAGAACAATGTTGAATGTGAGAACATCTCTAGGTGAGCCCAGTTGGTAGAACGATTGCCTCTCACTTTTAGGTTGCTGGTTCAAATCCAGCAAGAATTTGTTTACAAAATTTATGTTTGGATCACATCACATCACACACGCACACATCACATGCTCAGCTGTGAAGGAAAACATCGTGAGGAAACCGACATTCTCGAGAAATGTATTTTCGGAGGTATGTGACCTAACCTGTATTGGGCTTGTTTTCCCTTCGCGGGTTGGAAGGATCTTCGCTTCTGTAAAAACCGGACCTGTCAAATCTTCAGGTTAGGTAAGCGGACCCTGTGAAACGCGGGATAATGCTAGGTAGAGGATTATCGAGCCGATTAAAGTACAAAAAAAAAGATTTGAAAACAAAATATCAGTGTCTTTACTATTAAAGAGTTTGTCCAACAGGAAACTTCCCGCTTTGGGAATATTCTCGGGAACGGCCTATCCCTAGCCGCGATGACGCCTCGACTCTCGTATGAGCGACGCACCTTATGTCTTAGGGTATACTAAATTATGCACTAACATTTAATGGTAGCTATTACTCAGCTATCCTAATATATTTTTCAATACTTACTTTAATATTCATAGATAATAATATTAATCACACAACAGATTATGCAGCGCAATGAATACGTTTTTACAATAATAATTATGTTTTTACTTATTTGTACATAAAACAACAGACAAAAAACATATAAGGAAAACAGACAGTACAGGTTAGCTTCTCTAAGAAAGAGATTTCATGCAGCTGACCTACGTAAGATTGCCATTATTTTTTTTATAAAACATTAGAATTAAATGTGTGCTTCATAATATTACAACCTAGCCTACAAGCTAATAAGTAATTAATCTATATACTAATCTATGTACGATAAATAAAATATGAATTCCTAAGAGTTTGTCAACCGATTCATCTTAATTAAAACACATAATAACGGGTTCTTACCGCGTTTAAATGGGGATATGAGACTCCCGATATTTCGACACTGTTGCAAGTGCCATGAATTATGGATCTACCTACTTCACTCCAATCTCATCAGTCATCCCGTGATCATGGCACTTGCAACAGTGTCGAAATATCGGGAGTCTCATATCCCCATTTAAACGCGGTAAGAACCCGTTATTATGTGTTTTAATTATGATAATAACCGCGTAAACTTAAAACAATTCATCTTAGTTTAATTTAAGGGGAAGACACTTTGTTTACGTGTTCTTAAAAACATATCACTGAAGATTCCCATTGACATTCAGAATTTAGCTTTGAACAGTTTTAAGACGGCCATTAAACAGAAACTTTGTAAAAAAGGTTATGATAAGATTATTTTATTTTATTTATTTATTTATTAGGTTTGCCAACAGACAAAAACACTTTTACATGTAACTTAACCTATTATTAGCGATTATCTAGAAGACCATGAATGAGTGGGATTAACTGTCTGGGAACTGATATTACGCAGCCAAATTACTAAATAATTGTACTTACAACAATATTTTATGCATATTTTTTAAAGTACGTCTAGGGCCCTGTGTCGAGGTTTTTCTTGTAGCTTCTTTTCCCCGGGTTATATACAGGTTTTGAGAAGCTGTAGCAATTTCAGGCTGATGAGACGTTCGTTATGTACTAAATGACGATTCAAAGTGTATCCATGTCACCTACTGAATAAAGATAATTTTGGATTTGAATTTTGTACTTTAGTCTTTATTGTTGTAATTAATGTGTTCTTTAATGTTTAGGTAAATTATTAATCAAGGATTTTTTCTGTTTATTATATGAACAAGCTAAAGAAAAGTCTGAAATAGGTATCACAAAGTTATTTTTGTGATTAAATAATAACTTCCTTTTTTGATGTCTTTTAAACATCTATTTTGTTGTGCCCGAAAGGGTCTATGTTGTGAAAATCATAATATGTAACTTACAAACTTGTATACCATTATAGTATAAAAATAAAGAATATTGAATATACAATATGTCCCCACCGGGATTTGAACTTGGGACCTCCGGGTCGTGAACCCAACGCTCAACCACTGGACAGCAGAGGCCGTTGTATATTATACTGAGTGTTAGTGATATCGTAACAAAAACTTTGTGGGATTATTCAGATCAAGATTCTCAGTTGATATCAAATAGAATTTTCCGTCGCAAAAGTATGGATCATTATAATAGTTTCACATCCACAAACTTTACAATTGAACAATGGAAGTCATATTGCTACGAGTATGTAGCTATGGGTCCAGCTATTGTGAAGCGACCCTTAGGCTTTGTCGTACAGTCAAATATGGATGTTTGCCGGTTAAACTAATGTAAAGGGAAATGGGCAAAAACTATAGAGTTTGTGTACACCGTAAATATTCATTTAATGACCCGATTACCAGCCATAGAGGCAGCCAATCAGCTCGCGACACCAAACACTTCAGGACCCCGATACCGACCCCACCGGCTTGGTCGACGATTTTCCTCAATCAGCGCTTATCGCTATCGACCCACTAGGGACGATTAATTCTTTCAAATATTTTTCCTCTCAGACGACGCCCTAAGCCGAGGTTCGCGCGCAACTCGGCACCCTCAGGACTGTTGTTTTAAACGTTGTACCGGGAGAGAGCCTTCAGCGCTCCTCATTTTTCCGGCCAAGTAATTAATGGCATCTGCGGGAAAACTACACTAAGTCACTTCAAAAGAATGACACGTCATCCTTAAAAACGAAAAAATGCCCATTACATGAATATTTTATTTCACAGCGTATCTTCAGCCGTCACTCAACATCTTTGTGGAATTGTCAACGCTAAGTATCTCTCAGTTTTTCGGAATCACGATTCTGAGGATCGTTTTGATTGGCATAATGCCAGTAAAAATAACTAGGAAAAAGTATGATACATTCATAAGATTGCGGGATAGAATTTCAGGTCGGTCAAAAAATTCATTTTAAATAAATTATTAACCGCCTCTGTGGTCCAGTGGTTGTGCGTTGTGCTCACAATCCGGAGGCCCCGGGTTGGAATTCCGGTGGGGACATATCAGAAAAATCACTTTGTAATCCCCAGTTTGTGTGTGTGTGTGTGTGTGTGTGTGTGTGCGTGTGTGTGTGTGTGTGTGCGTGCGTGCGTGTGTTTGTGCACGTGTGTGTGAGCGTTACTGTGTGTGTTTGTGTGCATGTGTATGAGGGTGTATGTATGAGATTGTGATGCAATTGACAGCAACCGCCTAGATACGATTGAAAGAATATTGGGTTCGGGTGTAAAAAAATCCACTTGAGATTACTGACATTTACACCAAAACAGAAATAGTTGTAGGCTCAGTTGTTCAGAATACGTAGTAAGTACTATTATTATTTATTCTATGTCACAAGCTGCCCACCCCATTAAGAATCACGAGCATGACTTTTTATATATTGGAATACCTTTTATTCACATTAATAAAAAAAAGGAAAACCTGTACAAATTACATTACGTTTTTAATATAAAAACTCAAAAAGGGTTTCTCGTAGCATTTTGCTACGAAATTACGTAGCATTGCTACGCTGTATGATGTTGCTAATTTCTCTACGTAGCAAATATTATGAAATTATTTTGCTGGAAAATTACTGCTTATATAAGAAACGGTATTGTTTTTTCCACACTGGTAGAAACATATTATCACTGCGTATTATAAAAGCAATGTTACGGATTTCAGAATGTAACTACATACATAAAGTTTAAGAAAAAGTTATAAAAGGCAAGTTCAGTTCTAAATAGCCATCAGAAAAATATCAAAGGTGAATCAGGACGGTATGTTTTAAAAATAATAATTTGTTTATTTTCAATTCATGATAACATAACATAAGCTCACGACTATATCCCAACCGGGACTAATGGCACGGATCTTACTTTCGGACAATCAGGTGATCAGCCTGTAATGTCCTAACGAAACTAGGGACCACAAAGTAATTTTTGTGATATATTATGTCCCCACCAGGAATCGAACCCGGACCGTGAGCCCAACGCTCAACGACTGGACCACGGAGGTCGTTATCAAGAAAATAAACAAGATCATAACAAAAAAAATAAGGTCCTATATTATTTATAAATATTATAATAATTAAAACAATAACGGGTTCTTACTGCGTTTTAAATCAGGGAAATATGAGACTCCCGATATTACCCTGATTTAAACGCGGTAAGAACCCGTTATTATATGTTTTAATTATGATAATAACCGCGTAAACCTAAAACAATGTATAAATATTATATATCATAAGCTCAAGATTTACCACAGTTAACTCCTCTGAAGTAATAAGACCATCTATCAATTACACAAGTAATCGATCGTAGGTATCTCTAGCATGCCTAGGTCTCAATGGTACTCGACACAAGCTGCCTGTGTGATTAAGCTGTCAACCAACTATGTTTAGTGACCGCCCTCACGAGACGATGCGATGTCGCATCGATACGCGATTTTAAATTAAGGTCGCTGAACAACATGTGAAATTCCGTGGTCAAAGGGTTCCCGGTGCTTGCACTTTTTTTTTGACTTGACTTATTGTAGATTTGCCGCAGATGGCATTAACTACTTGACCGGACAAATGGGGAGCGCTGAAGGCTCTCACCCGGTTCTCAACCGTTGTACCGGGTGTTTATCTGTTTGACCATTATTGATGACTTTATTCATTATCCAGTGCCTTTTTTCTCTTCTATAGACAAGTTCTAAAGTTTATTTATGTTGATTTTTCGTTGAGGGTCCGGTTACCTGACCTGAAGATTTGACAGGCCCGGTTTTTATTACAGTCTACGAAGGGAAAACCAAAAATGCATTTCTCGGGGATGTGGGTTTTGGGATTTCTGAGCACGTGATAATCATTTATGATCTAAAAATGCATTCGTAAACAAATTCGTTTGAGCCTGTGCTGGATTCGAACCTGCGATCTCAAGGTATTAATTTATCTATGTTGATACCGCTTTATATTTGAATCACTCGTCACTTGCTTTGACATCGTACGAATCGCGTCGCGCTGTGGGGAAGGTTTCTTATACTACAGTGCAAACAATAGAACTGGGAGCATAATTAATTATCTGTAACCTGTGGTAGTCGAGATGGAAGAACGCTCGACGGTCGTTGGTAGGTCGCAGGTTCGAATCCAGAACGTGCCTCAGTTTCGAAATTGTTTTCGTAAATTAACATAGCTGGCGGAGAGTGGGTGTGTGCCTAATGTGCCTCATATACCTCTGCCTACCCCACTGGAGATGCAAGCGTGTTGCTATGTTACGTAATATTATAAAGACTTAATTCCGAACAACTTACTTCTAAAGTATACAATTTAATCCCTTATAATTATGGCAAGAAGCCTTATGAGTGTGGAGTGTAGCGATAACCGTTCCCCGCTTTTGTTTTTCTTGCAAATTTCAAATCTCTATAATAGGTATATAATTATATGATTTTACTAAGTATATGTGTTGAAAAATAATCTTCAAACTCAAATGAAATTTTCTGTTTTGCACCAAACATTTTAATACAAAGATTTTAGCAAGTTGCGAAACATCAAAGTTGAATAGAGATGAAACATGTTTTGAAGTTGAATTAGTCTGTTTTAGATATGTTTTGGATAAAGTTTTGCCTTTGGCTTTTGCGCACTCAAGTTACGTAAGTATTAAGCATGTTTATCTGTGAGTGAAAATATAATTTAATTTCTTCGAAATCAGGGAGAGTGAGGCGCGAAAAAGTTTAAATTAATAACTCAATTATGTTGTGTACAAACGAGGAATTTCATGTTCATAGAAGTTAGACAGTAAGAGCTACCCACAGATATTAGAAAGTCAGATATATGTTATGAGACGTGTGGCGTTTCGTCAAGTCCTGAGCGAATTAATTTGTAGATAATTGTTATTCGCATGTGAGTGTGAGTCATGTGTCTCGGCGGTATGCATATCAATGTCATCGTGTTCGAAATGCTTTCTTGTACTATAATTGGCTATTTGACAGTTGTAACAATAAAATATGAAATATATGTCGGAATGGTAGTTTATTTCTCTCTCTTTGTTTAAGAGCTGCGCTCTTGTAAGTGGAGTAATCGCCATTCCTCTCTTCTTCCCGCCAAATCCTTCACCTGCTGATACGACACGACCTGCACCTTCTCTTTTATTTGTATCATAAATGTTCTCCTAGGTCCACCCCTTCCTCTCTTTCCTTAATTTTTTTATTGTTTTATGTTTTTTTTATAATATTAATGATTTTATTATCACAAATCTATTTTATATAATGCCATAGATAATTAAATGGCAGCCAAAATGATTCGCTGATACCGCAACAAAAAGCATACGTGCTAGAATTTCTAAATTTTTCCATAATTCTTCCGCATTTTCATTCGAATAAAACACTCTTAAAACTCACATCACGCGCCCTAAAATAGGTAAGTCAAAAGTTTTGAAACTTCGGCACATATTTAGAACAGTAACATTGCAGTACATTTTGTCGAGGAACATAACAGTGACAGTTGTTACTAAAACCCAGTGTTTTTCAACCTCTTTAAGTACAGTCATGAGCAATATAATATACCCACTTTAGGACTCTGTCGCACTAACATATTTGACATTTAGTGAGACTTACAGTTCAATTTGTCAAAAAAGTTAATGTGACATGGTACCAAAGTGTACACATATTAATGCTCGTGACCGTATCCACGCGACATGTTACAAGTAAAAAGACCTGGCCAAGTGGTTTGAGGGTTGTGTGTGAGGTGGAGTACCAACCCCATCAACCCTAGTGTCGTGGTTACTATTGAGCCGCCAAGGCCCCTGACCAAAAAATATTTATTAAATAAAAATACATAAACAAGTACATTCCATTCAACTACAATTGAAACAACACACATATAATTAAAAACAAACATAAAAAAAGAATAAAAAGTTATAAATAAAAAATGTCCTCCAGCTCACCACATCGAGACAAAGTCTCCAGAATACTGGCCACGTTGCCTCTCTGCACCACTTACATTAGTAAGTTACATTACTTACATTACATAAACAGCCTATATACGTCCCACTGCTGGGCACAGGCCTTCCCTCAATCAACCGGAGGGGGTATGGAGCATACTCCACCACGCTGCTCCAATGCGGGTTGGTGGAGGTGTTTTTACGGCTAATAGCCGGGACCAACGGCTTAACGTGCCCTCCGAAGCACGGAATCATCTTACTTTTTAGGACAATCAGGTGATTCAAGCCTGAAAAGTCCTTACCAAACAAAGGACAGTCTCACAAAGTGATTTCGACAATGTCCCCATCGGGAATCGAACCCGGACCTCCAGATCGTGAGCCTAACGCTCTAACCACTAGACCACGGAGGCTGTTATTACTACTTACATTATTAAATAAGTTTCCATACAATTCAATATTAACTTGTCGACCGCTACCCTGATATCGACCCCGCCAGCGTGGTCGACGATTATCCTCAATCAGCGCTTATCGCTGTCGACCCGCTAGGGTCGATTAAAATCACGTCAAAAAAAATTGTCGACCGCTTCACCGCTAACCGCTCCGCGTCGTGTGATTACCGCCTAATTGCTTTCGAAAGCACACCACGTGCGGAGGTAAAAAAGTTTTTGTGAATTTCAAATTGCGAAGTCAAAAGGAATTTTGGATTTGTCACGTCCATCTGTCACAAGAATTGTGATGACAGGTTCTGAGTAAAGGAAGACGGGAGTGTAATTGGCGGCTGGGTTTTGGGGTTCTGTAGTGAAATGGCGGAACGATTTTGCCGTCACAAACTTGCCTTTTCATTCGGCTTTGGTCAGGCGTGCACTACGAGTATTTCGCCGCGCGGCAGAAAAAAGCAGTGCCATAATGTCGCACTGTAATTCTGTACCAAACAGATTTAAATTATATTGCGCGCACTTGATGACAAAGCCGCCGCAGCGGCGCAGTATTACAGTGCGACATTTTGTCGCTGCTCTTTTCTGCCGCGCGGCGAAAAACTCGTAGTGCGCACCTGGCCTTTAACTGCTTAAAGTCACACATAATATTATATGTTATTACTATAATAGGTATGCGTGTGACTATAAAGTCGCTTGATAGTACGCTTACATATTATGCCTTATATCTCTAACTTTAAAGATCTAATATTGTAATATTATAATGTAACACAGACTTCGGCAGGCTAGTACAGATAAGATAAAAATACTTTATTGAGCACATATTATAACACAAGGTAAAATAAACAAAAAAAAATGCACAACGGACCGTGTAACATAATACATGCTTTTTTGGGGAAAATTAGGGCAGTGGTTTCCCTCTTGCCTTCCCCCCCGCCACGCCTTACTAAAGGAAACATTTAAGGTCCAGTACTTTGCGTTTTTTATATTTTTTATAATAAAATTATTATATCATCAATCAACCCGCATCTCAGTGTCACGTGCAGGCCTCCTCAATTTTATATAATTATATAATATTCATTTTTTTACTTATTTGCTATCTCATGATTTTGCGTCTAGCATAGAAAGTAAGTAAAGAGATAAGCTTGGTAAATTATTTCGTTTTGTGCATTTTTCCAGTAACTAAGTTTATGTCACGGATAACTTGAATACGGAACCTTCAGTGCTCTGTTTCGACTCGTAACTGGCCGACTATGTTTTTTTTTTGGCGTATAACTCAATTTTGTAGTTGATTGCGTCCTTGTCACCGAATAGCTGTCAGGCTGTTGATCGAAGTTGATAGAAACGATTTTTTTAGGTTCAGTAATGAATTCTGTGTCAATTTGACATTAATATTTTAAGAGTATTCTCTGGTATGGAAAGAAAAACATGAAAACAAAATTAATTCGGGTATTTCGTAGAATCTGTTATTAAATAAATTAGGCAAGCTCTTTTATCACTGAAGTCTTAAATACGAAATCAGTTTCTCACTTAAATCTTGTACTTAAATATTCTGTTTATTTTATTTTATTTATTATGGCAAAGAAGTCAAGGAAGACCGCGTAAAAGATGGTGTGACGACCTAAATGCTTATCTGAGGGATTGGCCGGAGATCGCGCGAAGTCGAGAGGAGAGGAAAAATCAAGGGGAGGCCTTTGCCCAGCAGTGGGATCGAATAGGCTAAATAAGAAAAGATAAAATTTATTACGGACAACTTACAAGCTACACTTATGTCTAACATTATGAAATGAAATTAAAAGTTTATTATAGTAGCTTCTTACTAGTGGTAAGAGCATTGGGCTCACAGTATAAAGGTCCGGGTTCGATTCCCGATGGGGACATTGTCGAAGTCACTTTGTGAGACTGTCCTTTGTTTAGTAAGGGCATTGCACGCTTGAATCACCTGATTGCCCAAAATAATAAGATGATTCCGTGCTTTAGAGGGCACATTAAGTCGTTGGTCCCGGTTATGTAGCCGTAAAAGACACCTCCTCCAACCCGCAGTGGAGCAGCATGGTGGAGTATGGTCCATACCCGCTTCGGTTGATTAAGCTGGTTATATTTTTGTGTTAAAATTATTATAGTAAGTAAATCCAGGACGGGCCTAAACCAATGATTGTCAATTTTTTTTCGAATTCAAGTTTTGATCGTAAATAATTATCACGTGACCAGCGGTGAAGGACATCACCGAGAGAACTGACAAAGTGATATTGCGATATGTCCCCAACGGGATTCGAACCTGGGACCTCCGGATCGTGAGCCCGACACTCAACCACTGGATTTTGGAGGAAACGGTGTCATTAACACCCAGTAGGTATCCCAACTCTCTTATTTAGTTCTTACAGTATTCTGCAGCGTGAAATACTTCAGTACTTATAAGAATTAAAAGAATTATACCAAGCCGGCAACCTGCCAATTCCTTTTCACCTATTCAACTATTCACTCACTCACCTTTTCATCTTTGACTTTGCAACGGTAACTCAGCGTAAATGGTTTGTTTTACATCACTCATTTCAAAGGAAACGTCCAAAATGGTATTTTAAATAAAGAGTTTGGAATGAAGAAAGCAATTTGTGTCTTAAGAGACAAAGCAAACGACTGAATTGCGTTGCGTCGACGTGACGAATCTTTACACTCAAACTTTGTTACGATGGTAACGTAATGGAATATTATAAAGGCGACAGATTAGTGGTTACTTACAAAGTTAGCTCGACCATTACAGACGGTGATACGGCACACTACCTATCACGTTGGTCTAACAGAAAGCTCGGCGAAGTGTGAGTACTTAGATCCTCTTGCGATTGATGTGCCTTTGACTATCCCAATTGGGATTTAGTCATGAGTTTGTGTTGTGATTTATAATGTTAATGTTAGAATTTAAATTCAAAATAAAAGGAAATAGTTACAAAAGAGACTTCGAAAAAGATTTGAATGAAGAATAAAACAAAGAAAATTTCGTATCAAAAGAGACATATAGTTGTCTATGGCTCTATGCCCAACCCATTGGTGGGGGTTTCTGGTGTACTACGCGTAGTACAACATGTATTCAAACAGTAATGAGCAAGCTGATTTATGCTCATTACTAAGAGCAATCAAGACGCGACGATTTAACAAGATGACTCATTTCGAACCAATCTGTTCCCTGTCTTTTTGCTTAAATTCATTTCATAAAATAATTACGTAGACTATGCCGTGAAACCGTGGTAGCCCAGTTGGTAGAACGTTTGCCTCACTTTGAGGTCGCAGGTTCGAGTCACACGCCTTGTCTGTTTTTCGAATTCATGGAGCATAAGGCGGTGAAGAAAAACATCGCGAGGAAACCCACAGTGCCGAGAAAGGCATTTTGGGAGGTATGTGACCTAGCCTGTATTGGACTGGTTTTTCCTTCGCGGGTTGGAAGGTCAGACAGGCAGTCGCTTCTGTATAAAACCGGACCTGTCAATTCTTCAGGTTAGGTAAGTGGACCCTGTGAAAAATGGGACAATGCTAGGGAGATGATGGTGACATTATAGGAGCTAAATATGGTAATCGTTGTGTTGGGAGAAGACATTTTTATCCGCTCAGCATATTCAATCATATTCTGACATACAAGAACAAATCATAACATAACATAGAATCACGAGAGATCGCAGAGATGTGTACTATACCACATCCACTCTTCTACAAATTATATGTAACAACTGCGTAATTTTTTTAATGATGGCCCTTTAAAGTTACATTTACCCTACTAAACTACAGTCCGTGTAGTTACTAACACAAACCAACTTATAATTCAACTACTGCAAACAATATTATAATACTAGAATTCTTAAAATAAAAATTCTAGAACTAAACAGACTTTAGTAATATTAACGTTCCAATTTAGATTCCAGACATAACAGGTGTAAATAGGCTAACAGTTTCAGAGTCAATTTCTATGCTATAAGACAGACAGACAACTGTCAAAGACTTTATTCAGGGTGTTAGTGACATCGTAACGAATTCTGAGTGGATGATTCAGATCATGATCGTCGCAAAATTCATGTTTTTTATGTTTTTTAAATTATTTTCAATTCTATACTTTGCGATGGAAAATTTCACCCGATTCCAACTCAGAATAAAAACCTGAAATATCGTTCTCAGTATTTGTTACGATGTCACTTACACCCTGTATAAGTACACACAGGTAGCGATACAAGTAAGTACGGCTGTTAGTGACACCGTAATGAATACTGAGGGGGATGACTCAGACCATGATTCTGAGTTGATTTCAAATGAAATTTCCTGTTGGAAAATTCATTAAAATTTTAGTGTTTTTTTAAGTTTCAGACTTTTGCGACAGAAAATTCCACATGATATCAACTAAGAATCATGGTCTAAATCATCCCTCAAATGATATAATAAGATTTAAGATGTTATAAAAACCTGTATATATTATTAATATAGACGGTATACTTTTGTCATTTGGTATTATATTTTAAATCTAATATAAGGTCAAAGAATATAGCCTTCGTTAGAAAAATTATAGAAAGAAAGAAGAAAAATATTATATATCTAACTAAAACTAAACAAGAAAAAGATACAATAATTAAAAAATAATATGAAAAATGTACACCTTAACACGTTCACTGTGTTACTGAAAATTAGATATCAACCCCTCACGTGCGATGTTATTTTTCGATAAACACATTGGAATTTATGTGCAGACACACTATGGCAGAAGAAAATGTGCCCCACATATGGGACATGCACGAATGAGTTTCAAATTTATTGCCTCATATATGGTTTATACACAGTGAATGTGTTAGCTACATGTTGTGGAAGGCGTTTAAAATAAAAAATAAAAAAAGGATAAAGAAACTGGGACGTAGAAATAGATAATGGAGGATTCGTCCTAATAATTATTACTTATTTTGACTTTTGGAAAAAATGTCATTTATAAACAATTATCCAACAATTATTTAGATTTACTTATCGTGTATCTGAATTTGAATTTAGAAATAAATATTGTTTTGTTTTGATTGCCGCGTGAACATAATAACATAAAGTAGGTATTTAATTCTAAATTCAAATTTAAATACAACATGGAAATTAATTTGTATTCAGAAATGTGATAATTTTCAAGAGCGATTAAGAATAAAGAAGCACTGTACGTATGTATGTATTTGTATTTCGGAGCTGTGAAAATGAACGGAGACATCTAAGTACGTGACATAATTGAGAAAAATGGTTGCTTGTTACGCAGATAAATTATAAGCACTAGTAACAGATTACACAGCATTTGCTGGCCGTTCACCCTTGTCTTAACTTGTCCTTGGAATAAAGTAATGAGATTTGGGGTCCTACATAAGTCTGTACTTAATATCCCTTGATAGTAGTTTTACAGCTAGTTACATAATATGTAATTACATTTTTTGACGTTCAAAAAGCGTTAACTTTGTAAGCCAATTTTGAAAAATAAATATTATTTTGAATTTTTGAATGTTGTGAGAACTTTCACTAACACAGTTGGCTCGACCATTATGATGGCGAAACGTTTCACGACCTATCACGTTGGTCTAACAGAAAGCTCTGTGAGGCGTGGGTACTTAGTTCATCCTGCGATGTATGCGCCACGGACTACCCCAGTTGGTATATTGTCGTAAGCTTATATGTTGCTATTAGGTTCTCTAACAGCAACTCCAAAGCTGTCCTCGTGGCAGTCAGTAGAAGGCACTTTTAACATAACAACATAAACATAAACTGCCTATATACGTCCCACTGCTGGGCACAGGCCTCCCTTCAATCAACCGGAGGGGGTATGGAGCATACTCCACCACGCTGCTCCACACAGCCTCCGTGGTCTAGTGGTTAGAGCGTTAGGCTCACGATCTGGAGGTCCGGGTTCGATTCCCGATGGGGACTTTGTCGAAATCACTTTGTGAGACTGTCCTTTGTTTGGTAAGGACTTTTCAGGCTTGAATCACCTGATTGTCCGAAAAAGTAAGATGATTCCGTGCTTCGGAGGGCACGTTAAGCCGTTGGTCCCGGCTATTAGCCGTAAAAACACCTCCACCAACATAACAAATATGTAATTAAATTTTTGGAGATGTCCTTAGAAAAGGTTTAGTACGATCTACTCTGCGGCGTGCGTGTATGAAACGATTGATAAATGTGGAGGCAGAAAGAAAAGTATGTCAAGACCAAAGCTAGTGGAATTCCATAGTTTCTGCTTTCCCCGATGGGAAATAAGTGTGAGTTTATATATGTATTTATGTTTTTTTTTTACTACTAAGTCTAAGTTCTAGAAGAAACAGGAGTGGCTACAAGATGAATAACAACATCTGGCTCAATAAGTCTATATTTATTTCGAATAATCAATATTAATTGTGACCCATAAAATTGATAAAAAGGTTTTTTTTCGTTATCTCTGCACGCCATATTTAATCTCAATACACTACTGAACCCACGTTTCAATATCATTTCCATTTCATGCATGACTTGCAAAAGTAAATAGTCAACGAACCGTAACTTTATACACTATCTAAGAAGAAAAGAGACAAAAAACTTACTATCACAATATGTATTTAGGTAGTAAGACAAACTGAAATGTAATTTGGTGGGGTAAGGTCTCTATTTAACACGTCACGGGACAAGCGACGAGAGACGAATTTTAATTTGAAGTGTCACTTCTGTCGAAAATAGAGTTTGAGAAGAAATCAGAATGATTTATTCAACGTAATTATCATGAATCAACTTGTTGAAGGTCAATATAACATTTTTGAATTTACGTCATTTCGCAAGATGGTTATGGGTGAGGACAAGAAATGACAAGAAACTGCAACAGCAACACATCTTTTAAATCAATGAGGGTATACATTACGAGTACAAGTTAATATATCATTTAGGTAATCATTAATCTTAAACTTCGCATGAGCTTTAAATTTATTTTCTGACGTATGTTCTGTTTACGTTACGTTATCTTTACGAAACATAAACTTATTGTTACGATTTTTTCGACGAGAAGTGTATTCATAAATTCCTCGCTATCACTAACACCATAGCCTGCTAGCGATGTAAATATATTTCCATTTAAGGCTCCACAGGACTGTAATAAAGTTTTATGTGTTATGCGTGAATGTATGTATGGCTGTACATAATGGGTGTATCGGAGCGTCGATGACGTCAGAGCACTGTAATTACGCATTTCTGCCTGTTTCGTGTGAGGACAAGAGAATGATATGGCCCAGTTTTGCGAGATATATCCAGCGATTCTCAAAGTGGATTCCGCGCAACCTAGGGCTAAATTGTCTGTCGGACATAAAGGGTGTTAGTGACACCGTAACGAATACTGAGGGGGATGATTCAGCCCATGATTCTGAGTTGATATCAAGTGGAATTTTCCGTCGCAAAATTCATGTTTTTTTTACTTTTTTAAAATTATTTTCAATTCTATACTTTTGCGATGAAAAATTCGATTTGATAGTAACTCAGAATAATCAGCTGTTTCATCCCCCTCAGTATTCGTTACGATGTCACTTACACCCCACACAAGTACATACTGTACCCATACAAGTAGGTATGGGTGTTAGTGACACCGTAACGAATTCTGAGGGGGATGATTCAGACCATGATTCTGAGTTGATATCAAGTGGAATTTTCAGTCGGAAAATTCATGAAAATTTTTGTTTTTCTTTTTATTATTTTCAGTTCCATACTTTTGCGACGGAAAATTCCACTTCATATCATCTCAGAATCATGGTCTCAATCATCCCTCAAAGTTTTCGTTACGACGTCACTAACCCCTGTATATAATCGAGAGAGAAGGGAGGATTCCGGAATGACAGGGAAATAGCGGTCGGTTGTTTTGAAAATGAATATTTATTTTATTATTATTAATTATGAATTATTATTATTAATAAAACGTTTTAAATAAACAAGGATTAATTAGTTAATCAATCAATCAACAATACTTTATTGCTCAACGACATAATACAAAGGACATAAACATACAAAATAAAACACACATAAGACAAAAGAAATATAATCGTTTCCTTCATGCCCCATTCCTCAATTTTAGGGATGCCTCAATAATAATATAAAACAAAATATAATACATATTCTATAAATTTATTAACATATATAAATTCGAAATGGTTACATAAATATATTATATTTATTATTTTTTTTATATTATATTATATTATTATTATATTTAATATATTATATTTATGTAACCATTTCGAATTTATATATGTTAATAAATTTATAGAATATTATTATATTTTGTTTTATATTATTATTGAGGCATCCCTAAAATTGAGGAATGGGGCATGAAGGAAACGATTATATTTCTTTTGTCTTATGTGTGTTTTTATTTCGTATGTTTATGTCCTTTGTATATGTCGTTGAGCAATAAAGTATTGTTGATTGATTGATTAATTAATTAATCCTTGTTTATTTAAAACGTTTTATTAATAATAATAATTCATAATTAATAATAATAAAATACATATTCATTTTCAAAACAACCGACCGCTATTTCCGTGTCATTCCGGAATCCTCCCTTCTCTCTCGCTCACTTCTCGCTTGCTCTTTCACACACCTTCACGTTACGCTAGCTAGTATAAGTAATTTCTAAATAATTTGTACGCGTATGTATGTCTATTTATTTCATAAAGTACTTTGCTGTTAGACTTTGGTGCTAATACCTGCAGACGCCATGTAATTTTATTTTAAGTTATACCTGTCATTTTCTTATCCGTTGAAAAAGAAAGGGACGGGTAATCGACATGCATAAAATTAATGGAATACACGTCAATTTTAAGCAGATCTAAAACACCCGTCTAGAAATTTTACATTTGCCAATAAATTTAAATTTTATATAAATAATAATAATAACTCGACATAATTAAGTAGACAGCACGTCAAACGGATTGCATACCAGCGAGATGCCTATTTCATTCGCACTTTTGAAATATTGTACAATAATAATGGAAATGAAATGACCATAGTATTTATTTAGATGTAAAATGGGTGGGCTTAATTATTATCACGTAATCAGCGGCGAAGGAAAACATCGTGAGGAAACCCACATTCCCGGGAAATGCATTTTCGGAGGTATGTGACCTTACCTGTATTGGGCTGGTTTTCCCTTCGCGGGTTGGAAGGTCAGACCGGCAGTCTCTTCTGTAAAAAACCGGACCTGTCAAATCTTCAGGTTAGGTAAGCGGATGCTGTGAAAAACGGGATAATGGTAGGGAGATGATGATTATAGGGTGACATGTTATCGCAATTCAAAATTTGTATTTTGACTCATGATGTAAACTTTTATCGCTCTGGGCAACAGTGATTTAAATAGTGTAGTAATTATTAATAAATTATTGAAAAAAGTATTGAACATTATTTGGTTTCTCTCTCTCTCTTTCTCTCTCTCTCTCTGTCTCTCTCTCTTTATTTAAGAGCTGCGCTCTTGTCGGTGGAGTAATCGCCACTCCTCTCTTCTTCCCGCCAAATCCTTCACCTCCCGATACGACACGACCTGCACCTTCTCTTTTATTTGTTTCATAAATGTTCTTCTAGGTCTACCCCTTCCTCTCTTTCCTTCAATTTTTCCTTCTATGATGTTTGTTATAAATGAATCGTGTTGTTTCAGGTGTCCAATCATATACAGGGTGTTAGTGACATCGTAACGAATACTGAGGGGGATGATTCAGACCATGATTCTGAGTTAATATCAAGTGGAATTTACCGACGCAAAATTAATGGTTTTTTTTTTTTAGTTTTTTATTATTATCTTCAATTCTATACTTTTACGATTGAAAATTCCACTTGATATTAACTCAGAATAATGAGGTAAATCAGCCCTCTCAGTATTCGTTACGATGTCACTTACACCCCTTACCAGTACATACAAGTAGGCATACAAGTAGGTATGGGTGTTAGTGACACAGTAACGAATACTGAGGGGGATGATTCAGACCATGATTCTGAGTTGATATTAAGTGGAATTTCCTGTCGGAAAATTTATGATTTTTTTATGTTTTTTTAAATTATTTTCCGTTCTATACTTTTGCGACGGAAAATTCCACTTGATATCAACTCAGAATCATGGCCTGAATCACCCCACAAAGTTTTCGTTACGATGTCACTAACACCCTGTATAATATAATAAATATATAATCATACATATTTGATATGTCACGACCTTATATTTTTGTTTTTAAATTTACCGCTTAATTAGGTACCCTTACAGGCAATCTACGAAAGTCATCAGATTTTTTACACCAATATACTCTTTGTCGAAAATAACACCATCTCCCTTTTTAAAAAAGATATAAATCAGAATAATGACATGAACACTTTGACATGCAAACCGGCATAATTTGAAACACATCGTGTATGTGCACACAGCGGGGTTGTGACACACTTTTATTTCGACATCATTATATTTTTACGGTCATAGATTATGAAATAATTTCAAAGGCACGCCATAAAAAAGAAAATAAAACTGATGGGTTTTTCTTTAGGGTTTCGTTGTAAAATTATAATTATATTGGAATAATAAATGAAATACGGTACGGAGATAAAAAAAAAACCCAGTTGGGGCCAAGTTTCAAATGATTACATATACGAAGATAAAAAAAATATTGAATTGTCAGCTTAAAATAAAAATACATATTTTTATAACTGTCAGTCCATTTTCATCATTGTTTGCAACTATGCTTACCTCCCAGGATATTTCAGAAAATAATAACACATAAAATAAATATAGAAAACGATATATTGCTTAAAGTAAAAAAATGCATATCTATTTGTGAAGTATAAAGTAATTTTCTTACGTGACTACGGAACCCTTGCAAATCCGACTCTTACTTACCCAGTTTTATTTTTAGGGTTCTCGAGTATTTTTAAGCAACTGCAGTTTCCTTTGACAAAAAGGGAAGGCTTTTCACCCTTTTGACTCTGAAAGGACCGACAATCTAGTCTGAAAACATCAACTTAACTTGTGTATTTCTGTCGTTTTGAACATTTTTTGCTTTGGAAGAAGCTAATGATGATTACGCGGTTCGAAAGATCTAGAATCGCGTGTAAAAGGAGACCAAAACATTTTTTCTGCGGGTCTTTAAACATAGAATAAGGAATAATACTACGTATAGAACGGCAACTCTCCGCTCCCCACCAGCGGCTGAGCTAGGTTTACCTCACCCCCCTCGGTCTAACTTTAGTCTTCTTATGATAAAGTCAATGTGTAGTGTCTGTGTAAAATACGGTGTTTTGTATGGAGTGTCCGGGTCCTGACATGGCTCATGTAACGACTACTCATCAGTAAGTAGTAACCGGGACCAACTGCTTAACTTGCGTTCCGAAGCACGGATCATTTTACTTTCGGACAATCAGGTGATCAGCCTGGAATGTCCTGGCCAAACTAGGGACCACAAAGTATTTTTTGTGATATTGGGAACATATCGGGAATCGAATCCAGGATCGTGAGCACGTACATTTGAGCTTCTAGTTTTTATCCTCATTGAGAAAGCGATGCTCAGATGGTTCGGACATTTAAAGAGAATGAATGAAAGTAGATTTACTTACAAAAAAATATTTATGATGCGGGTGTAACCGGCAGAGTTGATTGAGGATCTAGGCGTACGGTCACGAGCATTAACATGATACACTTTGGTACCATGTCACATTCACTTTTTTGACAAATTGAACTGTAAGTCTCACTAAATGTACATTCTGAATTACTACATTCTGAAGTACTAAATGGACATTCATAATTTTCCTGGCAACTGTTTTAAGACAGTAGTTAAACAAAAACTTTACAAAAAAGGGTATTATAAAGTTAGTGATTATTTAGAAGATATGAATGCATGGGATTAACTGTCTGAGAACTGATATTAGGCAGCTAAATTACTCAATTGTATACCAATATTTTATGTTTATTTTTATTTTTTTTAAAGAACGTGTAGGGCCCTGTGCCGAGGTTTTTCTTGCAGCTTCTTTTCCCCGGCTATACAGGTTGTGAGAAGCTGCAGTAGTTTTAGGCGGATGAGACGTTCGTTATGTAAATTGACGATTCAAAGTGTAACTATGTTACCTACTGAATAAAGATATTTTTGAATTTGAATTGAATTTGAATTTGTAAAATATGTTAGTGCAACAGAGTCCTAACGAGGTACATTATATTGCTCATCACTGTACATACCGTCTGGTCTTCTCTAAACCAGCGAGTATGCAAGAAGTCTTTGATGAGAGTGGAAGAAGGGAAAGTGGTGAGTCAGGATCATATTAACTGGAATGCTGTGGTCTCTGCCTACCCCAATGGGAAATAAGCGACGATATGTTTATATTATTTTAGTAAGTATTGGTGCTATATCCTGCAGGCGCCATATAATTTTATTTTAAGTTATATCCGTCATTTTCTTATCCGCCGAAAAGGAAAGGGACGGATGATTGCCAACAAGTTAATTTTAAAACGAATAAATAACCAGGGCGAATAAAATAGGCATCTCGCTGATGGGTGAATATCAAAATTAGATATCAAATTTAGAGGAACAAGTTACCTCGTAGCTAGAACTATCCTTTTTCATGTCGGAACCCAATTTTTCACGAAAAAATAATATGAAAGTTCCCCACTAAACTTGACATTTTGATATTCACCCTGGTATGTGATCCGTTTGACGTGCTGTTTATTTAACTCTGTCGGGTTATTGGCCGATGTAAAATTTTCAGATGGTTGTTTTAGATTTCTGCTTAAAATTTACGTGTATTCCATAAATTTTATGACTGTCAATTACCCGTCCCTTTCTTTTCCAACGGATAAGAAAATGACAGATATAACTTAAAATTAAATTAGATGGCGTCTGCAGGAATTAACACCATCTTCAGTCGTCGTTTTGTATAAGGCGGCAAAGTTATGAAATACTTTTTCCGGAAAAGTAACTCGCAAAAGTGTAAGCGACTTTGGCAAAATTCTCCACGCTTATTAAAAACGAAAGTGTAATTCCTATTTATTTTCGCTTTACACAACAAGTGACGTCGTAAAAACCTCATTCCGGTATAAAAAAGACTGTAAATTGCTTTTCGTTTCTGAGATATTAAATTCAACACTACGACAAAGTACGTAATAAAATTCCGGAGTTTCATATCATTTTTTATCTTCCAAAATATGGCGGAGGGGAAAAATGACGTCATATTTTGAGTTTCGCGTTTATAATGATTTTGGTGGAGGTGTTAGAGCTAGTAGAGCTGGTTGGGGTAGAGATGGGAGCCATTGGATTGGCACTGCAGGACGGAAGGGGCAAGTTGCAGGGACTGTAACCTGGAACCTGACAGAGGGCAGCAGTAACTGTCAGTACTACGACAGGAGTAGGTAAAGTAGTAGTAAAACAGGAGTCGAACAGTAAACAGTTTATTAACTGCCACTTCACAAACAGGAACTTAAAGTCACATTTGAAAGATAATTACATACAATATAAATAAATTAAGATGCAATGGACACATATATCACAGTTAAAGATAGTGGACACAGCCACAGTTTTGCAATATAGATGTTACTCTTATCAAGGTCGTAATGCGTCAGAGCAGATTAAAAGGAATGGAATGGGAATTTAGAAATTTAAACCAGTTGGCGGTTAAAAGAAGAAGCCAGTATGTGCAGAGTTCGCACTCTGCTACAGTACTATTTAGAGGCGGAGGACAAGAGTCCCAGTACGGGTTTGAAATAGACTACTCTGGGCGCCATCACACTCGCGTCTGACTGGGTAATGTGGGGCGGAAGGCAAGAAGGAAACCACTGCCATATTCTTCCCTAAAAAAGTAGCATGGAGAATACCATACTTTCAAGAGTATTTTTTTTAGTGATGAAGATGTGTCAGAGCTAGTAGCCGGAGGCCAACAGCTTAACATATCTTCCGTGGAACGGGACTTTTCGAGACAACCAGGTGATTAAAGCCTGCAAAGTCCTATCCAAACAAAGAATATCACAAAGTGAATTCTATAAAGCCATCGAGGATCGAACCCGGACCACCAGTTCATGAGCCCAACGCTCTAACCCCTAGACCCCGCAGTCTGTTAACTGGCTTAAAACACAGATTAAAAGAAAGGAACAAAAACGATCAAACATTAGTCAATCAAGAGTAATTCTACATTTTCACTTTCCTAAAACGACGACTCAGCTTACAAAAGGAAATGGACAATATATTTTCTTGAAAAAAGAAAAAAATCAATCAACGTAAAGTGTTCGTCGAATTAGGAGAGATTCGTCAAGCGAAAAGGGATCGCCGGATTATAGTGATACGAGCGAAGATATTATAGAACAGACAATTTTGCAGACGCGACAAATAGGTATAAACGTTGTTTTAAGTTTACGCGGTTATTATCATAATTAAAACACATAATAACGGGTTCTTGCCGCGTTTAAATGGGGATATGAGACTCCCAGGGAGGGAGGGGGTTAAACGCGGTAAGAAACCGTTATTATGTGTTTTAATTAGGTATAAACGATTGAATTTGGTAAAAAAATGAATTTAGAGTGCTTGAGAATTGAGAAATCTATATAATGAGAATCAGTTTTGTTTTAATGCCGATGAAATGAAAATGTGGTACCAATGCGTGTCCACTCGAAAAAAACAATTAAATATGTAGCTATTTTTCCATAAAAGAGAAGTACGGATAATGCAACAGTAACAAGAGCGTGACTAACGATGATGCTGACTGCTGAGGACATATCTTCCCTGTTTCTATGATCTGTGGTTTGTACCCAAAAAGTCCACAAACGTTTGTCGCCTCTGCGTTTTATAGTCTTTGGCACCAAACTTTATACTACTCGTTGCACTCTCGGTGAATTTGAGCTGTCCTTTTTTGGCAATAAATTCCAGTAGATTTTCGGGAATATAAATTGAATTCAGGAAGTGTTTTTTTGTGTCCTTGTAATGACTAAGGCGAAATCGGAGTATTCGTTTGTCAAATGCCATTTGAAATGTAACTAACGAACTGTAGTTTTGGTGGTTTAACAGATACCTATTTCCCTCTAGCGTTATCCCGTTTTTCACAGGGTCCGCTTACCTAACCTGAAGATTTGACAAGTCCTTTTTTTACAGCAGCGATTGCCTGTCTGATCTTCTTAACTTCGAAGGGAAAACCAATCAAATCTAATCTAGTCTACAAGATCCCACTGCTGGGCAAAGGCCTCCCCTTTCTCTTTCCATTTTTCGCGGTTCTGTGCGTACTCCGGCCAGTCCAAGTCGTCACGCCATCTCTTTCGAGGTCTACCACGACGCCTGTACCCGTCATGAGGCATCCAATGCGTGACGATCCGTGCCCACCGCTCAGGGTGCATGCGATAAACATGTCCGGCCCAATCCCATTTGAGTCTGGCGGTGATTTGAGTTTGATACATATAATAAATATATAAGTAATGAAAACTATTCAAGAGAGAAAGTGACAGGCAACAAAGTGCCTATGTGATAATTATTTTACAAGGAGATCTTGACGTATTGATTTTTTATTGACGTCTTTATGTTAACATTGTTTCTCTTATACATCCTAAATCTATGGCCGAATCAAACCCCTACCTAAACCTTTTACGAAATTAGGTATACAGAATGGCACAAAGGTTCACGTTCGAGTCATTGGCTACCAGAAAGACTGGTATCTTCAGCGATTATTTACGGTTTAGGTGATATGGTCCACTTTGGACGTGAACCTTCGCGCCACCCTGTACACAGCAGACGTCAAGAGCCTGCAAACATTTATCAAACTGAGTAGGAAATGTTCCGACTACATGAGAAATTCTCCACAGACGGAATTGATACCTAACTAAATCTACAAACACAGAATCACGTCAACACTCAGAGTAACTCAGCGACCCTCCTCACGGCTCGATGCGATCTCGCATAGATGCGATATACAGACACACACCGGAAATTTCATATAAACACCTCGTTTTACATAGATTCTATATATATTGACGTTTTCTTACACTCCACTAGGGTCGATTATTTTTTTCAAATATTTTTCCTCTCAGACGGCTCCCTAAGCCGAGGTACGCGCCCAACGGGGCACCCTCAGGCCTGTTATCTTAAACGTTGTACCGGGTAAGAGCCTTCAGCGCTCTCCATTTGTCCGGCCAAGTGTTTAATGCAATTTGCTGCAAATCTACAATAAGTCACGTCAAAAAAAAGAAAGAAAAATATTTTTTTCCACTCTAACACCGCATCTGTTGTGTGTGTGACGCCCATTACGACTGAAGACTAAAGTAAGACCGAGGGGGGTGAGGTAAACCTTACGCTGGTAGGGAGCGGAAAGTTGCCGTTCTATACGAAGTTAGCCTTATTCTATGATACAGGTAAGGAGGTAAGGTTTCTCCGACCAAGTAGTCTTCTGCTATCGTGTGGGTTCTGAGGTGGGTTACCAACCTCATCAATCCTGGTATCAGGGTTACTATTGAGACGCCAAAGGCCCCTGACATGACTCATGTAACGACTACGTACTTACATCAGTAAGTTGTAACCTGGACCAACGGCTTTACATGCCTTCTGAAGCATAGAAGCCAAGTAGTAAATGCCATCGATGGCAAACCTACAATGAGCCACGTTAAAAAGAAAATTAAGTTTCATAAAAAGTAGGTATACGTGCTATAATTTTAATAAGGAAGACCGTTCAGAATGGTACCTTAACTTGTAATAGATTGCGCTACAAAATATAACATAAACTGCCTATATACGTCCCACTGCTGGGCACAGGCCTCCCCTCAATCAACCGGAGGGGGTAAGGAGCATACTCCACCACGCTGCTCCACTGCGGGTTGGTGGAAGTGTTTTTACGGCTAATAGCCGGGACCAACGGCTTAATGTGCCCTCCGAAGCACGGAATCATCTTACTTTTTCGGACAATCAGGTGATTCAAGCCTGAAAAGTCCTTACCAAACAAAGGACAGTCTCACAAAGTGATTTCGACAATGTCCCCATCGGGAATCGAACCCGGACCTCCAGATCGTGAGCCTAACGCTCTAACCACTAGACCACGGAGCCTGTTAAATATACAAAATATACGTAATCTAATATTGTTATTTAGTTTTCACTAGCACAGTTGGCTCAACCATTATAGACGGCGATACGGCTCACCACATTCATATCACGTTGTTCTAACAAAAACCTCGGTGAGATGAGAGTGCTTAGTTCCTGCGATGAATGTACCTATGAATACTTCAATTGAAATATAGTCGTGGCTTGTATTATATTGAGTTGTTATGTGTTAATATAATCTGGTACCAGTTCGAGTCTCTGTCAAGTCAGTGAATCAACAAGCTCTAGATAGCTATGCTTCACGTTTCAGTCAGATGGAATCTGTAATTAGGTCATACGAGAAACACAGCGGTCAACACAGCTAAGGCATTAGCAAACTGAAGCGACAGAGCTGCGGTTGTAGGCTAGTCACTGAGCTGGCTATCAATGAAGCAAACGTCAAACAACAGTCTCATGTCATGGAATAAAGAAGAATACTTCTTCTCCGCCCGCACCCATTCGTATCGGGCGCCGACCTCACCCCCTCTGGGTTTTATTTTAGCTTTAAATAATATCTTTTTTATTTACTTATATATGAAATGAAATTAAAATTTACAAAATAAATTAAAAAAATAAAATAATAAAAATAATTTTTTGCTTTTTTTATTATTATTTTTATTTATTTTTCTATGGGTATACCTATCACGTGTTACTATAGTAACATACAAACGTAAATGCTTACAACGTGCTTACTACTATACAGGGTGGCCCAGAGGTTCACGTTCAAAATGGGGCTCATTGGCTATCAGAAACACCCACTTGTATGTTCAGCGTGTTGGCGTCAGATCTGGGAACCCCGTTGCCTTGATTGTATAGTATTGTTGATTGTATGGCGCATAGCAAACAGCATACATACATACATTACAGCATACATGCATTGCAGCATACATTACTATATTTTTTTTTTATACGTTAATACTGACTTGGTCATCTTTGATTTTGCTCGCTAATACAGCGATTATTTACTGTTTAGGAAATATGACCCATTTTGTACCTTACTTCAGAAATCATTATTTTATCGCTATTTCTTTCTTAATAATTCTATTATTTTACTTCATATATCTTTCTTAGTGGGTCACTAGTTGAAAAAACAAAAGCAGCTAAATCAAAGATAAAAAAAGTTATTGGAAGGCAAAGAGAGAGTTTTTATCTTCTCCCAGTCCAATATAGTCGGCAAGAATCGCCGCGCGCGGCGTGATTTTGACAGATTTGAGCGGTAGACACAGCGAACTTGTCTACATGGATAAAGGTCATACGGCTATAATTGGTCGAAGACCTCGATATAATTAGCGGGCTCGTGCCGCGGGAGCAGCAAGACTTAAAAGATTTACCTAAATTTAAAATAAGTCTATCTATCTATCTATCTAAAAGTTTTATTCTCGAGCTCCTCCGTGTTTCGGAAGGCACGTTAAGCCGTTGGTCCCGGCTGCATTAGCAGTCGTTAATAACCATCAATCCGCACTGGGCCCGCGTGATGGTTTAAGGCCCGATCTCCCTATCAATCCATAGGGAAGGCCCGTGCCCTAGCAGTGGGGACGTTAATGGGCTGATGATGATGATGATCTATCTATCTACCCAGCCTGTGTCCACCCACTGCTGGGTATAGGCCTCCTCTCTTTCATGCCATCCTTTCCGGTCCTTTGCAAGTCTCATCCATTGCTTTACGGCATACTTCAAAATCTTCTTCTATCGTGTGGGTTGTGAGGTGGAGTACCAACCTCATCAACCCTGGCGTTGGCGTTAAGCCGTTGGTCCCGGTTACTACTTACTGATGTAAGTAAGTAGTCGTTACATGAGCCATATCAGGGGTCTTTGGCGGCTCAATAGTAACCCTGACACCATGGTTGATGAGATTGGTACCTTACAATGTCATCCTACTACCGGGCTGGTGGTCTGCCTCGATACCGCATACCATCCCTTGGCCACCATTCAGTAACAGCCTCAGTGCATCTGTTGTCTTCCCATCTTGCCAAGTGTCAAGCGTAAAATAAGTATATTATAATTATTGTAACTAAGTAAGTAAGAGCGTATTACAATATTCCGTTCGAAATGTTCATCTGCAATGAATTCGTTTGGTAATACCGTGATATATTCAAATTTACTTTGTTTTGAATTTGAAATTTGCTCCATATATTTAGATCGGTTGCTGAAATTACCATTTTATCATAATCTTGGCTCGAGAGTTTTAATATTTTACCAAGTTTGGTTTATGTCTTCCAACTGGTATTGAGTCGACGTTTTGAGAAAAATATAAGTTACGAATCTGTTGTTTTGTAAATGTAAGTAAGTAGTCAGATATTCTGATAGGCAGAATTCGTTCACACATATACAGCGTGTCGTTTATAGGAATCATTTAAGGTATCAATTAGACCTGACACATTCTGGCTAATCAGGGTATAATCAGGGTAGTTGTCAAGTGGCAAGTTGTCAATATCAAGTGGAAACTTCAGTCGCGAAATTCATGTTCTTTTGTTTTTTTTAATTATTTTCAATTCTACTATACTTTTGCGATAAGTAAGTAGTCGTGATATGAGTCATGTAGGGGCCTTTGGAGGCTCGATAGTAACCCTGACACCAGGGTTGATGAGTTTGGTAATCCACCTCACGAGCCACACGAGAGAAGAAGAAGAATGATCTATACATGGTTTGGGCCTTTGCTGGGATTTGAAACTGAGACTTCAAAGTGGGAGTCAAGCATTCTTCCAGCAGCTCCTTCCCAAATTTGCAAAAGATGTGGAATAAAGAAAAAGAAGAAGTTTACGAGCCATAATGACTAAAACCAGAAAACCTCATCCGGGAATCCTTTCCAAAATTTGTAGTGAAGTAGGTAGATGCCATTGCTGGCATTTTGCCAGTTAAGTAACGGCTGAATGCCAACTCTACTAATGACTAAAAAGGTGATTAACATTCGAAAAATCACAATTTTAAAAGCTTTAAGAACTTTTTTGACAGCCCATGTTAAGTGTTAAATAAGAATTTCCAGTATTTACTTTTGAAGTTAGTATTTGACTGAGGAACTGCCCCGACTACGTTCCTCAACAGCCTCCGTGGTCTAGTGGTAAGAGCGTTAGGCTCACGATCTGGAGGTCCGGGCTCGATTCCCGATGGGGACATTGTCGAAATCACTTTGTGAGACTGTCCTTTGTTTGGTAAGGACTTTTCAAGCTTGAATCACCTGATAGTCCGAAAAAGTAAGTTGATTCCGTGCTTCGGAGGGCACGTTAAGCCGTTGGTCCCGGCTATTAGCCGTAAAAACACCTCCACCAACCCGCAGTGGAGCAGCGTGGTGGAGTATGCTCCATACCCTCTCCGGTTGATTGAGAGGAGGCCTGTGCCCAGCAGTGGGACGTATATAGGCAGTTTATGTTATATTTTGTAGCGCGATCTTTTACAAGTTAAGGTACCATTCTGAACGGTCTTCCTTATTAAAATTATAGCACGTATACCTACTTTTTATGAAACTTAATTTTCTTTTTAACGTGGCTTATTGTAGGTTTGCCATCGATGGCATTTACTACTTGGCTTCTATGCTTCATAAGGCATTTACTACTTGGCTTCTATGCTTCAGAAGGCATGTAAAGCCGTTGGTCCAGGTTACTACTTACTGATGTAAGTACGTAGTCGTTACATGAGTCATGTCAGGGGCCTTTGGCGACTCAATAATAACCCTGACACCAGGGTTGATGAGGTGAGTAACCTCACAACCCACACGATAGCAGAAGACTACTTGGTCGGAGAAACCTTACCTCCTTACCTGTATCATAGAATAAGGCTAACTTCGTATAGAACGGCAACTTTCCGCTCCCTATCAGCGTAAAGTTTACCTCACCCCCCTCGGTCTTACTTTAGTCTTCAGTCGTAATGAGCGTCACACGTCACACACACAACAGATGCGGTGTTAGAGTGGAAAAAAATATTTTTCTTTCTTTTTTTGCCGTGACTTATTGTAGATTTGCAGCAGATGGCATTAAATACTTGGCCGGACAAATGGGGAGCGCTGAAGGCTCTTACCCGGTACAACGTTTAAGATAACAGGCCTGAGGGTGCCCCGTTGGGCGCGAACCTCGGCTCAGGGAGCCGCCTTGTAATTTCACAAATTGGAAATAATAATTGAAATTTTAATTTATTTTAATGTTTTTCATGTTATTTATAGTTTTATTTTTCTTTTTGTTTCTTTTTTTTTCATTCAATGTTTATTTTTGTTGTATTAGTTTGTATCTTGTTTTCACGTCATACAGCGCATTGGGCCATACTGTAATGTTGTGTGTACTTTAATAAATAAATAAATAAATAATAATAATAATATGCATCTTTTATCTTTCTTTTTTGGGTATAAATGGTGGCCCTTTTTATTACAACCAGGCATAAATACATCTTTTACCCATTATTATTCTGGTCAAAATAAAGAGAATCAATATTGGTAGCAACATAATTCTATATTGATGTGATCCAAATCTCAAGCAACAATTTTTTTATATTATTATTATTATTTGAAAATTGTGAGGGTCGGACTGAAAAACAGCCCGAGAGATCACTGCGACCTTGTCAGATCTATTGTGACCTAAATCCCTACATTTAAAAATCCTCCTCTAGACCGATCCGTTCGAAGAGATCCAACATCTTTTTGGAAGAAAGCTCCATAACTACCTGGGGGTCCATTATGTGGCCCCCAAGTGTACGGATTCTACTATGTATGAGAGCCTCACAGCTGCACAGCAGATCTAGTGGCGTCTCATCTTCCCCTAAGCAGAATCTGCATAAAGGAGACTCATTATTTTTATATACTATTATGCTTCTGCCATTACATTGTAATTTTGGTAAGCGTGATCCACCCTAGACCACATCGTCACTTACGATCAAGTGAGATTGTGGTCAAACGCAAGCCAATTTAATTTAAAAAAAAAATGTAAGATTCTATCAAGTGTCGACTGCTTTCGTAGCTCTGCCTAACCCATAAAGGATCACGTACATATGTACCAAATAAGGTCGAAAACAAGAGGGAAAGAAACTCGGTATCGATCTGTAATCCCGGCTGATACGGCAAACATAATAAAGAAAGGACTCAGAAAGTTAGCGGGCGCTACAAATGGCTTATACAGGAGGGAAACAGCCATAATAAATGGAATGAGGAATTTTCCAATCGACGTTCCCCAAACACACGATAGATTGCGTTGTTCACTTTTAACGTGATAATTGGGGTCGTGTACTATGTTCAAGATAAATTATGCAATTCTGATTACTAAAAAAATACAGATCTAAAACTAACGAAAAACATTTTCTGTTTTCTATTTAATTTAATTATGAATTTTCAAAATTCAAAATTCAAATTCAAATTCAAAATATTTATTTCGGAAACTAGTCCATATTTAGTTAAATAATAATAGTTTAGTTGAATTTTAATAATGAAAACGTAATATTATGTAGGACATTCTATCACGTTTTTCTATGACGTCAGAATAAGAATAAAATAAATTTATTGCCAGTAACAATTTATAAAGTGTTTTATTATTATTATTTACAGTGTGCTTTTTCATACAAATTCCATAGTAATTTCGTATTTTGACGTTGAGTAAAAAGTAACTGTACACCAGCGGGTACATAATTATTCAAAAATGTAATGTAATCTTCTTCTTTGCGAGTCGATGGCGATCGAAGCTAAATTTTTGCTGACCAATAATTGGCCACGCTTACGGCATTGTCAGTGGCTTCGTACAGGTCTTCAATAGTGCAGGTGTTAGGGGTGTTAATGTAATGTAATGGCAGAAGCATATATGTGAAACTAATTGTTGCTTGATATTTGGATCACATTATGTATGGAATGATGTTGCTACTTATATTGCTTCTCTTTATTTTGATCAGAATAATAATGGGTGGAAGCTGTAATTGTACCTTGGTGTAATAAATAGGGTCAGATTGCAGCCTAAGTTGTGGTAGCCCAGTGGGAAAAACGCTTGACTCTCACTTTGAGGTTGCAGGTTTGAATCCCAGCACGGATCTGAACCAATTTCAATTTGCTTAGGCCTGTGCTGGAATTTTCAAAAGTTTTCCATTCGAATTGGAGTTAGCGTCAGAACCCCTGGATCAAGTGTGATATTTTATGCTTGGAGGCTATCAAATTGCAATACCTTTTTGATACTATTTGGTATCTACAATGTCAGACGTTAGAATATCTGGCCACACACAGAAAAAACATATTATAAAGAATATGTTTTTTCACTGTTCCTTGAGGTACTAGATCAAAGAATCAAAACCAAAATATCTTTTAAGGAAAAAGTAAAAAAAAATACTTCTATATTGTCAGAAACAAGAAAATTCACACCTCTTGCATAGGTGGCGAACACTGCTTTATAGTTATTTTATCTATGCATTTAGATTGTTATTATATACATATTATATAAACATCAAACAAGTATCTTTTTATTATGTACGTAGGTATATCAATAATTTTACAACGCATTTTTACGATTATCTTCTGCATGCATTATTTATTATTTGTAAACAACGTCGGTTACCGTATCCGCGGTTTCCTCCATCCGGGTTGTAGCTGAAAATCAGCGATTTGCTCGAAAGGGCAATACTTGCGCTGAGCTATGACCGTTTTGCGCTGCTGCAGCACACATACATACCTGGCGTGTGTTAAACATTTTGTATGTGGTGTGTATTGTTGTTGATTTGTATTGTATGCATGTGTGACTGTAGACCAAATAAATGATTTATCTATCTAGATAATTTAATCTAGGTACCAAATAGTATCAAAAAGGTATTGCACTTTGAAAGCCTCCAAACATAAAATATCACACTTGGTCCAGGGGTTCTGACGCTGACGAATTGGAAGGTAAAAGACCGGACCTCTTAAATTTTAAGTTTAGGTAAGGGGGCCCTGTGAATAGCAGGATGACGGTAAGGAGATGATGGTAAGGACATGTTCAAGCTTTAATCTAAGATATTCTCGGGCTAACAGCCAAAACACTTTCACCAACCCAGACTGGAGCAGTACAGTATGCTCCATAACCCCTTCGGTTTACTGAGGGGAGTTTTGCGCCCAGCACTGGGAAGTATAGCCCACATAGTCTACATAATCATCATCTTCCTAGCATTATCCCGTTTTTCACAGGGTCCGCTTACCTAACCTGAACATTTGATAGGTCCGGTTTCCTACAGAAGCGACTGCCTGTCTGACCTTCCAACCTGCGAAAAGAAAACCAGCCTAATACAGGTTAGATCACATACCTCCGAAAATGCATTTCTAGGGAATGTGGGTTTCCTCGCGATGTTTTTCTTCATCGCCTTAATGTTCCAAAAACAAATTCGGAAAACAAATTCGACAGTCATTTGTTAAGGCGTGTGCTGGACTCGAACCTGCGATCTCAAAATGAGAGGCGAGCGTTCTAACAACTGGGCTACCTCGGCTCCACCGTATAGTCTATGTAATTATTTTATGAAATCAATTCAAGCAAAAGGCTAGGGTACAGTTTAGTTCGTAATGAGTCATCTTGTTAAATCGTCGCGTCTTGATTGCTCTGAGTAATGAGTATAAATCAACTTGCTCATTACTGGTTGAAGACGTGGTTTTTTTTACGACTTATTGTAGATTTGCCGCAGATGGCATTAACTACTTGGTCGGACAAATGGGGATGCTGAAGGCTCTCGCTCGGTACGACGTTTAAGACTACAGACCTGAGGGTGCCCAGTTGGGCGCGAACCTCAGCTCAGGGCGTCGTCTGAGACGAAAAATATAGCGATAAGCGCTGATTGAGGGAAATCGTCGACCACGCCGGCGGGGTCGGTATCGGGGTCCTGAAGTGTTTGGTGTCGCGAGCTGATTGGCCGTCTCTATGGCTAGAGTAATCGGGTCGTCGAGATCGTATATTAGGTCCTTCGGTCGCCGATATTGAAGAAGTAGTACAAACATACACCAGAAACCCCCAATGGGCTGGGCATAGCGCCATGGACAACTTGCTTTCTCTTTTGATACGAAATTCTCTTTGTTTTATTCTTCATTTAAATCTTTTTGAAGTCTCTTTTGTAACTATTTCCTTTTATTTTGAACTGAAAATCTAACAAACCAACCACACCTCTAACAACATTCTAAATTACAACACAAACTCATGACTTTATCCCAATTGGGATAGTCAAAGGCATACCAATCGCAAGAGGAACTAAGTATTCACACTTCGCCGAGCTTTCTGTTAGACCAACGTGATAGGTAGTGTGCCGTATCGCCGTCTGTAATGGTCGAGCTAACTTTGTAAGTAACCACTAATCTGTCGCCTTTATAATATTCCATCATGTTACCATCGTAACACAAAGTTTGAGTATGAGAGCCTTCAGCGCTCCCCATTTGTCCGGTCAAGTAGTTAATGTCATTTGTGGCAAATCTACAATAAGTCACGTCAGAAAAAAAAGTCTTACCTCATTCACCTTACGTTGCACATTCAGTACATTACAGCAAATTGCTCACGACTACATCTTAATCTCAGTAGGCAGAGTTACAGTCATGAGCAATATAATGTACCCACTTTAGGACTCTGTCGCACTAACATATTTAACATTTAGTGAGACTTACAGTTCAATTTGTCAAAAAAGTTAATGTTCTATGGTACTAAAGTGTAACATATTAATGCTCGTGACCGTACATCCATCGTACATCTAACGACCAACGCGATAGGTGTAGCGTATCGTCGTCTATAATGGTCGAGCCAACTGTGTTAGTAAAAACTGCACTTAAGACGGGGGGGACTCCGCGAGCACAGGCCAGCCACGGTAAGCCCCTGCGCACCGCCGGCCACCGCCGCAACCGCGTCGCGGGACGGCCGCCAACCTGTTCCGTGGGCCTGTCAACGAGCCACTGCGTACTCTAGACGATGTACAAGTACCTGTCGCTGGACGATTAAAATATTTTTACTAGAAATGGCCTGATCTTACTGACGATTACAATATTTTGAACTGGCTCAAAGGGTATCCAATACCGTTCAAAGAAATATCTGTACAGATAGTGCTACGTAAAAATAGTGCTTGCAATTCCCAGTCTCAAATTGCTATAAATTGTCATAATTGATAAATGCATTGTTGATTTAATAGCGTTGAGATTGATTTCAACTTGCTCAGCCGAACGGACAACACATGTTTATATTAAACTTAAAACGACTTATATAGAAGACTAATAACTCATTGTCCAGTACCGGGGTTCGAAACGACGCTCCCCGTTTGTAAAGCTAGCCGATGAACCACAGGACCACAGAGGTGAATATCCACATAAAAAATTAACCAGTCAGATACTGTCTTTATACTGTCTTTTGTACACGTCACAACGTGTACATGAAAATTTCACAAGTTAACGTTTCAAAGGAATCTGAAACTGAAATTTAATTTGTTCTAAGAATAAAAAAATATTTAATATACAATGACAAGTAGACAGGCACTTCATTTTATGAATAATATATAACATAATAGACATACTTAACATTATTTTTATGAAACTAATATAACACAATAACTAACTCATGACTTCATAACTTCTTTGAAACTAAATCGTCATGTACGAAGTTTTTGAGGAAATTTTCGGAGGAATTCATCAGCTCCAAACAAAAAAAGATAAGATAAAAAAATTGATATAAGACTGTAATTTTAAAATTAGCGTCAAAATGGCGGCGCCAATTGCTTAGTGTTGAACTTGAATATTGGCCCCGATTCCTGCAGACATCCCTTAATTTTACTTCAAGTTATTCTGTCATTTTCTTATCCGCCGAAAAGGAAAGGGACGGATGATTGACAGCTCTTAATTTTAGGAAGAATGAGTAAATAAATGAATAACCCGGGCGAATTTTTAGACGGTTGTTTTAGATTTGTGCTTAAAATTGACGTGTGTTCCATAAATTTTATGCTTGTCGATTACCCGTCCCTTTCCTTTTCGGCGGATAAGAAAATGACAGATATAACCTAAAATAAAATTAGATGGTGTTTACAGGAATTAGCACCATTGTTAGACATTGTACATTATCCAGTACTATTTGGTACTTAAACGAACAAATCTAGTACCTTCCTCATTATTTTTATAAAAAATGTACACGTTAAACTGTGGTCGTCAAGAATTCAAGATGGCGGGACCAGACAAAATGGCGAACCGAAGCTAAATAATTGCTACATACATAATATTTACTACCTCTCCAGTACTTTCTCAAACTGTAATCAGATTTTTTATCTCGCAACAGCCAAACGTTTGCATATTTCAGCCCAAATTCCTCCTTCTAAAATTAAGCAGTTTTAAGCAGAAAATCAATACACGAGATCGCTGTTAAGCGTTATTTATAACCGAATGGGCAGTGGTATTTTAAAATAGGTTCATTATATATGTACGAGCTAATGAGATACCTACGTTTTGGATTTTTGCTCACTTTTGTCAGCTTAATTCATGATTCAATTCAATTCAGTTCGAAAAAAAAAATTCACACAAACACAACTTAAGGGACAAATTGTACTAGTTGAAAACTAATCTATATAGTAGTTTTACTAAACGTCAAAACACGAAATTGCTATGGAATTTGAATGAAAAAGGAACCTAAGACTTCATGGAAAAATGAGACAAAATATCGCACTTATTATATTTTTTTTCTTTATTGAAATTCATAAGTGTAACGTCGTGGGCACAGGGTGACGACGTCGTCGACACCCCAGCAACCGCGTCGACTACGTCGTCGGCACCATCGGCGCTGGTGTGTAAGCGCACTATTAAGCTGTCCTATTAACTATTTTTCGTATAAATGCTCTCTATAAGACTAGGCTAGTTTTGTACTTGCGCAGAAATGTAATGTAACGTAATGTGTAATGTAATGTAATGTAATGTGTAATGTAATGTAATGTGTAATGTAATGTGTAATGTAATGGATGTAAGTGACATAGTAACGAATACTGAGGGGGGTGAATCAGACCATAGTTCTGAGTTAATATTATGTGGAATTTGCCGCCGCAAAATTCGTGATTTTGTGAGATTTCAGAATAATGAGCTAAATCATCCCCCTCAGCATGAGTTATGATGTCATTTACACCCCATACTAGTACGTACAAGTAGCCATACAAGTAAGAATCAAGTACTGAGGGGGATGATTTAGACCATGAAACTGAGTTGTTATCAAGTGGAATATTCTGTCCGAAAATTCATGACAATTTTAGTGTTTTTAATTTAATAATTTAAAGTCCCTGACTCCTGATAAGACCCATGTAACGACTACTTACTTACATCAGTAAGTAGTAACCGGGACCAACAGCTTAACGTGCCTTCCGAAGAACGGATCATCTTGCTTTCGGACAATCAGGTGATCAGCTTGTAATGTTCTAACCAAACTAGGGTTTGCAAAGTGATTTTTGGGTTATGTCTCCACCGGGATTTGAACCCGGGACTTCCGGATCGTGAGCTCTGCGCTCAAACTACTAGATCACGGAGGCCGTAATGGTGGCTTAAAGCGTAGTTGGCCTAAAATAGATAGATATAAGCAATTAGAATTAAGATTAAACATAGTGACAACTGTTTAGCATGTAAGAAATAGATTAAGAAAACATTGTATTGTCTAATAAAAAAATTGTTAAAAATAATAAAAAAGAAAACCCCTGTGTCCAGTGTCCATCTCCTAATAGTAATAAGAAGTAGAGTAGGGAATTAGGTATGAAAAGAATGAAAGACGATGAATCAAAGTGCGAGAGGCATAAAAGCGAGAACTGGTATAGTAATAGAGGAACAGAATGAAAGTGTGCGTAGCGTAGCCCTTGCGGGCAGAATAGACATAAGAGATAGATTGTTCACATATGTATGTGATTGATAAGGTCCCTGCCTATCCTGTGCGGCAGGGGTACTAGAATTAAAAAAAAGCGTTGTTGGCCAGCCCTCTTGTCATGCTATGGCATAACGCCATCCCGATCCTAATAAGGAGCACACCCCAACCCATTTTTACTCTCAGATTTATATGATGATGCCTTTTTTTGGGGAGGCAATATGCTATTTGTTGCCCTTATTATATAGGTCTTATTATGTAAGTCTTTCGGCTTCATTTCCTTTAACAATTTATCGATATAATATATTAAATATATTAGTCGTCTCATAGGAAATGTGTCTTCTTTTGATACTTTCAAAGACTCGCTTTGAGCAGAAGAGTACGCGGGTTATGAAATAAAATATTGACACACTTTTTTTCCTTTTAAAACACGTGTAAATGCTTGTATAACTTTTGTCCGGCCAAGTAGTTAATGCTATCTGAGGCAAACCTACAATAAGTCACGCGTAGTCACGTCAAAAACACAATAAAAAGTATAAAAAGCGGTCAAGTGCGAGTCGGACTCGCCCATGAAGGGTTCCGTAACAGCAAGTATTAGTTTTATCTTTCCTATACTTGAGTTAAATTACGGTTTACGATTTATGAAGTATTAAAAAAAACTACTTACTAGATCTAGTTCAAACCAATTTTCGTTGGTAGTTTGCATGCTAATCTACATCATATATTTTTTTTTAGTTTTATCCTCCTCTTATTTTAGAAGTTAGGGGGGGGGACGGGACACACATTTTACCACTGGAAGTGTCTCTCGCGCAAACTATTCAGTTTAGAAAAAAATGATATTAGAAACCTCAATACCATTTTAAAAGACCTATCCATAGATACCACACGTATGGGTTTAATGAAAAAATATTTTTTGAGTTTCAGTTCTATGTATGGGGACCCCAAATTTTTTTTTCTATCATTTCGGACATGGAGATATATGATACCGAAAGGGATATTCAGAAGTGTAGTGTATGTATGCGTAGGTATGTGTGTGTGTGTGTGTGTGTGTGTGTGTGTGTGTGTGTGTGTGTGTGTGTGTGTGCGCGCGCGTGTGCATTTGTGCGTGTGTGAGAGAGAGAGTGTGTACACACGTGTATGTACAAAAATTGGAAATTTTGCACCCTACTATTATGTATTAAGCATGTTTGTCTTCTTGACCGATATTCATCCTAACACTACAAAGCCAATTGATGTTTTTTTTTCTTCGCGGCTGTAACCTGTCCTCTGATTACTTGTTGTGCTGCCCACAAGAAAAATAAAAGATCACAATACTTTGTTGATTGGGAATCATTTTTCGACGCTGGTCCAGTTGGCAAACGTCCAAGAATCCCAGCATTACATAATTCAGCGAAAATATGTTAGATTCATAAAGGATTTGTTTCACTCGATGAGAACTTTTTACTGTTTTTCTACTCCTACGTACTTGGGTTGTCATAACTGAACGCGTGATAATATTTGGAGTAACATAATAAAATAATAATCTTGTGACCAATATTGATTCTAAGAAGCATAGCTCACACGATTAAGATTTACTACGTTTTCTTTCAGAATAAATAGCAATACATTTAATGGTAAGTCGAAGCGGCAGAATTCAGGTTCGCCACCATTTTAGCATTGAATTTCATACATAGAGATCACGCGACACTACACGGCAACGTCACTTCGACAACGCCACGACGCCGCCTCGACTACACCGCGACGCCATCTCGACAACGCCACGACGCCGCCTCCCCTACACGGCTTCGCTGACACTTCAACGCAACGCTGCGATGCCGCCTCGAGTCCGCCGCCACGACTCTCGTGTGATCCACGTGCCTAAATGTATTCTGTTTCAATCATGGAATGAATCTCGTAAATAAAAAGATTTCTTATCTGTATAGGTATTTCAACCTGAACTGGGCATCGGACCCTTCGGAATTGCCTTCCCACCGTTTTTTCCTTATTTATCACGAAACAGTCGAGATTCGAAAATTGGGAGCAGCAAAAATATTTCACGATAACCTTTTTTTTTACTTCCAATCGGAGAGAAAACGGTGTTTTTGTCGGCGGAGGAAAATTCCTTTAAAACAATTATCCTAAGGTTGATTCCAAATTCTTTTTCGTCTCATCTTAAGTGCGGGGTTAGTCAAAAAATATTTTCAACCGAAATAAAAATACAATGGTACTGATACTGTTTTGAAGATTAAAAAAATGACAAATAAGAAATTAAACACGATAGAATTACATTACAAATAAAAGGTATAAATAGTACAAGCCTTTCAATTTTCTATCCTTAACCTATGTAGCTACTTCAAAAGCGCACCCCTGATGCCGGGCAGTAGCGGTATCAGTACTGGTTGGAGGCCGAGGAAATGGATTCTGGTAGGGCTTTAACTAGAACATCACCGATTGAGAAATTGGTCGGTGTACTGCGGCACGGAAGGCGATTGGGGCAACCACCGTTCTACACGCCCTATCTATGGAGTATTGAAGGCGATTACTCCACCGGCAGGACCGATCGTCGTGGAGATCCTTGGGGGAGGCCCATGCCCAGCAGTGGGCGTCATACGGCTGATGATGATGACTCCACCGGCAAGAGCGCAGCTCTTAAATAAAGAGAGAGAGAATAATATGTAGTTACTCTTTGAATGTCCTGAGCTTCGAAACGACAGTTTTTATATAAATATACATTTTATTTCGAACATCTCAACCAAGTCACTACTGCAGCTTATCCGCCTGTATATCCCAGCCAGGTCTGCTTGACAACCGCGCCGCACGCGGCGCTATACCTCAAATTGAGCGCTTCGACCAATAAACGATACGAATGCTACGAGTATCTACGTAGATGGACGTCAAACGGCTAGTGGTCGAAGGCATCAATATAATTCGCACCGAGCGCGGCGCAGTTACCGTGCAGAGCCTACAGAGTTATTTAAAGTTCGATACTGTTCCGTACTTCTTTTAAAACCAATTGTCACAAGCACAAGACGGTTATTTCTAGTTCGTAATTTATGTATTTCTATTCATCCAAATCGATAGCTAATTTGAAGTTTGGATATGATCAAAACGCTTTGCAAAGTGCACTAATGAAACGCACACGACAGTGCTGCCAACGTGAAGAGACTGAACTACGTCTCTCTCTCATTACATTCTCAAGACTTTTCAAGTCGAATCACAACGGCTCAACGAGCTCATACGCCTTCTAGGCTTTTCTATTTCCCAAAAGTGCTCAATTACTCCAAATTATCGACACAAGACAAGTGCAATCTTACACACAAGGACTATATACACTCCCTGTGGTGAACGAGACCGGGGCGCCCCGAAATCCAGCAGACGAGGAGCTTCAGGACAGTCCAATTTTCTCTCTTTAGCTATCGAAGTCAAACTCCCTAACAGATATAATAGAGGTATGTTATGTGCCTCCCACGCCATGTGTTGTATGATTCGCAACGTGGTATATGTCCGCACATGCCTATCCACGAATATCTACACACATAGCGAGGCGTTGCACGCGTGCGAGACAAAATTATTTATTGCCAAAATTTTAAAAGTTTTTATGTGTCAGTAGATAAGAATTTTATGTTATATTCTCTATTTGCATGCCGTTTCTACTGTTCGCATTTTAACCTCCTAAGGCCGCGATTTCCAGACGCAATAGCATAGAATATTAGGTGATTTTCACACTGCCCCGCATGATGCAGCGTAGCGCGTCGTTGCGCGTTCTTCCGTTGCTTGTATCTCCGTTTGTATAGAAAACACGCACAATTTAACACGCAAAATATGCGCACATGAACGCGCGTGGATGCATCATGCGGAGGAGTGTGAGAAACGCCTAATACTACGTATAGAACGGCAACTCTCCGCTCCCCACCAGCGGCTGAACTAGGATTACCTCACCCGCGCCGGTCTAACTTCAGTCGTATGACGTGAGTCGTCACACACACAGATGCGCGTGTACGATATCGCCAATGCGTAGTGTCTGTGTAAAACGAGGTTTTTGTATGTCCATGGTGTGACAATGAAGTAAACCATTAAACCAATGATGTTTCTATTTTAGGAACTTTGAGAGGACTATAGAGTAAAATTCGTATCATAACGAAGCTTTGTCGAGTAAAAACACAATCTAAAAAAATATTATTTTCGTGAAAGAAATAAACTAGGCAAGTAAATATAAATATTTTCATCATGCGAAAGGATTTTGTACTACAAAAGACGTCACTGAAATATTTTCCAGCAAAACAGTCTATGTAAGAAGCTTTCATAAGTATACAAAATAATTTCTTATCTCTCAAAGTCATGTAACTGAATAGTACAAGGACATAAAGCCTATAAGAAGAAGACATTAAATCTACGCAGGTATGCGAAAAATAATTTATTTATTTATTTAAGAATTGGCACAGATACTTCATAATATATCTTTGGGTTCCGTATAGTTTCACATACATAACAAAATATAAATAGCGAAGCCTATATACGTTCCATTGCTGGGTGTTGGCCTCCTTTCTATCAATCGGAGGGGGTTAGAAGCAAACTTCACCACGCTGCTCCAATGCGGGTTTGCGGAGGTGTTTTACGGCTAATAACCTGGACCAACGGCTTAACGTGCCCTCCGAAGCACGGAATCATAAAGTATATATGATTTGATTTTGATTTGATTTGAATCATCTTACTTTTTCGGACAGGGCGGAGATGGGAGCCATTGGTACGGCAATGCAAGACGGAAGGGGCAAGTCACAGGGCCTACCTGGAACCAGACAGAGGGCAGCAGTAACTGTCAGTACTATTCAGAGGCGGGGGACAGGAGTCCTAGTACGGATTTGAAATAGACTTCTCTGGGCGCCATCCCACTCTCGTAAAACAGAGTAATGCGTTGCCTTCCAAGAGGGAAACCACTGCCCTATTTTTCCCTAAAAAAAGTAGCATGGAGAATGCTACGCCGATAAGAGTGTGGCTCTTAAATTAGTGATGACTAAATGATAATTCAAAAATATAGCTCTGAAGCGTTCGTAGCACGTGCTGTGTACTTTTAAGGAAAATGCGTGATGAAAACATTAAGGGTTTTCCTTGAGGATTCACTGAAAAAAGAGCATTCTCGAAATTAACTTGGAGAAAAAGGGTTTTCAAATAAGATAGGGTAACACTAACAATAGTTTCATTCGTCTCAAGGGCTATTGTAGATATTACATGGAGTACTCAGAATGACAGTAAAAAGTAGACAGGAACAAGTCGGAATAGAGTTATTAGGGTTCCGAATTTGATTTTCTATTGTGTGGGTTGTGAGGTGGATTACCAACCTCATCAACCCTGGTGTCAGGGTCCTTCCTGATCCGTAGTACACCTAGCAAGTTCACCTGGGTAGACTACGGGCACTTGTACTGACCCATGGTACACCTCTTAGGTGTACTAAGGGTACAACTATAAATTTTATTATCCGTAGTACACCCGAGAGGTGGTCTATTGCTACTTTAAAAGTTCTATGACCCTTGGTACACCTCCAAAGCGTGCCATGGACACTGATTAAATTTATCATCTAGCTAGGTTTTTAGTTTTTTTTATATAGTATATTTATATCAGTTTTTTATTTTTATCAGTTTTCTTGGTTACTATTGAGCCACCAATGACATGACTCATGTAACGACTACCTACTTACACCAGTAGGTAAGTAGTAAACGAGACCAACGGCTTAACGCGCCTTCCGAAGCACGGATCGTCTTACTTTAGGACAATCAGCAGCCTGTAATGTTTTAAGCAAACTAGGGATCACAGGGTGATATTTGTAATATGTCCCCACCGGTATTCGAACCTGGGACCTCCGGATCGCGACCCCAACGCTCAACCACTGAACCACGGAGGCCGTATTTGATAAGAAATATTTTTATTTTGAATCATAGTAATATTTTGATTTAAGGACGACTGTAGGAACACAAATAAAGAATTCATTGTAATGATAATGATATATTACATATGTCACGATGACTTGAAAGGGATCTATATCATCTGTTTTAACATACATACATACATAAACTCACGCCTATTTCCCACCGGGGTAAGCAGAGACTATAGAATTCCATTTGCTTCGATCCTGACACACTTCTCTTGCTTCCTCTACATTTATCAATCGCTTCATACATGCACGCCGGTTCAGAGTAGATCGTATTAAAACTTTTCTAAGGACATCTCCAATTACTAACAAAAAAAATATATATTTCTGTTTTAAGACAGTAGTTAAACGGAAACTTTGCAAAAAAGGTTTTATAAAGTTAGTGATTATTCTGAGAACTGATATTAGGCAGCTAAATTACTAAATTGTATAACAATATTTTATGTTTATTTTTTTAAAGAACGTCTAGAGCCCTGTGCCGAGGTTTTTCTTGCAGCTTCTTTTCCCCGGCTATACAGGTTGTGAGAAGCTGCAGTAGTTTTAGGCGGATGAGACGTTCGTTATGTAAAAATTGACGATTCAAAGTGTAACTATGTTACCTACTGAATAAAGATATTTTTGAATTTGAATATAAGAGTTATAAGGCCGCCTATTGTACTAATTCTATTTCTCTTTTGTTTTGTATTTTGTTTTTTTCTGTTTGTGCAATAAAGTATTTGTTATGTTATGTTATGTTAAGAGTTATAAGTAGATACCCCTAGAAAATAATCAATGGTGTAATCGTCCCAACAACTGAATCATAGTGGGCCCAGTTACCCACTATCAAATTAGAAAAGGGCAAACTCGTCCCTGGGCCCAGTTTAAGACTGGGACGAGATGTCCCCTTAGCCTACAAATACACGCTGCTCTATTGCGGGTTAGCAGTTGAGGTACAGAACCCTAAAAACCATGTAAGCTTTTGTATTACATACAGAGGTCAAGAAATAAAAATAAACATGGACTTCGACTGAACATTGTCAATGTTTGTATAGGAAAAGGTTTTGTATGGGAATTGTAAGTATGAAATGATAAATTATGTAAGGGTGCTTTGGTACTATGTATTTTTGACGAAATGTGTATTTTTAACAGTGGGCCGTGATAGACCAAAGAACGCTTGACTCTCATTACGCGGTCCCAGGTACGAATCACAGCACGGGCCTGAACCAATAATTTTAGAATTTGTTTTCTAATTCATATTTGGATTATAAATGATTATAACGTGCTTTTATTTATTTATTTATAAAGTACAACCACATCATATATATTTAAACATTTTACATTTATAAGGTTACGGTATTGTGACTAATATATATGACAATCACGGCGTACATAACTTATACAATTAAGGGTACTTAAGTATTTAAAAATAAAGTAAAATTGAAGGAAAACATAATGAGGAAACTCACATTCCCTAGAAATGAATTTTCGGAGGTCATCATCACCAGCCCATTAACGTCCCCACTGCTGGGGCACGGGCCTTCCCTATGGATGGATAGGGAGATCGGGCCTTAAAACCACCACGCGGGCCCAGTGCGGATTGGTGGTTATAAATGACTGCTAATGCAGCCAGGACCAACGGCTTAACGTGCCTTCCAAAGCACGGAGGAGCTCGAGATGAAAACTTTTTTTGTGGTCACCCATCCTATGACCGGCCTTTGCGAAAGTTGCTAACTTCAACAATCGCAGACTGAGCGCGTTTACCGCTGCGCCACCGAGCTCCTCGTATTGGGCTGGTTTTACCTTCGCGGGTTGAAAGGTCAGACAAGTAGTCGCTTCGGCAAAAACTGGACCTGTCAAATCTTCAGGTGAGATATTCGTAAGCGGACCGCGTGAGAAACGGGATAACGCTATAGCGATGATGATATCACCATCTGTTTGAGGTTTACGCGATTACTATCATAATTTAAACACATAATACCGGGTTCTTACCGCGTTAAAATCAGGGATATGACACGTGCTCACACGTGATAATCATTTATGATCTATGTTTGATTGATTTATGTTTACGCTTGTGCTGTGTTAGAAACTGCGACCTCAAAGTGAGAGGCAAGCGTTCTACCAACTGGGCATAACGGCTTAAACAGATGATATTTTTATGTATATCGAACAGCGGAACGAATCCCGCTACCGAACTTCCAACTCCGGCCAAGTAGTTAATGCCATTTGCGGCAAATCTACAATAAGTCACATAACAAAAAAAAAACAAAAAAAGGACTTTCACTGAGAGTTATTAATTTATCGTAAGTCCAGTTTTCACTATCACAGCTCGGCCATTATAGATGGCAAAACTCACCACACGTTGGTCTAGCAGAAAGTAAGTTTGCGTCCTTAGTTCATCTTGTGATAGATGTACAGTCACGAGCATTAATATGTATACACTGTGGTACCATGTCACATTAACTTTTGTGACAAATTAAACTGTAAGTCTCACTAAATGTCACATATGTTAGTGCGACAGAGTCCTAAAGTGGGTACATTATATTGCTCATGATGATGATGATGATGTGATCCAGCCGATTTCGGCTACGGCGACTGCTTCAACTCCGATGTTCATGTGCTCGCATGTGGCTTATATAGCCAATCTTACGGAAGCAGTCATCTGCGCAGGAATACTTTTAGTGCATAGGCGGGTGCGCAACCGCAGATGCCCTCTCTCGTCCTAACGCTCCGTAGACCAGTAGAACGGAAACCGATACGACTGGCGGAGAGTTCAGATGCAGTATCTGGCCGGCAGTTACTTATGACCTCAACTGCCATCAACATTGCCTTGCTAACCCGCCAGATCCGCCAGTATCCGATGCTTATCAGCGTGGAGTGCCTTCTCCGCCGAGTTAGACTTAATGCACAGCGCAGGAGATATCTGCATGAGAAGCCCATTCTGCTGAAGCAGAATTGCTCATGACTGTACCTGTGACCACCCCGATTGGGATAAAGTCGTGAGTTTATATATGTGTACATTTATATAGTGGAGAACTCTGTTACTACGCATTTTTCTAACACTCTCGTGTAAAAGTGGCAACGTGTTGAAATCCTAAGATGGATTATGATTGATTGATCCCTCCATTTCATTTGCCCATATTTCTTATAGGTATATTTTTAGTAAGTATTGTGTATTTTGGGCTATGAGCCGTGTAAGCCCAGTTGGAAAAACGCTTGATACTAAATGTGGGGTCACAGATATCACAGCATGGGCTATCAATTATTTTGCGGTTTATGTTTGGATCATTAGTAATTGGGTAGTTTCGTAAGTCAAAGATATATTAACTTTATTGCTTAATAAAGTTTATCTTATTTATGATGTTTAAAAAAAAATGTGCTTATATTTGACTAGCGACCCGCCCTGGCTTCTCGCGGGTGCAATGCAAAAAAAAAAATGGAATTATTTACGACATCACATTAAAACCCTCAAAAATAACAGAATTTCTCCACTATTTAATGGATTTTATTATACATGTAAACCTTCCTCTAGAATCAGTATATCTATTAAAAAAACCGCATAAAAATCTGTTGCGCAGTTTTAAAGATTTAAGCGTACATAGGGATATAGGGACAGAAAAAGCGACTTTGTTTTATACGCAGTGGGCGTCGTACGACTGGTGATGTTTGATACTATGTAGTGATAACACACTGGACTATTGAAGGAGCCGTGTGCTGGCTACTTGTCATCACGCTGTCCATTCTCCCCCCCCCCCCCCCCCCATAAGGCATTACAGTCATAAGTATACCTATATATGTATATCTCTCTCTATTTAAGACCTGCGCTCTTATCGGTGGAGTAATCGCCTTGAGTACTCCATAGATAGGGCGTGTAGAACGGTGGTTGCCCCAATCGCCTTCCGTTCGTAAGTATACCTATGTAAGTGTAAATTTTAAAATGAAAATTCATCCTCAAATTAAGCGCGAACAAAAACAGGACGTGTTACAGGAAGCTTAATTTTTCCATGCATTATACTAATTAACGTGTTAAACACGTCACACGCGTAACAAGGGTGTCGGTGTGTGTTGAAGTAAAAACGCTCTGTAAACCCACAAGTAGGGTGACCATGAGTCTAAGTATTTGAAAAAAATACTCAAGGTTTTTATGACACGCCATTTCTAATTTTATTTTTTCATTGAAATGGGTTATGGGTAAAATTTTTTGAACAAGCTCAATAATCCCTGAAGGATGCTTTTTGACGTGACTTATTGTAGATTTGCCGCAGATGGCATTAACTACTTGGCCGGAAACCTGAAGGTGGCTGAAATTGGTCATTCAACTCACACCCCACACGATAGACGTAGATAAAATAGTTTTTCTGTAGTGTGTACCATCTGTCATGACTCTAGGAAGGAGTTATCGTTGTACAGAAAATAAAAATGATGATGTTTTTTCTACCACCTACGCTACTAATATTATCTTTTAAGTTTTATTCTATGTCACTAACCAATTGGATCTATGTTATCTTGAAATTAAAAAAAAAAAGTTTTGTTGAAACTGTTATTTAAAATTTTAAGTACTTGGTATAATTTGAAAATTCATTATTAAATAATTCATTATTAATTTATTATTATTTAAGTAGTATAATAATATTACGCGATGTCTATGTTTTTATGAAAAAAAAAAACTTAAAGTAGCTCGCCTCTAAAAGTTTACATAATCAAAAATATCTTGACATAGGTTTTTTGCCAAGACATAAATTGAAACTGTTTGAATCATCTGATAAAGATGTAAAGGCCAATGATGATGATGAAATTGAAACTACTATATTATGAGTAGGGGATGCAACCCCAAACTCGCGAGATCTCGTCTAAGTTTTCGGGATCAATCCCGAAACATAAAATGACGAGATCCCCCGTTCGAGATTGATAGGATTGGGCGAATGTCTTTGCGTTTTACTTTTAGTTTTGACTTTACTGTTTATCCATCATCATCAGCTGTACGACGCCCACTGCTGGGCATAGGCCTCCCGCAAGGATCTCCACGACGATTGGTCCTACTGTTTATCCAAAAAAACTTAATTATTTAGTAAATAATATTGAAGAATAAAGGTTATTGTTTACTTTAAAAAATTTTTTGTTTTAGTTAACCTCACTATCACAAACTAGCAGTTCTTGTTTTCAGCCATCCTAAGTTTACATTTTTATTAACTTAACGAGATCCCGAAAATTTCGGGATCTAGCGGGAATGCTATTTCCAATCCGGGATCGCATTCCCTAGCTATAAGAAAGCATTCAAAAGCATGGAACAAGTGAAAACATTGAAAGTAAAAGTCCATAAATCTCTCGAGCCCTGGCTACCCTGCAAACAGCCCTAAAGTTGCTACGTAACCCTTCTGATGAACCGTTTCATTCCGCGCTCGACCCATTTGCCTTCGTTTACGCGCAAATCGGACGATTTTTTCGACCTGCTACTTCAGTTAGGGAATATTTCGGCGTAGGAATAATTTTTCATCATGCAAAATTACAGGGGTTATTTTTTGATGCAAAATTTTGAGGAGAGTTTTCTTAAATATTTTATATTGCTCGGTTAAGTCGGGACGTGTTTGAAAGTATGGAGTAGGCCTTTGCACTGCAGTGAGATCAAGTGGGCCAATAAATGTCCAGAGTATTCATTCATACATACATAAACTTCTTCTTCTATCGTGTGGGTTGTGAGGTGAATTACCAACCTCATCAACCCTGGTGTCAGGGTTACTATTGAGCCGCCAAAGGCCCCTGACATTACTTATATAACGACTACGTACTTACAACAGTAAGTAGTAACCGGGATCAACAGCTTAACATGCCTTCCGAAGCACGGATCATCTTACTGTCGGACAATCATGTGATCGGCCTGTAATGTCCTAACCAAGCTAGGGATCACAATGTAATTTTTGTGATATGTCCAGTGGTTTGAGCGTTGGTCTCACGATCCAAAGGCCCCGGGTTCGAATCCCGGAGGGGACATTTCACAAAAATTAATTTGTGATCCCTAGTTTGGTTAGGACATTACAGGCTGATCACATGATTGTCCGACAGTAAGATGATCCGTGCTTCGGAAAGCACGTTAAGCTGTCGGTCCCGGTTACTACTTACTAATGTAAGTATGTAATCGCTACATGGGCGATGTCAGGGGCCTTTGGCGGCTCAATGATAACCCTGACACCAGGGTTGATGATGTTGGTAATTCACCTCGTAACCCACACGATAAGAAGAAGAAGCAACTATGAGGTCACATTTTACCATTTTGGTATGAAACCCTAAAATATCACTGTAGGGTACATATAGCCTATATACGTCCCACTGCTGTTGGTGTCACTGCTATGTGTACATAAACTGGCAGTTTATGTACACATAGGTTGCCTGCAATTAATTGCTATTTTGGCAAATAGGTTGCCTACTTATTGTTTTATTTATGTTACGTGTTATATTTGTACTCAATAATGTATTATACTTATGTATTGTAATTGTAAGTTGGCTTTGTAGAGGTATAGGTGTTAGTGATACCGTACTAAATACCGAGGGAGATAGTTCAGCTCAAATTTTAAGTTAATATCACGTGAAACTTTCCGTCGCAAAATTATGGAATTAAATTTATTGGAAAAACACTAACATTTTAATTTCCCTTTAAAATATTACGTTCCTCTCGGCTTTTTCTAAAATTACAAAATTGAATATTTAAGCAGAATTTAATAAATTCCTAAAATCCCTCTACAAATTTGAAATTCCTATATAAAACAAGAGAACATCAAAATTTGATATCAGAAAACAGGGGCGACGTTCAAAATAATTTGGGGCTCAAAAATATTGGGCCCAAACATCAGAAGAGCTCCGAAGCTTTCTCATAAAAATAAATGAAAGGGTTAATCGTTGGGCATGCCCAAAATTACTTACTTCTGACCTTTTTTATGATGTATTTTTCTTATAATATCTTCATAAAGTTAGGATAGCTTGAAATATTGGGGGATTATTACGTTTTTGTAATAAAAACGCTCGCCTTTCATTTAATTTTATGATACTACGAGTTTGTTTTTTCGTATTAATATGCTGAGAATCGTTTTCGAGTTATTATTGCTTGGTAACGGAAACAAATGAGGTTTTGTGTTGTATTTTTTTTATGGTCGTCTGTCTCTTTAATTTAGATGCTCAATGTTTAGCAATTCTGTTGCCAGTTCCTGAGGCAGTTTCAGTTCTATTTTCAAACGGTTGCGGCGAACCGAAAAAAGGGTTGTGTTTGCTTTAACTTTTTTTTTGACGTGACTTATTCTAGATTTGCCGCAGATGGCATTAACTACTTGGCCGGACAAATGGGGAGCGATAAAGGCTCTCACCCGGTACAACGTTAAAGACAACATGCCCGAGGGTGCCCAGTTGGGCGCGAACCTCGGCTCAGGGTGTCGTCTGAGAGGAAAAATTTTTAAAAGTATTAATAGACCCTAGTGAGTCGATAGCGATAAGCGCTGATTGAGGGAAATCGTCGACCACGTCGGCGGGGTCGGTATCGGGGTCCTGAAGTGTTTGGTGTCGCGAGCTGATTGGCTGCCTCTATGGCTAGAGTAATCGGGTCGTCGGGATCCTATATTACGTCCTTCATCCCGCGATCAATCTACTGTAAGTCACTAAAGCTGCAAGTTATTCTAACCACTCAAGGCTCTGTCCTTTCCTTTAGGCGTACTTATTTCACTATTACGGTCGTGAGTTCATGTCATGTTATTGTTACCTACTTCACATTGTCGTTAGCAAACCGTTCTGTAAAAAGCCGGATAAAAATCAGGTCAATATAGTGATAAATCATAGCAATTGTTGTTTCCACGTGATTGATACGGGTTGGACCGATACCCGGATGACCGGTAGCTTTTTGTCCGGTAAGCCGGTTTTTCGTTTTTCACAATTTCAATTCGGACTGTACGGGGTCGGACTGTCCGAATAAATTGTACCTTTAAGTGTACTTTGATCGGTGAATTGGATAAGTTTCGGAATCCTATTCATACAACCGCCTACGTGGTCTAATGGTTAGTGCATTCGGCTCACAATCTGCATAGAATAACGAATACTACTACGTATAGAACGGACAAGGTAGGGGCAAGTCACAGGGACTGTAACCTGGAACCTGACAGAGGGCAGTACCTGTCAGTACTATCCAGAGGCGGAGGGTAGGAGTCCTAGAATGGCTTTGTAATAAACTACTCTGGGCGTCATCGCACTTGCGTCAGACAGAGTACTGCGGGGCGGAAGGTAAGAGGGAAACCACTGCCCTATTTTTCCCTAAAAAGTAGCATTAATGCTACATCGACAAGAGCGTGGCTCTTAAATTGACGATGATGATGATAGTACGGACACTCTCCGCCCCATGATGATAGAGTACGGACACTCTCCGCCTCGCACCAATTCGTTTCGCGCGTCAAGTTACATTTACCTCACCCCCTCTGCGTCTCACTTTAGTCTAAGTGGGCGTAAGCCACTACGAAGTAAGTGGGAGTGCTGTCTCCCTCGTACTTACGCGTTTAGAATGAGATTTTTTTTTATGGAGTGTCTGGTGTGTGTTTCGAGGTTCGGGTTCGATTCCCGATGGGGACATTGTCGAGGTCACTTTGTGAGCCTGTCCTTTGTTGAGGATTTCGCACGCTTGAATGATCTGATTGTCCGGAAAAGAAAGATGAGTCCGTGCTTCGAAGGGTAGGTGTTGAGGTTGTGAGGTGGAATACCAGCCTCATCAACCAGGGTTGACTTGACACTACCTAACTAACAGCCCCCTAACCAAAAGGCCCCTGACATGGCTCATGTAACGATTACTTATTTAAGTACATCAGTAAATAGTAACCGGGACCAACGGTTAGGGTAGGCGTTAGTGGTAGATGATAGAATAGGAAGGCCTAGGCGCACATACAGCCATCAAATTATACAAGTTTTTTTTAAAAAAAAGGGGCAGATCAAGACGTTTTTACACCAGCGAGCTTGCATGAAGTCTGTGATGAGATTGGAAGATGTGGAAGTCGTGTATCACGATCGTAGTAATTGGAATTTATTGGTGTCTGCCTACTGTCCAAAAACTACACTTTGTTTAGAAAGCCCTCATAACATGTGCATAAAACTATACAATAAGATACCTGATAAATTTAAAAACGGACCCACTAAAGTTATGACTTTTAAATTACGCGAATGGCTTATTACTAATAGTTTTTATAGTATTAGAGAATTTTTGAATTTCTGACATTTGCATGCTAATAATAATTAGCAGGATAGAGATGATATAACACTGCTTTATACCATAATGTGACTTTGTACCTACCTATCCTAAGCGAATAAATGATTTCTGATTTCTGATATCTTTATGTAAGTAAGTCTGTATATTGTATTGAACTTACAGAATGGAATGCCGGAAATTCTCGTTCCGCCCTATTGACCACTTCGTATTCCAAAGATAGCAATAATATTGACAGAAACAGGCGGCGTTCGGGAAGAATATATTTATTATTGGCACTATTGACTGAGTAAATGCTCTTAGGATCGCCGGGCGCACGTTCGTCCGGCGGCTTCGTCACAGGGTCGGATTTTTTGGGGCCCGTGGTAGAGACATATAAGACCCGTGGTAGCCCAGTTGCTAGAACGCTTGCCTCTCACTTTGACGTCGCAGGTTCGAATCCAGCACATGCCTAAACCAATGATTGTCGAATTTGTTTCCGAATTCAAGTTTGGATCATAAATGATTATCACGTGGTCAGCGGTGAAGGAAAACATCGTGAGGAAACCCACATTCCCGAGAAATGGATCGGAGGTATGTGACATAACTTGTATTGGGCCGGTTTTCCCGCGGGTTGGAAGTTCAGATAGGCAGTCGCTTCTATAAAGAATCGGACCTGTCAAATTTTCAGGTTAGGTAAGCGGACCCTGTGAAAAACGGGATAATGCTGGGGAGGTGATAATTATGTGTGTACACACAAATGTGTGTGTAAAACACGTGAGATTATGTACATAAACAGGTGATTCAAGCCTGAAAAGCCTTACCCAACAAAGGAAAGTCTCACAAAGTGATTTTGACCACGTCTTCATCGGGCATCGAACCCGGACCTCCAGATCGTGAGCCTGTCGCTCTAACCACTAGACCACGGAGGCTGTTATGGAGATCAAGTAATGTACGTGTATGTTATGTGTATCGTTTCGTGTTCGGAAGGCACGTTAAGCCGTTGGTCCCGGTAACTACTTACTGATGTAAGTATGTAGTCGTTACATGAGCCATGTCAGGAGCCTTTGGTGGCTCAGTAATAACCCTGACACCAGGGTGGATGACAACCCACACGATAAGAAGAAGATGTAATATTAAGTCATGAATTTTATGGCAAATTCGCATTAAGTTGTTTAGAGTCTGAGCTGAAATACGAACTCCTGTTCCAATTGCATCAAAGAAGCCGGACTTTCTAACTGCTTATTTCCCAGGAACAGGTCCGATTTCAGTGTTCTTCTTTCTTTTATAAGGGTAGTTTTTTATATAATTTAAAACCAGAAACATCTCGAGTGGGGCAAAATTCGATGTTCAAACGGAATGGATTTAAAGTACCTACTTTTCTGTTTACGTACAGAGACGGCTTTCGATTAGTACAGCTAACCGTTTTTCAAATTAAAATCAAAATCAAATCAAATATATGTACTTTATTGCACACAACATACAAAACAAATTTATACAAATGGATGATAGATACAGTACGATCTGGCGGCCTTGTTGCTAAGCAGCATTTTGTTTTTGTTTTTGAGTCTGTCCGTTTGTCTGTCAGAAGACCTCAAAATTAAATAATAAAAAGGAATTAATATATTTAATTTGATTTTGTTTTAATTTACTTTCTATTGTGTTAGTCCAATTGTTTTTATATTCTGTTTTGTGTAAACTGTTAAATAAATGAATAAATAAATATTTATTAAGTTCGACATTTCTATAGAGCATCACTGCGGCCTCCTTTCACATTTCCGCTATCTAAAATAGGTAACTGATATATCTCTTTATTAAAATAAGCTATAAGTGTAAACCACATCGAAATTTATACCAATAATGGGACGTAAGGTATTAATATTTCCGCCTTAATTCGACTATCGACTTGACATAATTGTTTCGACTTACGCAATTCCCTGTCCAATAACAATTTCGTAGACTCGAAGAGACATTTCGTTTCAATAATAATAGTAGTTTGGCAAGATAATATATCCCTTGGGTCATATTGAGGTAACTTTACTCTAGCTTTATCTACGTAGTTACTACACGACGTCTCACGCCCATACGATTGAAGACTAAAGTAAAACCGAGGGGTGGAGGGGGGAGGTAAACCTAGCTTAGTCGCTGGGAATCGAAGTTGATATCAAGTGGAATTTTCCGTCTCAAAAGTATGCATCATCATCAGCCGTACGACGCCCACTGCTGGGCATAGGCCTCCCCCAAGGATCTCCACGACGATCGGTCCTGCGCTGCCCGCATCCAGCGGCTTCCCGCGACCTTCACCAGATCGTCGGTCCACCTTGTAGCGGGCCTACCCACTGAGGGTCGTCCGACACGCGGCCGCCACTCCAGAACCCTTCCGCCTCAGCGGCCATCGGTTCTCCTCGCCATGTGTCCTGCCCACTGCCACTTCAGCTTAGCGATTCTCTGAGCTATGTCGGTGACTTTAGTTCTCCTGCAACTGACAAAGTATGCAACTGACAATAATTTTAAAAAATAAAAAATAATCATGAATTTTGCGACAAGAAATTCCACTTGATGTCAACTCAGAATCATGGTCTGAACCATCCCCCTATTCGTTACGACGTCACTTACACCCCGTACAAGTATAATGATTCAGCTCATTATTCTGAGTTAATATCAATTGGAATTTTCCATCGCAAAAGTATAGAATTGAAAATAAATTAAACAAAGTAAAAAAGAAACATTAATTTTACGACGGAAAATTCTACTTGATATTAACTCAGAATCATGGTCTGAATCATCCCCCTCAGTATTCGTTACGATGTTTTTACACCCTCTATACGTTGTTTGTATAAAAATAATAAAGTTCAGGCAGCTGAATTCATGTCTGTAGTAATGGCTATGTATAATATTTCACGCCTAAAAATGGCAGCAGAATTTTCCGTTGCGGAACAGTTATTACGAGAATAAAAATACGCAGTAGGGTGATTGGACAAATAACAGCAATCCAATAACAATTACATCTATCAACACTAGGGTATAACAACTGTTATGGGCCGTATCGGCCCGACAGGAGAGCATTCCCTTCAATCAATATGACGATGGAAATATATTGGGTTTTCCCGTTGTTTATGCCTTTCGTATGTAATAATATAATGGTAGGGGGTTTTTATTACTTTTCTGGCAATATTATGTACTTTCTACGCAAAAGGCATCTCCGCATATTGTGGTAATCCTTCTTTATGGCTTCTCTGTTTGACAGGAAATGATTTTAACACGTTCACTGTAAGTGAAAATAAGATCTCAACCCGTTACGTGCAATGCTATTTTTCGGTAAACACATTGGAATTTATGAACACAGACACACTATATCAGAAAAAAAATGTGCCCCACATATGGGCCATGCACGTATGAGTTACTTTATTGCCCCATATGTGGTTCATACACAGTGAAAGTGTTAAGAATGGTTTTTCTCGGGACTGTTGTATAAACCTATTAATGATGGGCCATTGCCATAGACTCATTAATCCTTTATTCGGCAGAAAAAAAGTTCTAGTATAATGATAATATAATTTTAAATACAGGTTTATATATTTATTATAAACAACCCATGTTTAGGAGCCAGTAAAAAATTGTTTAAAAAAAAATTTGTACCTTTCAGATTTCAGGAAAATACATGTTCGCTGCGGCGAACGTTGTCAATGTATGAACGGAAAATTAGGAAAAAAAAAGATTATAATTATATTAACGAAGACCATACGGCTCATTATTTCCATCAAAAACAAAAACAATTCGAATAAAAAGTGACAACCATAAAGAAAAATCAGAATGCGAGAAAGATTTATTCCGTATTAAATTTTCTCTTTGCGAGTTTCCCTAAGCACAGGTGAATGGTATAAAAAACAAAAACCATTTAAGTGACAAACACTCCTAAAGGATTTGACATAAGTAATATTGAAATGATCAATCGTGTACATTTTTATCACTGTCACTTAACGACCTCCGTGGTCCAGTGGTTGAGCGTTGGGCTCACGATCCGGAGATCCCGGGTTCGAATCCCGGTGGGGACATATCACAAAAATCACTTTATGATCCCTAGTTGGTTAGGATATTACAGGCTGATCACCTGATTGTCCAAAAGTAACATGATCCGTGCTTCGGAAGGCACGTTAAGCCGTTGGTCCCGGTTACTACTTACTGATGTAAGTAAGTAGTCGTTACATGAGCCAGGTCAGGGGCCTTTGGCGGCTCAATAATAACCCTGACACCAGGGATGATGAGGTTGGTAATTCACCTCACAACCCACATGATAGAAGAAGACTGTTACTGTTGTTTTTCGTAATCGTTTGCAACTCAGAGGCTACAATATATTCTATAAATAGTTCTATACGTAGTATTTTCTCTTATTCTATGCGCGTGGATGCGTGTTCTTCCGTTGCTTGTAAGTATCTCCGTTTGTATAGAAAACACGTACAGTCTAACACACAGAAAATGCATCCACGCGCGTTCATGCGGATCACGCGCATACTTAATGTTCCTTAATTCACACATAAAAAACGAAAATATGTCGAAAAGTAAAATGAGATTGATTTTCGATCATTTTAGACTGGCTTCTACTTCTATAATTGTACACAGCGAAAACAAAATGTACTTAGCTATGACTTTGTGTCATAATATGAAATCAAACACGATTTCCAAGGCGGCCTCTTACCACGTCACCTCTTTTCTTTCTGTCCCGGAACGTGTTAAAAGACATTGTAACCACGTTCGAGTCGCAATCCTTACATAACATTTTAATGAACTCGGCAAAACCACCAAATATCTCCTCTTCAAACAAAAATAAACCGTTTAAAAAACAGGAAAATTGTTTCTCATGGTAAAACAAAGACTTCCCTTTGGGGAGAGAAACCATTGTGATGTATACGAAACAATTAATTCCAAATGTGCCGCAAATGTTGCTGTGTGCCTATTTGCCCCTTTTTCTGGCAAATTGAACGTATTCGGGCGTCGGAACGGAATAGTAGCAGTTTATTCTTTGTAATTTGTTATTTTTTCATCGCAGAAATAGACTAAAGCTGTATCCATGGTATAAGAAGACCAGGTATGCTCAATCTATCGATGACGTAAGGGTTACCATTCAATTGGTATCTCCACCATTCAAAGGACGCGAATTTTATCATTGAAAATTAAGTGAATTACTGACTGATGTATTTAATTACTAATATTTGTCACTTATACAAAAATCATTAAAACTGTACGTAAATATTTTATTAAAAGTACAAAATTTATTTGCAAAGTAAATTAAAAACATTGGACGTTGGTAATTTATTTTTTACGAAATGGCAACGCAGGGTCCGATGACGTCAGCTGGGCTAACCTTGAAATGCTAGCTGTCAGGTTTGAGCGTACCTGGTCTTCTTATATCATGATTTTATCGTTGTCTAGTGTATAATGACAACTAATACGTTTCTGTGTTCGTTTTCCATGTTTCTATATAGAAAATATTTCGTGTGTGCGTTGACTTCTGATGTGATGTCATTATAATGGCCCCGATTCCTGGAGACACCGCCTAATTTTATTTTACGTTATATCCGTCATTTTCATATCCGTCGAAAAGGAAAGGGACGGATGATTCACAGCTCTTAATTTTAGGAAGAATGAGTAAATGAATGTGTCGGGTTATTGACTGATGTAAAATTTTTAGACGGTTGGTTTAGATTTGTGCTTAAAATTGACGTGTGTTCCATAAATTTTATGCTTGTCGATTACCCGTCCTTTTCCTTTTCGGCGGATAAGAAAATGACAGATATAACTTAAAATAAAATTAGATGGTATTTACAGGAATTAGCACCAATGTATATATATGTTATCCGTGTCTGTGGTGTCCTAAATAATAAAATGTTTCTTTCTTTCTTTCTTTTTTTCTAATATTAGCACAACGTTACTTTAGAATTTATTGTAAATTGCACCTGAGAAATGCGTTTCGCAGGTAACTGACTATGTATTAAGCTGGTTTTCCCTTCGCGGGTTGGAAGGTCAGACAGGCAGTTGCTTCTGTAAAAAAAGCCGGGCCCGCGTGATGGTTTAAGGCCCGATCTCCCTATCCATCCATAGGGAAGGCCCGTGCCCCAGCAGTGGGGACGTTAATGGGCTGATGATGAAAGTTAAAGCAAAAGCGTCTCTATAACATAACTGAGTCAAAAACAATAAATTTTATAACCAACTAATAATTTCACGCTCCAACGTTCTGACCTACTTTTCAACTCGTCAAACATTTGCAAATGAATCGGATTAGTTTATAATCAGTTTACACGCCGCCAGTCATTTTAGCATCCAACTTCATATTAGGTCATCATCACTAATTTAAGAGCCACGCTCTTGTCGGTGTAGCATTCTCCATGCTAAATTTTAGGGAAAAATAGGGCAGTGATTTCCCTCTTTCCTTCCGCTTCGCAGTGTCTGACGCGAGTAGAATGGCGCCCAGAGGGCTTAGCACCGTAAGCAAGCGACTCTTTCTTGCGACAGAGATCATCTGTCTCTTTCTGTGTAGTACCGTGAGAGAGTGAAGGGTGACGTATGTCGAGGCGAGAAAGAGTCGCACGCTTACGGTGCTAAGCCCGCTGAGTAGTCTATTTCAAAGCTGTACTAGGACTCCTATCTTCCGCCTCTGAATAGTACTGACAGTTACTGCTGCCCTCTCTCAGGTTACAGGTTACAGTCCCTGTAACTAAATTAAAGTCTATAACGACAAAAACAACCGTTATATAAAAATCAACGGTTATAAAAATCTGAAAGCAGACCAAAATGCTTTATTTTAGTACAAACATTTTATTTCTTAGCTTTATTTTCCCTACACGTGCGAGTTTTGATGTTATAGTACTTTAGCAACAATACAAACGGGCGGCCTTATTGCGCTGAGGCAATATCTTCCAGGCAACCACTACCAGGAATCAGCCATAAAAGAAGACTTGGATGCGGGACGGTTACTACAACGGTTAATTTAATAACTGCAGATAATATTTATACAAATACACTTTATATAATAATTATATACTCAATATAATATAAGACATATTATTAACCTAATAATGCTTAACCAATAACCATACTATAAAGAAAAAACTAAACTATACAAAGACACACAACAGAATAAGAAGGAAAATATAAATATATAGAATACATTATAATAGTAAATATACTAAGAAAAACTCTAAGAAGTGGAAAATGAAGTATGTATATGTCAATAATGTTGTATTCACACTGTATTCAAATCTCGACGGATATTCTTCGGTTATGTATTATGGTAAAATTATTATCGCTACATTTAAATATATCTTCGAGAAATAGACACGTTAGGAAAAAACTGTAAACATCCATATTCATTGTTTAGGTACTTAAGTATATCTATTTCCGATTTCTCGAGATATCAAATCTTTTTCAGAAAGTATTTTTAAGTCTATTATAATATTTCGTTACATAATAATTGTTTTGAGTTATTTTATTCTTTTTCGATGAGATTTTTACCGTCGTGGGTATTTTCTAAATTTTTAATTTTGCTTCATTTTTTACTTGACTTATTGCAGATTTGCATCCGGCCAAGTAGTTAATGCCATCTGCGGCAAATCTACAATAAGTCACGTCAAAAAAAAAAAACAAAAAAAATATTGCAGATTTGCCGCAAATGGAATTTGCTTTACTTGGACGTCAAAATACTCGTAAGAAATTACTATGGAATTTGTTTGAAAAGCACATTGTGACGTCATAGAAAAACGTGGTAAAATTTGAAGCACTTATTATTCTGATTTTCTACATTTCGGACCCACGATACCCCTGACGATACCCCTGGTGGTATTGTGGGTCTTTTAAAATTAAACGATACCCCTGTCAAAATGACCGTAGTGTTGTAGTATTGCGGTGTGGAATACGGAAATGCATTAATCTCATGTATGTAAATGACTAATGAATTTTAGAGACATGAGCTCATTTGGAATTTACCACGAGGCATGGGAGGAGCTCGCCGACGATCGAGACCTGTGGAGGAAGCGTGTGCTCGATGGACGCGACACTCATGATCACACCTGGTTTGACACACTGGCGAGCAGGAGAATGAAACGCCATCAAACCGACAACAATCCACCAGTTGGAGACTTCTCCTGCAGAGTGTGTGGTAGAGTTTGCCGCTCTAGGATTGGCTTGCACAGCCATGAAAGAAAGTGCATTTCTTCGAGGCAATGACGATCGTCTGAAACAGATGTATAAGGCCAATGATGATGAAATGACTAATGTACTTATAACTATAACGCATAAAAAAACCCGTAAAGGCATACTGCGCAATACAAACTCTTTAGTGACAGCGCTATGACAATAAATTTAATAAAGATGGCAAAGCTATTATTAATTAATGTCACAACACTATTCATTGGGGGTATCGTTTGATTTTAAAAGACCCACGATACCACCAGGGGTATCGCCAGGGGTATCGTGGGTCCGAAACGCTTTTCCATTTTAAATAAGTTTATGTTTTGGATCTGTCTTTATTTAGAAATCAGAATTTAATGTTCTATCTTTGACCTAGGACACTACCCAATTGCTTAAATATACCATTTTAGAGCTTTGGATTTATTTTTTACGGGATTTTCGTAGATATTCCGCAGAGGACATTAACCACTTTTCCGGACAAATGGGCCCAGAGCGCCATCTGGGAGGATTATGATGATATTACTAAAGTTTAAAAGATTGAGTTTAGGAAAAGAGTAATGCAAAACGAAATTCCCCATTACCTTTCAACGTAATTTCCTCCAGAGCTACCCCTTTAAGATCTACCGTGAAGATAAGCCGGGAAAAGCGTTCCATTTCACGCAATTTCACCGAGAAATTGTACCGACATATTTTCCATCTAAGCCCAACACCTCTGATTAGGTTCCTCTAATAAACTCCTCGACTTTATGTTGCATTTTGCGATATTTCCTACTTTTCTACTCACTCTATCTTCAGGTTAAAGCAAGCTATGTTGGTGAACGAATTAACTTCCTATTCTTTTGCTTTGTTCGTGTGTTTGCTTGTCTTACAGAAAGCTCGGCGAGGTATCGGTACTTAGTTCATCTTGCGATGGATACATCTGACTACCCCAATTGGGATTTGGTCGTGAACTTATGTTATGTGTGTTTAATTTGTTGGTTGAGCGATCCCATACGACACTGCTCACCAACGCGGTTTTTGTTTCATTTTCATACTTTTGCGACGGTAAATTCAACTTGATATCTACTCAAAATCGTAGTGAAATCATCCCTCAAAGTTTTCGTTACGATGTCACTAACACTCTGTATATGCAGCAAAACAAATGTATGATGATGATGAAGATGATGATGATGCGATCCAGCCGATTTCGGCTACGGCGAATGCTTCAACTCAGACGTTCATGTGCTCGCATGTTGTATAAATATATGTTGTATAAATGTATACATATTGTTAGTGACAGGAACGTGGATACGCCACCAAGGTATGTACTGTAGGAATGTTTAAGTACTGGTGGATTTCATCCATCTTTGTGAATCAAGGGGGGGGGGGGGGGTTATGAGTACGGTCACGAGCATTACACTTTGGTACCATGTCACATTAACTTTTTTGACAAATTGAACTGTAAGTCTCATTAAAATGTCAAATATGTTAGTGCGACAGAGTTCTAAAGTGGGTACATTATATTGCTCATGACTGTACACCATTCTGAACTTGTAAATGATGATGTGAAAAGGAATTATAGTCATAGATTCAAGTTTACTATGTAGGTTGTCTATCATTTACCTAGGTACTACGAGTAGGACTATTGAGAATTTTGTGTTACTGGGAAGTTAAAATTCCCAGTGGTACTACCAGTAAGTCTATTGGGAAGGGAATTCCCAGTAGTTCAACTGGTAAGACTACTGGGAATTGGGGAACCTAATGAGTCACTATTGTCCCATCGGTATTCAAAAATTTCCCGCGAAAAAAAAGGCTGATCGCATTTTATGCTTTTCATTTCCACCTAACCCGGTAGTTCATGCAAAAAAATACATACATTTTTAAAAGCAAGCCAAAAAGGGGCCTTTTACCGTAGGCATTTCTTTAACGAATATTTTCAGCTTTTTGACATTTCATTAAATAATCTATACGTAGTTTCACATTCTACTTTACAGTGGTTGGCTGTGACAAGCCCCGTTTTAATTAAAAGTAGGCTTGCTTTGCAGACAAAAACTTTTCATCGAATATTAGATTTTGGTCGCGCACAGCCGGTTTCCTGTTAGGCTTACCGATATAACAAAATTAAAAAAAAGAAAAAGCATTGAAAATGAAATTCGGAAATATTTCTTCTTCAAAATTGGCTTACAAAGCGCTTTGAACGTCAAAAAATAAATTGCGTATTATGTAACTGTAAAACTATTACCACATCGGAAGCTGCATCGCTGAGGGAAAGACGTGGCCAGAAAACCTCCCAGCATATTATTTACCAGTTTTATCAAATACTTCTTTAGCTTCTATGGAAGTAAAAAAAAAAAATAGAACGGCTGAGTCCATTTCCACAGATTAACCTGAAGATTTAAACGACTTTTTTGTCTATTTTGCATCTTACGTTCTTCTATGCTGTTCTGGGAGCAATTAAAAGGCATAGACCACGTTCAGCTGCTTGTCTTCCCGGGCATGTCGTAAAATCCGACAGAGCGATTGTGTTCTCTAACATGATGGGCTAATGTTATTCTAATATGTTAGGTATGTTAATATTTATTCTTTCTTTCTGTCAAATAGGTTTCCTCGCGATATTTTCCTTCATCGCCGAACAAAACATGAATTTTTACTTTTCTCGTGTGGGTTGTGATCACAATTTTTGATCTTGAGATCGATATCTGACTTCATCTGCCCTGGTATAAGTAATGCGTAAGTAGTAAACAACCGAACCAACGAATAGTGTGCTATATTATGTCACTCTATACGCTTCCAAGGGCGTACCTATACCAATTTTTATCTTTTACTTTAATAAAAATTGACGGCCACAAGAGAAAAAAAAAATGCTAAGTCCTTCATTCCCAAAGGTTAACCCTTATTGATGTCGCCCATCCATTTGCGCCATAACCTGATATTTTCACCGTTATTTTTGACATATTCTTTTATGGCTCCTTTTGGTGAACGTTTTAACTTGCCGCGACTTTTGTCAAATCAAATCAAAATCAAAAATATTTATTTTTCAAAATTGACTTTCATAGTCAGCGCTTTTTGAACGTCAAAAATTAAATTACATAATATTATGTCACTAGCTGTAAAACTACTAACTGTTTTTTCAGAATAAATAAAAAATGGTTAAGGATACACGAGCCCCCGTGGTCTAGTGGTTAGAGCGTTAGGCTCGCGAACTGGATGTCCGGGATCGATTCCTGATGGGGACATTGTTAAAATCAATGGTGGCCAAGGGATGGTATGCGATATAGAGGCAGACCACCAGCCCGGTGGTCAGATGACATTGAGAGGTACGCAGGAAAGCAATGGATGAGACTTGCACAGGACCGAAAAGGATGGCGTGAAAGAGAGGAGGCCTATACCCAGGAAAGGGTGGACACAGGTTGGGTAGATAGATATATATCTACCCACTTAAAAAGGATTTCAGGTATGAGCTTGTTCCCATTTTTTATTCGAAAACGCCAATGCCATTGCTTTTCAAAGCCTTTTATTGGCCTTTTTTGACAGGGATTTTTTTAACACGTTCTCTGTATATAAACCACATATGAGGCATGAAACTCACAATACATGTGCATGTCCCATATGTGGGGCATATTTTTTTACTTGCCACAACGTGTAAAAATTTACAAATAAATAAATAAAAAATGATACAACTCGAGTTATATTACTTTTCACTGACAGTACAGAAATACATTGCACGTGAGGGGTTGATATCTAATTTTCAGTTACACAGTGAACGTGTTAAATAAGCATTTGACCACAGTCTCACCTGATGGTGAGTGACGATGTATTCTAGACAAGATCACGCTTACCTAGCAAATGCCTTTTCGCTTTAGCCTTGAAGACTCCCAGATTATAACGAGTTGGAAAAACAGACGACGGCAGACAGTTCCAGGCCTTAGCTGTTCGCATCGAAAAGGAAAAGGCTAAACGTTTAGTGCGAATTGGTGGTATATCCACAACATAAAGATAAGAACTCTAGATTCTAACGAAATCGGATCAGAATCAGAATAAGAACCATTTGTTGAACGTAAAAATAAAAACTTAAAAAGAAAGAAACAAAAAGAAGAAGAAGAGAAGTGTCGCGCTGGAAATAGTTTAAGAAAGGAGAACCATAATGAAGACTATAGAGAACCGTAGAGGAAATATGATTGGTCACCTGATACGACACGATTTATTTATGACAAACATCATAGAAGGAAAAAATTAAGGGAAGAGATGAAGAGGTAGACCTAGGAGAACTTTTATGAAACAAATAAAAGAGAAGGTGCAGGTCGTGTCGTATCAGGAGGTGAAGGATTTGGCGGGATGAAGAGAGGAATGGCGATTACTCCACCGACAAGAGCGCAGCTCTTAAATAAAGAGAGAGAGAATTATAAAGAACATAATAGTAATTGTAAAAAAGTAAAACATCTTCGCCAACCTGCAGTGGAGCAGCGTGATTGAGGGTAGGCCTGTGCCCAACATTATTTTTTATTACAGGCTTATTCTCGTAACGCCAAGGTAAGGATTTAAAAAAATGATCTTAATGGTCTCATTGGTCTTGGTTGGTCTGTACTCTTCTCAATGGCAAATAAATGATTATATAGGCTGTTTGTGTGTTGCCATAATTAAGTATTATTGCTAGCACGCGTAATGAATGACTTTCCAGGCTACCCCAAAAAAATATAGATGGCGCTATTCGTTTAACCTTTTAGTTTCATCGGTAACTGTCATATAATAATATGTATCTTTTATCTTTATTTTTGGCTATAAATAATAACCCTTTAGTTCAACGTAACGTGGATAAACTTGTTGAAATCAGTCAGGAGTTGCTGTGGTCTTCTGGTACACTGGCTTCTCAAACGGGGAGCTCCGGTTCGAACCCCGGTACCGGTCTTGCACCAATGAGTTATCTTAATTGCAGTTACCACTAACACAGTTGGCTTGACCATTATAGACGGCGATACGGCTCACCTATCACGTTTGTCTAACAGAAACCTCGGTGAGGTGTGGGTACCTGATTCATCTTGCGATGGATGTATCTCTGCCTACCCTAAATTGGAATATAGTCAAGATCTTATGTTATGTTCTCATCTAATCGAGGAGGTGAGAATTGTACCCAGAAATTAAAACACATAATGGCCCCGATTCCTGCAGACACCGCCTAATTTTATTTTAAGTTATATCCGTCATTTTCATATCCGTCGAAAAGGATGGAAAGGAGGGACGGATGATTCACAGCTCTTAATTTTAGGAAGAATGAGTAAATGAATGAATAACCCGGGCGAATCAAAAGGTACGTCGCTGGTATGCAATCCGTTTGACGTGCTGTCTACTTAACTGTGTCGGGTTATTGACGGATGTAAAATTTTTAGACGGTTGGTTTAGATTTGTGCTTAAAATTGACGTGTGTTCCATAAATTTTATGCTTGTCGATTACCTGTCCCTTTCCTTTTCGGCGGATAAGAAAATGACAGATATAACTTAAAATAAAATTAGATGGTATTTACAGGAATTAGCACCAATAACGGATTCTTACCGCGTTTAAATGGAGATATGAGACTTTGTACCCAGAAGTCGAACGTATGCTGTTGTATAATAATTATGATCTCCATCTTCCTAGCGTTATCCCGTTTTTCACAGGGTCCGCTCACCTAACCTGAAGATTTGACAAGTCCGGCTTTTTACAGAAGCGACTGCCTGTCTGACCTTCCAACCCGCAAAGGGAAAATCAGTCCAATACGGTTTAGGTCACATATCTCCGAAATGCATTTCTCGAGAACGTGGGTTTCACGACGTTGTCCTTTGCCGTTGAGCAAGTGGAAACATGAATTCGAAAACAAATTTAGGTTGTTTATATAACAATGAGTAAATTAAACAAAAACATGTTTCGATAACTGATTACGTAATACGAGTAGCTACGTAAAAGTTTTATTATTTAATATTATTTATTTGATTTATTATTTTTATTGACATTATTATTTAAAAGTTAATTTTTTAAATTAAAACTTTTACAAACCGCCTTATTTAAAACAGCTTTTTTAACATTAATTATTTTATCCTTACCTATCTAAATAACTGATAAATTAGTTCTATAATAAGCGTAGAAATTATACAGTATGTTTTATTTTTTTTAAGGTAAATATTTTGTCTACAACAAAATATAATTAATACAAACTTAAGAACAAAATACTTACCCTAATACTTTTCCGAGCACATTTCACTCACAGCACTGAAACTCCTTTGCAATCCGTTAAAAACAAACAAAAACACATCACACTGTCAGTTTTAAAAAAGAACAAAGAACACTTTCATTTCTTGTTTTTTTACGCACTTTCACTTTAACACTTCGACGGACGATCGCGAGAGATGCTTTCAAAGCCGATGTAACGTTCGCCCCGTACGGTAAAGCGTTCCGATCTAACCCCCACCAGCAACTGCGGTGCGTTACCGCGCAGGCGCTAGGATAAAGAATATAAATTCGCGATTTGTTCCCCTGAAGGTCGGTAATATGATTAAACTAAGTTTCTGATAATATTTCGCTGTTATGGTTTTAAAATTGGAGCGTAGGAATTGAAGTTATACAATGCCTCAATGCTTTTGCGCGCACGGACCTTTTTTTCAATCTCTTTTTCTTATCCTCAGCGGGAGATTTCCAACAAAATATAAGCTAAAGACAACATCCTAATTAAGGTATTCAGAGGTACAATCAAAAAGCAAAAGTACAGTCACTGAGCCCAGCGAATAATTTGTAAACAGTGGTGAAATTATGAACAATTAGTTATCATAATAATAAAATTTCTTTTTTTGTAGGTGTTTTTGGTCTATTACAGAAACGACATGTAACCAGGAGGTCTTAAGTGCAACCAGTGTATTTGTTACTTTATAAGAAACTGATTGGACTTTTGCAGCTTATCGTTCATTCATCGCCAGATGAACTAAGTATCCACAACTCACCTAGCTTACTTTGAAACCAACGAAAAAACATTGTATAAAATCTTCTTCTATCGTGTGGATTGTGAGGTGAATTACCAACCTCATCAACCCTGGTGTCAAGGTTACTATTGAGGCACCAAAGGCCCCTGACATAGCTCATGTAACGACTACTTACTTACATCAGTAAGTAGTAACCGGGACCAACGGCTTAACGTGCCTTTCGAAGCACGGATCATCTTACTTTCGGACAATTTAGTGATCAGCCTGTAATGTCTTAACCAAGCTAGGGATCACAAAGTGATTTTCGTGATATGTCCCCACCGGGATTTGAACTTGGGACCTCCGTACCGTGAGCCGAATGCTCAAACCACTGGACCACGGAGGCCGTTAGATCTCTGCCTACTAATGGAAATGCGCGTGATTATTATACTCAAATTTAGGACAAAGTTTTGATGACTTCTGACGCTCTAAACTGTTTCAACTGTCAAAATAAAATACCATTGTGACAGGTATACACGATCAATAAAGTGCTTAATTAATACTTGACGTAATTACGGAAGTTTCGACGTGTTCGCATCTTTACGTGTTAATTAAAGAGACTTGTTTCCCGAAAAAGAATATTTAATTCAGTAGATAGAAAAAAGTTAAATGTACAGGTCGTTAGTGACATCGTAACGAATACTCAGGGGGATGATTCAGACCATGATTCTGAGTAAATATCAAGTTTGGTAACGAAATTGCCAGGCTTGAATCACCTGATTGACCGAACAAGTAAGATGTCCCGGCTATTAGCCGTAAAAATACTTCCACAAACTCGCAATGAAGCAGCGTGGTGGAGTATGCTCCACACGCCCTCCGTTTGTTGAGGGGAGGCGTGTGCTCAGCAGTGGGACGTATACAGGTGTTACTGACAATGTAACGAATACTGACGGGGATGATTCAGACCATGATTGAGTTGATATCGAGTAGAATTTTCCATCACAAATATCATATTATTTTTAAATTTTTTAAAATTGTTTCAATTCTATGCCTTTACGATGGAAAATTCTACTTGTTATAAACTCAGAATAATCAGCTGAATCATCCCCCTCAGTATTTGTTACGATGTTGCTAACACCCTGAAAGTACTTATCACAACGGTCACAATTTTTATCACTGTCGTTGTCGATTGTCATAATCTGCTACTTACCTGGTTAGCCAAGCTTGTTAGCCAAGTCAAGCTAGCCATGCTTGTTAGCCAAGCCAAGCTGGTTGCTCACTCCCCAGGACTGGGAACGAACGAAAAAACATACACACGCACCTAACATAGCGGTCAAACATTTAAAAACCGTTATTTTGCATTCTATTTTTGTGTAGTTTAAATTGTTTTGGTTTGGAGATGAAAAAACTATTTCATGCCGTCGCCAACTGTATTGACTGTTCATTGCCATATTCTGTTATATAAAGAAAAAAATCAAAAAAATATATTTTACAAAATTGGTTTAAATAGTCAGCGCTTTTTGAATGTCAAAAAATAAATTACATTTATGTAACTAGCTGTAAAACTACTACCTCATCGGAATCTGTAACGCTGAGGGAAAGACATGGCCAAACCTCCCAGCACAGGGCCCTAGTCCTACTGTTTCATATTTTCCTTTCTTTTTTATTAAATCCAAAATATTGCAAAAAATGACTTACATAGTCAGCGCTTTTTGAATGTCAAAAATTAAATTACGTAAATATTATGTAACTAGCTGTAAAACTACTACCACATCGGAATCTGTAACGCTGAGGGAAAGACGTGGCCAATCCTCCCAGCACAGGGCCCTAGTCCTACTGTTTCATATTTTCCTTTCTTTTTTATTAAATCCAGTATAGTTCTAGTATAGTATAGTTCTTGTTATCTAATTACTTAAGCGGTGTGATCGTTTAACAAAAGTGCTGTTTTTCTTATTAAATAATGAATTGATATTATTGCAAAGAAAAAAAAAATAAGATTATATTAAAATATTTAGTCTTTGCTGTAACATTTATAAATAAATATATAAGCCCACTATTATAATTTGTCTAACGTGTAGAATTTGTAAACTTAAGCTTGTATAGTTAGCCAGTCTTGTGTTAAAAGCTTGGCTCTACATGAGATATGAAAACTTTTTTAAATTCCGATCGATATGGTATCGTCTTAGCAACATTTTACATGAAAATGTTTTTGTTGGGATTAGTTTTAAGAACGTGTAAACGCACGTCATGTGTATAACTCAAGTAAGGGATTTCCTCAAACATTATTCCTGGGGTTCTGCCGAATATATTAGCAATTACTTTTTCTAACGTGGCTCTAACTCCCTCCTCCTTTTGAATATTTATAAAGACTTAGTTAACTTGTAATTAGAACGCCTACGAATTTGTTACCAAACCTTTTTTAAGGTTCTTCTTTGGGTAAAAAGGCCTTCCCAATCTTCATGTTTATATTAGAGATTTCACTGAATATGTTTTACATTTAGATGCCATCAATGTAAAGCACATTATAAAGTCACAGCTTCTCGCCCCTATCTTCGTACGCAGAGTCATATAGTACTTATATATTATAACAATACATACACAGAATCAAAATCATTTATTCAACGTAATTTTCATGGATGAAGGTCAATGTAACATTTTTGAATTTACGTCATTTCGCAAGGTGTTATGGCTGAGGAGAAGTAATGACAAGAAACTGCAACAGCAACACATTAATTACCAGACATTTTTATCATTTAGGTAATCATTAATTTTATAATAAGCTTTTTATATAAAGTAAGCTTTGTATTTTATTTGTAAATATGTATACATAAACCCAAAAACGATGAATTTAATTTACTTAATCTTGAATTTTGAATAGCAATTTTATTTTTATTCCGTAACATAGTTAACACGTAATCAACACAACTGCGGCTTAAAAAAGCTGCCAAGGAGTGGGGTATATACTACGTATAAAATTAAGAAGAATATGGGTATACTCTTTATCTTCTAACAATTCTTTTATTGCATAAATATTGATTGTCCACCACAATGAAGAGAACATAAAGGGGAAAAGGATTGTGAAACACTTAATGATATTTGAACAGTAGAGTACTTTTTTATATCCAGGCGGAGGATTCTGAGCTTCTTTATATAAGTGGTGCATGCTCGCCTCGAAATGTTCGTGTACCTACGCGGTGGCGTCCGGAAGTCGGGTCGCACCTTTCCCTCAAAAATGTGCGAAGGGAGCGATAGCTGGCTTTCGCGTCAACTCGTGATCGGGTGCTGCGTATGTGGACAGGCCTGCTTCTGTCAGGGAGCTCATAAAACACTGTTTCTGTGATAAAGTCACATAAACTCCCACCGACTGTAATTGGAATACCATTGTATTTAAGTCTATAAACAAATTATGAAATACAAACTGGATTTAAAAAAAAAAAGAAAAGAAAGGAAAACATGAAACAGTAGGACTAGGGCCCTGTGCTGGGAGGTTTTCTGGACACGTCTTTCCCTCAGCGTTACAGATTCCGATGTGGTAGTAGTTTTACAGCTAGTTACATAATGTGTAATTGAATTTTATGACGTTCAAAAAGCGCCAACTTTGTAAGCCAATTTTGAAAATAAATATTTTTGAATTTTTTTTTTTTGAAAGTTCTTAATAGTCATGTTATATGATATGCCATTTTCTCTTTTTGCAGATACTTTTCCTTGGCTATAAAGGTGTGAGAAGCTGCAGTAGTTTTAGGCGGATAAGATACTCGACAAAAAATATATTTACCTACATAAAACTTGACTATAACATTGATATGTTACCTAATGAATAAAGATATTTTTGAGTTTGAGTTTGCTCGCTATCTTTTTAATTATTTGATATTTTGAAGACAAAATTGACAACATGAAACTACAAACACAAATAGAGTCCAAAAACCCAAACAGCTATTCAACTGAATCGCATTGACCTCGCAAAGTTATAAACTATGGACTCCGCTTTGTGGACTTAAATTTGCTCCAACCCGCCGCAATACGACTTGACACCAATAAAATAGTTTTAAATGGAACTTGAAAGAACCGCTTTTATAGCCAGAGGAGTAAACTCGGTTCATTTGAAATCTAGAGTTTGGAGCGAAACTGTTTTTGACAGGAAATAAAATCTTTTAAATAGTTCAGGTGGGTTTGGAAATGTAAAAATACTTATTGGGGTCGAATTTCCCGCGTAGAGTTCAAGTATGTCAGAATGTGCATTATGTACATGGCATCACGCCTGTTACCCCGAAAAGGGTAGGCAGATGTATGTTGTATATACATCGAAGCGACTGTCTGTCTTACCTTCCTACCTGCGAAAGGAAATCCAACCCAATAAAATAAATCATGACAGTTTTTTGAGACACGGGGTAATTTATCATGCGATGGCTACCTCTAGCTACCCCGATTAGGATAACCTCGTATATCGTAAAAAATAAATAGTAACCCCCTTTTTTATGGCGGTTAAAAAGGTGTTTTTTTTCCATACACACTGATGACAAACGCCCACCCATCCAAATTCTGTCCTCCCCAAACGTACGTTAATTTACCCAGTCAATTGCCAGCTATGTAGAGACAAAAGAAACAATTTATCAAATACGTTTAATTAAGAAGTTCTCTCACAAGGGAAACTTGGATCATTAATCATAACAATAAGTATTGTTAATTTCATTTAACTTCCTGCACACAATCATAGTTTGTTGATATCGATTGGAACTTGATATTGAAGCTAGATTGTAATAGACTAAACCCAAACAGCTATAAACTAGCTAGCTAGCTAGTTTTAGATTATAAATAGGACACTTATGATTACCTAAAAACACGAACACGATACACGATATCTTTATCTGCTAAAGCTAGATACATTTGTGTATATTTTCCGTATTTAGACTGCCTGTCCACCGCAGCGGAGCGAGGCAGCGGAGCGGAGAAACGGAAAAATATTAACCAAAACAGGGCATTGCGAACTAGTTTGAACAAGCCTGTTGGTAAATATTTCTCCGTTACTCCGCTCCCATCATATTCATACTCATTAAAATCCCCACACTACCCCTCTGGAGCGGGGCGAGGCAACGGAGCGGAGAACGGAGAAATATTAACCAATATCGCAGGTTGCGAGCTAGTTTGTAGAATAGAATAGAATAGAATAGAAATTTATTGCAAGTCACAAGTTATACAAGGTGTTGTAATAAATATGCGTACATGTGACGCCCTGCTAGGGCACAGCAAACAATAGGGGCAACTAGTTGCGATGTACAAGCCTGTTGGTTAATATTTCTCCGTTTCTCCGCTCCTATCATATACTTACTCTATTACAATAGTCACACCGCCCTACTGGAGCGGAGTGAGACAGCGGAGCGGAGAAACGGAGGAATATTAACTAACACAGGGGGTTTCGAACTAGTTTGTGCAAGCCTGTAGGTTAATATTTCTCCGTTTCTCCGCTCCTATCATATACTTACTCTATTACAATCGTCACACCGCCCTACTGGAGCGGAGTGAGACAGCGGAGCGGCGAAACGGAGGAATATTAACTAACACAGGGGGTTTCGAACTAGTTTGTGCAAGCCTGTTGGTTAATATTTCTCCGTTCTTCCGCTCCGATGATATAAGAATCTCCACCACGCCTCACTGAATTGGGGCGAGGCAGCGGAAGCCGCTAGCGGTATTCGGTATCAGTAATCAATCGGTTTTCAAATGCAGCGTGCAGGTAGACTATAGAGAACCGGAGAGGAAATATGATTGGCCACCTGATACGACACGATTCATTTATAACAAACATCATAGAAGGAAAAATTGAAGAGAAGAGAGGAAGGGTAGACCTAGGAGAACATTTATGAAACAAAAGAAAAGGTGCAGGTCGTGTCGTATCAGGAGGTGAAGGATTTGGCGGGAAGAAGAGAGGAAAGGCGATAACTTCACCGATAAAAGCGCAGTTCTTAAATAAAGATAGAGCGAGGTATGTTTTGTACACAAAAACAACAAAACTATTTCCCATTTCAAAAGTACAAACACAAATACCGATTGAAATTTAACTGCAGTTTTTGACGGATTTATACGTTTTCAGTATTGAATTCGTAAAACACATACCACAATATAGGCTCAAATTCAAATTCAAAAATATCTTTTTTCAGTAGGTAACATAGTTTCATTATGAATCGTCAATTTTCACATTATAACAAACGTCTCTTCCGCCTAAAACTACTGCAGCTTCTCACAACCTGTAGGGCAAAGAAGCTGCAAGAAAAACCTCAGCACAAGGCCCTAGACATTCTTTAAAAAAAAAAACATTAAATTATACAATTAAGTAACTTAGCTGTCTAATATCAGTTCTCAACCAGTTAATCCCATGCATTCATATCTTCTAAATAATCACTAGCTTTATAATAAATAACCATATTTGCAAAGTTTCTGTTTAACTACTGTCTTAAAACAAATGAAAGGCAAATTCTGAATGTCAATTGAAATCTTAATGTAAAAAGGTATACATTGCCCCTTAAAAGATTTAGTGATCTTATGTAATCGAGTGACTTGTATCCCAATTGGGGTAGTCAGAGGTACATCCATCGCAAGATGAACTATGTACCCACACCTCACCGAGCTTTCTGTTAGACAACGCGATAGGTGGTAAGCCGTATCACTGTAAACCCAACTGTGTTCGTTATCGACAGCACTATGGTCCGAACCAGTTGTAAACGAGAATCTACGTATTATGAATCTGTTCACAGGAAACGAACTTATTTACTTATTTTATTAATATTAATCCAATCAAAAACATAAAATGTAAAATGACAGCCAAGTCCAATATTATGATAAATGCCTTGGTTGTCGACTTCAACGACAAAAGAAGTGAGATCTAAATGGGTGCCAAGTTCAATGGTCAGTCCTGAAATTTATTTATAAGTAACAGTATAACATATCATATCTTCTTATAACATAAGATTATGTATTGTAGCCTAAGGTCTGTCTTGGCTAGTTAATATGTATATACCTACTTATGTAAATAGTACACACAAATTACCTAATAATAAGCAACTCAAGAGCCACAGAATATGAATAACACTACAACACACTTCATTATAAATACAGAACCATTACCAATTTTAAAAAAGGAAAAGAGTAAGTATGTGTGTATGAAAAAAAACAACTATTTTTCGTTTCCCAATTACCAACATAAATACGTTTTTAATATCAGGTGTAGTTTCATTCAGGATCCGATTTTTGCGTTTACATCGTCAAATACGTAAAACCTTTGAATAAAATCCTTTTTCAGCTTGAATAAGTAGTTATTTCTGGTTGGACGCGTATTTTTTCAGTTCCTTTTCGCTTGGTTAAAAATGGGACGGAGGGAATTATTTTCCTCTTCAGCGGAGGGAATCTATTGCTTTTGAGCTAACTGGTGATTTGGTCACCCTTTTGCTCTTTTTAGGGTTCCGAACCCCAAAAGGAAAAACGGAACTCTTATAGGATCTGTCTGTCAAAACCTTGAAGACCAGAAGACCCAGAAGAGCTTGGGAACAATAGGAGGTATCAAGTTGAAATTGACATTTTAAACTTATGTCTGCTGTTTTAAAGCTGTAAAAAAACGCTCCCAAATCAACGCAATCCAACGACGACCATTTTTACCCGACTTTGACGAAGCAAAAATGAGGCCCCGGGTTCGAATCCCGGTGGAGACATATCAAAAAAAAAAACTTTCTGGTCTGATTGTCCAAAAGTGAGATAATCCGCGCTTCGGAATGCACGTTAAGCTGTTGGTCCCGGTTACTACTTACTGATGTAAGTTTAACTTTATAAATTTAAAAATGACATTCGAGCAACTTTCACTCCTCGTGAGGACTTGATGGTGTATTTAGCTGGGTCATAGATAAATATACGGTGTTAATCCAGAAATGGAAGTCTTTCTCATCTGCCTGACTATTGTTGAATGTGCTATTTGGTTCTCGCTTCGAAGTAAAATCGTCATTACTAGTTTTAGGTTTGAGCTTCTTTTTGATATGTTTAGCAACCTACCCCCTATGTTTATCATAGTTATAACATAAGTGGCTGAATGTGCATGCATGTTTTAATGTTATAGTCTAGTTTTACGTTACAATATATCTCAATATCTAATTTCACGACTGTAACTAGTTATGTATGCCATAAATAAATAAATAAAGTAGTCGTTACATGTGCCATGTCAGGGGCCTTTGGGGGATAGTAACCTTGACACCAGGGTCGTTGGGTTTGTAATTCACCTCATAACCCACACGATAGAAGAAGAAAAAAATAACAGTTTACACTTCAACTGCACGCCAAATAGCTGACAAAATCTACCCAATTTAACATAGTATTTACAGCACAGGTCAAGAATATAGAGGAAATGTAAAACCATGTCTCAATCCCAAAATTGGAGTACTCTAATCTTGGTAAGATGCCAAGCAGATTTACCAGCTAGAAAAGAAACATTTGAGAAAACGGTCCTATGTTTCTATGTTGTGTGCGTTTCCATAGAGTAAGTTAGGCGGTATGTATATATCGTGTCGTAAAATATAAAATATATTTGTAAGTTTTATAATTTGAATTTGTTTTGCTATTATGTTGTGTCGATTTTTAAGTTCATCATCATCATCAGCCCATTAACGTCCCCACTGCTGGGGCACGGGCCTTCCCTATGGATGGATAGGGAGATCGGGCCTTAAACCACCACGCGGGCCCAGTGCGGATTGGTGGTTATTAACGACTGCTAATGCAGCCGGGACCAATGGCTTAACGTGCCTTCCGAAGCACGGAGGAGTTCGAGATGAAAACTTTTTTTTTGTGGTCACCCATCCTATGACCGGCCTCTGCGAAAGTTGCTTTACTTCAACAATCGCAGACCGAGCGCATTTACCGCTGCGCCACCGAGCTCCTCCGAGATTTTTAAGTTAATCGTTCCTAATTTGTACGTCTTTAATAAAATATTATTGTGATGTTCACGTGAGCATTATTGTAATTTTATTTAATTAAACAGCCTATATACGTCCCACTGCTGGGCACAGGTCTCCCCTCGATCAACCGGAGGGGGTATGGAGCATACTTCACCACGCTGCTCCACTGTGGGTTGGTGAAGGTGTTTTTACGGCTAATAGCCGGGACCAACGGCTTAACGTGCCCTCCGAAGCACGGAATCATCTTACTTTTTTGGACAATCAGGTGATTCAAGCCTGAAAAGTCCTTAGCAAACATAGGACAGTCTCACAAAGTGATTTCGACAATGTCCCCATCGGGAATCGAACCCGGACCTCCAGATCGTGTGCATAACGCTCTACCCCCTAGACCACAGAGGCTGTTGTAATTATTTCATCTATTGTTAATAGTGTAGTATTGCTATAACCTACACAGTTTGCGTTACCTATCATTTGCTATATCTTTTGTGTTGTAAAACATTCCAACACAATGTTTGCTTTGTTTAAGGAACAAAAAAAATAAAAACTTGATTGCTTTTTTATTATTTTATACGTTTGTAGTGTAGATTTTGGTGTACACTATCACATATATTCATAAATAAGTTAAAGAATGAATGAGAGGAAAGGCGATTAGTCCACCGATAAGATCGCAGCTCTAAAATAAAGAGAGAAATAAGTCAAATAGAAAAAAGAAAATGCTTTTCGTGAGTTTTAGATCTTCGTTTAATTTTAAGTCTTTATTTAATGATCAGAATTTCATAATTTATCGTGAACCTAGAAGACGACCCAATTCCCCTATTTCTTTTCCGTGGTATTTAGGTCAATGAAAACGCACCCTTACCCACTCTCTATTTCGAAGAAAATTTCTCGTACTCCCTCCACCCTCTCCACCTCGTCAGGGTATGATAAATTATGACGTACACATATTTTTACACCATGAGGTAAACAGGTTTCTCACCTAAAGGTGTGCAAGGTGAACGTCTTATATTATTAATATAAAAAATAAAAAAAAAAACAAGAGAGGAAAAAAGTTAAAAGATAAAGGTTGGCTAGGTTTAGTACGACCTACTCTGAACCGGCGTGCGTGTATGAAGCGATTGATGAATGCGGAGGAAGCAAGAGAAGTGTGTCAGGATCGAAGCTAATGGAATTCTATAGTCTCTGCTTACCCCGGTGGGAAATAGGCGTGAGTTTATTTATGTATGTATGTATAAAGAAGGTTAAGTTTTTTTGCTTCTATGCTGTTCTGGGAGCAAATAAAAAACATAGAACACGTTCAGCTGCTTGTCTTCCCGGGCATGTCGTAAAAACCGACAGAGGGATTGCGTCCTCTAACATGATGGACTAATGTTATGGGCGATAGGCTGATCCCTTATCACCATAAGGTTCATCATATCCATCTTAGGACTTCGTATCAACAGTGGCTGCAAGTTGTCTTTGATTACTTGTGGCTCTGCCCACCCCATTTGGGATTACGGGCGTGAGTTTATGTATGTGTATGTATGTAAGTTTTTATAAATATAGTATTAGAATATCTATAATTTGTTTACCCTATTATGAACAAATAAATAATATTTGTCATAAAATAAACTTGGTAAAAAATAACTTACTATAAACGCTCTTAGTGATTCATTATAATAGGCTAGTTTCCGATACTCAAATCAGTTCCTTTTTACTAAACGTTAAAACACGAAAATATTTTATACAAGATGTTTTCACTGTCCCGCACCAAATTGTAATAATGTTTCCTATCCACTGGTTGCCTGGAAGAAATTGCTGCTTAGCAATAAGGCCGCCAGACTGTACTGTATCTATCATCATCTGTGTTAATTTGTTTTGTAAGTAAGTAAGTAAAATGTTTATTTTTCATGAGAAATACAGAAAATATGGGTACAATAAAAACCCCACAAAACCAATTCCTCGGTTTGTCTGTGGGAGTGGAGTTCGCTTAATGTTATTATGTTTAAGATACTTAAAGTTAACTTACAGCTAAGAGATCTTTTGCATGAGATGTTTAAATAAAGATTTTCTAAAGGAGAATGGGCGAAACTGGTCCAAGAACCTCCACTGATGAGACTTATATGTAATGAAAGTTTATACTTTCCCTATGATTCTGGCAAAGTTCTATCAGATTCTGTCCCGGGATTCTTTTTCTACGGCCGTGTTTGTCCTGGCTATGTAGATTTAGTTACTGAGCAACAAATCTTGAGTCGATTTTAGTCCCCCACTGTATTTTATCACATTTTTAGCCAGGACAAACATGGTCGTAAAAATAGAACCCCGGGACAGAATCTGATAGAACTTTGCCAGAATCATAGGGAAAGTATAAGCTTTCATTACATATAAGTCTCATCAGTGGAGGTTCTTGGACCAAGTTTCATACAAATGTGCCCATTGTCATTTATTTATATTGCACTCCTGACGTATGTCGACCGGCAGCACGTTGTACAGATACGGTATGCGTTTACGAAGTGTTCTGTCACCGAAGTAGTTGTTGACTCGTGGTACAACATACCTGCCCGTCGACATCGTCCGTATGTTGTGTACAATAAAGTATATTTGATTTGATTTTGATTTGAAAATACTATGGATGTTGTATGAAAAAGCAACCTGTGGCGTCATAGAAAACGTGACAAAAGGTAGCACTTGTTACATGTTTTTTTATGAAAAATTAAAAATAGTTTAAATATAAAAAAGATAATATTTTTCGCCAGTTTTAGATCTGTCTTCATTTAGTTATCAGAATTAGTTATTTAGTTATTATATCCTGTGACGTGTAATTATTATCATCAATAAATGACTATGACTATGAATTTCATAATTTATCTCAACATAATTTCAGTCAGTCAGTCGATTATATTTTGCGTTGAGACAAACCCATGTCGGGTTTAACAATGCTTCTTAGCGTTTAAGGTATTATGTTCATGATTTTCTTTGCAATAAAAAAAAACTTTGACCTAGGAAACTATCTAATTATTATTGTTAAAAAGATCACAATACCTCTGTCGGTTTTAACGACATACCCGAGGATATAAGCAGCAGAACGCGTTCTGCTTTTATTGATAACCAAAGCCAACCAATGTTTAAAAGCTTTTGATGTCCTGTTTACGTCATATCTAATAGATATGTATTCAGAATTGGGGATGCCAATAAGTAGTAATTGACATCCATAATTCATCCATTCATATTCAAAGCTTCGTAATACGAATTGGAACGATTTAAACGTGGCTGGGTTAAGTATGACACTGTAGTCTATTACGTTAAAAATATATTAGCATTTTTCTCCAAATTCAGTCCAATATACAGTGTGTTAGTGTCATCGTAACGAAAACTTTGAGGGAGGATTATGATACTGAGATGATATCAAGTGAAAATAATCTATAAAAGACAAAAATTTAAAATCATACTACGTGCTTGGCCCATATGTGGGGCACATTTTTTCTTGCCATAGTGTGTCTATGTACAAAAATTCCAATGTGTTTATTGAAAAATAACATTGCACGTAAGGGGTTGATATCTTATTTTCAGTTACACAATGTACGTTTTAAAAATAGTATTACTTATATATTTTTTATACAAACATACAAATTCTACTTCAATCTAATCTTAACGGTTGTTAACAAAATAATTAAATACTTACGCTTTAATTTCTTTACATAATGAACTTCATCTAGCAATTTGAAAACCCTGTTATTGTATCTATAGAAGGGGTCGTAAATCCCATTTTAGCTAGCACCTACATTTATAAGGATCCCCTGTACAAAAGTTGAGACTGTGCAGAAGTTGCAGTTATATAAAAAAATTCAAACAAATAATAAAATTAAAAATGTCCCATAAAAACGGTTTCTATTTCTTAATACACATTATAAGAAACTGCAGTAAATTCAGGCGGATGAGACATTCGCCAAAAAGTTACCTAATGAATAGAGATATTTCTTTGAGTTTGAGTCTTCTTCTGTTGTGTAGATTGTGAGGTGGAATACCAACCTGGTGTTCAGGTCTGTGACATGGCTCATTTAACACTATAATATACTTACTTTAGTAAGCATTTTACTTCGGACAATTACGTAATCACCCTTTAATGTCCTAACCAAAGGGTCGTAAATTGAGTTCGAGTAATAACTTCTGAGTCAAATTAGTCGATCAATGTCACATGTTCATATAACATTGATTGTCGAACAAACATCCATTTGCTTAAGTTTATACAAATGTGAAATTGATGAGGGTGAAGCGTGACCAACCGATCATTAAGGACATAATGAATACGTTCATAGTTTACCAACTGAACCTTATACACTATACAGGGAGTTATTGACATCGTAACGAAAACTTTAGAGGAAG